>NC_064819.1:19103409-19406439 GCF_024166365.1 Elephas maximus indicus
GCTAGAAGTCTGAATTCAGGACACCAGCTCTAGGGGAAGGCTTTTTCTCTCTGTCAGCTCTGGGGGAAGGTCCTTGTCTTTTCAGCTTCTGTTTCCTCATTCCCTGGAGATCTCCATGAGGCTTGACATCAATCTTCCCCCATGTCTGCTCGCTAGCTTGCTTGTTTACTCTTTTGTATCTCAAAAGAGACTAACTCAGGATAAACTTACACTAATCCTGCCTCAGTAACATAACAAAGACAATCCATCCCCAGATGGGATTATAGCCACAGGCATAGGGGCTAGGATTTACAGTACATACACTGGGGGGACACAATTCAATCTACAACAGTTGCTATGAGTTGGAACCAATTTGACAGCACCTAACAACAACAACAATGATTGATGATGTTGAGTATCTTTTCATGTGCTTATTGGCCATTTGTATAGTTCTTTTTAGAGAATGTATTACTTTTGTAATTTAAAAGAAATTAAGATTAAAAGGACAAACAAACCCTTCTCTGATCTGGAAAGATGTTCAGAGCATGGAAATGTAAATTATTTTATTTGTACTTATTTATATTATTGAAATTTTTACATTGAACAAGGTATCATTTTTACAGAGAATTAAGTCTAGTACAAAAAATTCCTTCCCTGAGTTCCTGCTGTGTTCAAAGTAAAGAAAAAATTATCACTCATTAAAGCAGAGACAGCAAGTTGTTCCAAATGTCCATTCTCCCTTTCCTCTATAGTAACAGAACCCCTGGCTTTTTAGGCAAGGTACATATAGTCTCAGAATACACACTACATTTCCCAGCTTCCCTTGCAGTCAGGTCAGAACATGTGATTAAGTTTCAGCCAATGGAATGAGAGCACAGGTGATTTATGTACAGCTTCTGGGTCATGCCTTAAAGAGCAAGGCTGTGCATTCATAAGAAAAATGCAAATCAAAACTACATAGAGATACCGTCTCTCACCCGCCAGATTGGCAAAAATCAAAAGGGTAAAAATTGGTGAAATTGTATGGTAACAGGTACTCATACATTACCACAGGAATATAAAATTACACAGCACTTATACTGGGAAATTCAGAAATATTTTTTTAAATGATGATATATACTTTTTTAATTTACCCTTTGACTCAGCAATATCACTCCTAGGAATCTGCCCTGAAGATAAACTCCATTTATAATTGTAAAATATTGAAAGCAATCTAAATGCTCACACATAGCAGAAGGGTAGTGTAAACTGTGGTACATCCACACAGTGGAGTACGATGAAGCAGTTAAAAAAAGTGAGGAAGATCTCTGTGAATAGAGTGATTTCTAAGATATATTGTTAAGTGGGGAAAAAAAAAGTACAAAATGTTTGTATGCACAATCAAACACTTCAAGGGACGGTGTAGCAGGGGCGGGGTCTAGGGACCATGGTTTCAGGGGACATCTGGGTCAATTGGCATAACAAAGTTTATTAAGAAAATGTTCTGCATCCCACTTTGGCAAGTGGCCATCTAAGATGTATCAATTACTCCCAAACCACCTGGAGCAAAGAAGAATGAAGAACACCGAAGACACAAAGAAAATATCAGCCCAAGAGACAAAAAGGACCACATAAACCTGAGACTCCAATAGCCTGAGACCAGAAGAACTAGATGGTGCCTGGCTACCACCAATGACCACCCTGACAAGGAACACAACAGAGAGTCCCTGACAGAACAGGAGAAAAGTGGGGTGTAGGATTCAAATTCTAGTAAAAAGACCAGACTGAATGGTCTGAGACTGCAGGAACCCCAGGAGACATGGCCCTCAGACTCTCTGTTAACCCAGAACTAAAACTATTCCCGAAGCCAACTCTTCAGACAAAGATTAGACTGGACTATAAAATGATACTTATGAAGGGTGTACTTCTCAGTTCATGTAGATACATGAGACTAAATGGGCAGCTCCTGTCCAGAGGCAAGATGAAAAGGCAAAAAGGGACAGGAGCTGGTTGAATGGACACAGGAAATCCTGGGTGGAAGGTAGGAGTGTGCTGTCACGCTATAGGGGAACAACTAGGGTCATATAACAACGTGTGTATAAATTTTTGTATGGGAAACTAACTTTCATTTAAAGCACAATAAAAAACTGTGTACAAACATTTGTGTAAGAAAAAGGGGGAAATAAAAGAAGTGGAAAAGATAGAGAGTGGGGAGTAACACCTCTTTGAGTCTACCTTTTTGCATAGTTTTGACTTTAAACCAAAACCGGTTCCCACTGAGTGGATTCCAACACATAGTGACCCTATACGACAGAGGTGAACTGCCCCATAGGGTTTCCAAGGCTGTAAATCTTTACGGAAGCAGACTACCATATCCGTCTCCTGCAGAATGGCTGGTAAGTTCGAACCACAGACCTCTGGGTTAGCAGCTGAGTGCTTAAGCACTGAGCCCCCAGGAGTCCTTTAGTTTTGACTTTAGAGCCTTGTTAATGTTTTACACATCCAAAAATTAAATTAAATCAACGGGAATGGGGCTGAGGAAAGGAAAAAGATACAAACAGAAATAAATGAATCAAATCATACTTCAAATAAACAACAGTACAAAGGGAGGGAAAAAAAAAAACTAATCCAAGTAGCATTTAAACATTGTACTTTGACTGTATACCTTCAATCAATAGACAAAAAAATCTTCAGAGAAACCTTGAGCTACACTGTGGCGGCCATATACTTGCTTCTTCCAGATGCACCTCTCAGACCTGAGAACCCTGAGAAGCTGTTGCTGGCCACACAGTTTTCAGACTGCATCCAGTTGCCAGACCGTTGGACCTACCCCGGGAAGCTCTCAGCCAATGGCTGAGCATGGCAGTAATACCGGGCCATTCCTGCCCCACACAGGTCTCCTCTAACAAGCAGCCTTTGCTAAGGGACTCCCCATAGTCTCAGCTGAGTGTCTCAGATCTACTCTGCAGCTCAGCCTACCTAATCTTCCTTTCTTTCAGTTTCTTTTCACTGACCTGCACTACAGTCTAAAGGCTTTTCCTACTCCTTCTCCCTTTTTCCAGCATTGTATTTCCTTCCTCAGTCTCTTGCTCATCTAATTCAATTTTGGTATCTGCTTCTCAGAGGACAGGAACCAACACACCTATTCAGTAGTCTTGCTGTTTGTAACGGTGTGAAGGCGGCAATTCTGAAACTATTGTTGTATATTGTAGAACTAACCAAATGAATAAATACATTGGTGTAGTTGGGAATTGTGGCGGCACAACAGTTAAGCTCAGCTGCTAACTGAAAGGTTGGTGGTTTGAACCCACCCACTGGCTCCCCAGGAGAAAGACCTGGCCACCTGCTTTTCTCAAGTTTACAGCCTACAAAACCCTATGGGGCAGTTCTACTGTCTCACATGGGGTTGCTGTGAGTCGGAATTGACTCAATGGCATACAACAACAACAAAGTTGGATATCATGGTTCTCACAGCAGAAGGAAGAAACAAATATGGAATGTGGAGGTAAGGAAGAACGCTGCTGTTTTGAATTGGGATAAAACTCATGATTTATAAATACTGTGTGTGTGTGTGTGTGTAGTGTGTACGATGTTGTTGTTAGGTGCTGTCAGGTTGGTTCCTACTCATAGTGACCCTATGTACAACAGAAAAAAACACTGCCCAGTCCTGCACCATACTCACAATTGATGCTAAGCTTGAGTTCACTGTTGCAGCCACTGGGTCCATCCGTCTCACTGAGGGTCCTCCTCTTATTCACTGACCCTCTGTTTTACCAAGCAGGATGTTCTTCTCCAGGGACTGCTCCCTCCTGATAACATGTCCAAAATATGTGAGGCAAAGTCTCGTCATTCTCGCTTCCAAGGAGCATCCTGGCTGTACTTTTTCCAGGATAGACTTGTTTGTTCTTCTGGCAGTCCATGGTATATATTCAATATTCTTCACCAACATCACAATTCAAAGGCATCAATTCTTCGGTCTTTCTTTTCATTGTCCAGCTTTCACAAACGTATGAAGGGACTGAAAATATCATAGCTTGGGTCAGGTGTACCTTAGTCTGTAAAGTAACATCTTTGCTTTTTGATACTTTAAAGAGGTCTTTTACAGCGGGTCTGCCCAATACAATGTGTTGTATGATTCTTGACCGCTGCTTCCACGGGCATTGATTGTGGATTCTAGTAAAACGAAATCCTCCACAACTTTTAACATTTCCTCCATTTATCACGGAGTTGCTTATTGGTCCAGTTGTATTTTTGTTTCATTTATACTGAGGTGTAACCCATGCTGAACACTGTAGTCTTTGGTCTTCATCAGCAAATGCTTCAAGTCCTCTTCGCTTTCAGCAAGCAACGTTGTGTCATCTGCACATCTCAGGTTGTTAATGAGTTTTCCTGCAATCCTTATGCCACCATGTTCCTTATCACATATACACAGCAAAAAAACTCAAACAAAAAAAAAAATCCATCATCATTGAGTCAATTCTGACTTTTGGTGACTCCATGTGTTACTAGTACAGGGTCTTCTTAGCTGTAATCTTTATGGGAGCAGACTGCCAGGACTTTCTCCTACAGCACCACTCAGGTGGGTTCAAATCATCAACACGTAGGTTAGCAGCTGATGGCAAACTGCTCACACCATCCAAAACCAAACCAAAACTCACCGCCATTGAGTTGATTCCAACGCATAGCAACCATATAGGACAGAGTAGAACTACCTCATAGAGTTTCCAAGGAGTGTCTGGTGGGTTTGAACTGCCGACCTTTTGGTTAGCAGCCGTAGCTCTTAACCACTATGCCACCAGGGTTTTCTGCACCATCCAGGGACCTGTACATATACACCAAACCAAAACAAACAAACACCCTGCCACGGAGTCAATTCTGACTCATAATGACCCTACAGGACAGAGTAAAACTGCCTCATAGGGTTTCCCAGGCTGTAAGTCTTTATGAGAGCAGACTACCACATCTCGTCCTGTGTAGCAGCTCGAGGATTCAGATCAGAGACCTTTTGGTTAGCAGCTGATTGCTCTAACCACTGTGCCACCAGGGCTTGCTGTATACATACACACACATGATATTCTTTTAGGAAATGTATATGGGGGGGGGTATATAGACACAGTGAAACCTGTGAGAGCCAGAACTCGATGGGACTGCCTTGTTTTTCCAGGTCTTCTAAGTTTTCTGCCTTTGACAGGGTGCAGTCTTACCACTTTCCTATTGCTTGTTTAGTGGAAAATATTTGAGATTTCCTTCTCTGACAGGTTTCTGCCTTACATAGGTTCTGGCTTTCACAGCTTTTACTGTATAAATAGATAGAATGTGTACACATGTGTACGTGTATGCGATTATATATATATCTTCTAGCTCTGTTTACTAAGAGGCCTACAAGCAACAATGTCTCATTAGCAATGAGCACATTTAATACCCAGATCTTGGTTTCTAAATCCCATTAAAAGAAACCAGGTGAAAATCTATGGCTACAGAAAAGATACGAATGCAAATGTTCATAGCAGCATGATTCATAATAATAAAAAAAGACTGGAAACAATCTCAATATCCATCAACTGGTGAATGGATTTTTAAAATGTGGTATATTCATACAATGGAACACTATTGAGCCGTAAAAAGGAATTAAACACATGCTGTTGTTGTTGTTAGGTGCTGTCGAGTCAGTTCCGACTCATAGCGACCCTATGCACAACAGAACGAAACACTGCCCGGTCCTGCGCCATCCTTACAGTCGTTGTTATGCTTGAGCTCATTGTTGCAGCCACTGTGTCAATCCACCTTGTTGAGGGTCTTCCTCTTTTCTGCTGACCCTGTACTCCGCCAAGCGTGACGTCCTTCTCCAGGGACTGATCCCTCCTGACAACATGTCCAAAGTATGTGAGAGACAGTCTCGCCATCCTTGCCTCCAAGGAGCATTCTGGCTGCACTTCTTCCAAGACAGATTTGTTTGTTCTTTTGGCAGTCCATGGTATATTCAATACATGGTATATTCAATACAATACATGCTATGAACCTCAAAAACATTATGCTAGGTGAAAGATGTGTGGTGCAAAAGACTCCACATTATAAGATTGCATTGATATGAAAGGTCTAGAAAAGGCAAATCTAATGAGACAGAAAATCAGTGGTTGCCTAGGCTGGAGGTGGGTGTGGGATTGACTGCAAATGGTGATGAGGAAACTTTTGGCAGTGACATAAATGTTCTAACAGTGGGTTGTGGTGATTGCTGCGCAACTCTCTAAATTGAGAAACCAAAAAAAAAACCAAAACCCATTGCTGTTGAGCCGATTCTGACTCATAGCAGCCCTATAGGAACACAGTAGAACTGCCCCATAGGGTTTCTAAGGAGTAGCTGGTAGATTCCAACTGCTGACCTTTTTGTTGGCTGCCAAATGCTTAACCATTGCACCACTGGGTCTCTAAATTGAGCCAAGCATCCCCTAATTACTTCTGCAGCCACATGTCCCAACGCTTCCCTTTATGCACCCTAGCTCACTTGATGTGCCCAGATGGGGCCTCATGTTTCCAAGCCTTTCCTCAGGATATTCCTTCTGTCTGAGTGGTCTTTCTCTCAGCCTCCACCTATTACAACATTACTCATTCTCCATGGCCCAGAACAAATGCCAGAATCAAGTCCTTCCTTCTCGGCCCTCTCACTGCACGTTCTCTGCACACGTCCGAGAGCCCTCTTCATTCTCCTTCTTCCAGCTGTGTCTGTGTACAACTGTCCCCTCACCATGGGACGGTGAGCTCCTTGCGGGCAGGGATCTGACCTTACTCTTCCACAGCACCTAGCCAAGTGCCTACCACATCACTAGTATTTGGTCTATGAATACGTGAATGAATGAGTGGGCAAAGCTATGAAGAACAAGTGAGACTGAAGTCAACAGAAAAAGTATAGACTGCTGTTAGGAAATCAACTAAACTGTAAAACAGTGACTGCAGGTAAGGGACAACGATAAAGGCGCTGACCCATCTCTTACCTTCAGCAAGCAACCAGCAAACACGAGGAAGCCTTGCGAATGCAGATGATTGGCCAAGGTGAACCCAAATCCAGAGTCACAGCCTGTGATCAGGACAGCCTTGCTGCCAACCTGTTTTAGAAGGCCAGACCCCACATTAGCAACCCAGGGTCCCCAGGGCAAAGTGACCTGTCCTCCCCACCTTCTGGGCAGTTATAGTTGGTGCTTCCTGAATGGCCCAGGCCTGGCCCTTGCTGCTCAGCTCTCCTGTCTGGAGAAGTACCATGGTGGAATAAAGAAAGCTTGGACTCAGAATCAGGGCATTGGGCTCTACCCAGACCCTGCTACCAACTAACAGTGTCACCTGGGGAAACTGCTTCCCCTTTCTGGATCTCCTTTTCCTCAGCTACAATCACCATTATCGCCATCACCACCACCCCCTCCCCCACTACCACCATCATCATCAAAGCTAATGTTTATTGAGTATTTACCATTGCAAGGCCCTATGCATATATAATTCTTATTTAATCCTCACAACAACCCCATAATCACGATTATTATACCATGTTACAGGAGAGGAAACAGGTTATTTTTAAACGCCCAATGTAGTTAGTGGTAAAACTGAAATTGAAACCAGGACTGAGAGATTCCGGAGTCCAAACTCTTAACCCCTAACTTCATTAAGAAAGCCTCTGCAAATTCAATGTCTTAACCCCCAATACTGCTGGGTGTCAAATGAGAATGTGGCCCCAAGGATCCTGAACAGTGTAAAGCCATGCTCTGAGGGTGGCTCAGGGCCTCGGGCCCTGGGGGAAGAGCTCAGACTACCCGAATGGTTTCCAGGGAGCTGGGTTGCCACTCACCGGGTTCACCTGATTGGAATAAGTTCGACGGCTGACCGGAGCAAAGGAGGTAGAGGAAGACAGTAGCGTGTGTCTGCAGGAGAAAATGCAGCCATGAGCACAGGCTGTGGTCATCCCCTAGACCTTGTTCCTGGGGCAAAGCAACTCAGAGGGCCCTCAGCTGCCACCCAGCCAAAAGCAGCACTGATTGCCTCCTCATCCCAAACTCCTGGGGACACCCTGATAGTACTGCTGATAAAGCGGCCCTCTCCCTACCAGAGCTGTTATAAAAGAAAAAAAAAAAATGAAACCCATTGCCATCAAGTCAATTCCAACTCCTAGCAACCCTATAGGACAGAGCAGAGCTGCCCCATAGGGTTTCCAAAGAGCAGCTAGCAGATTTGAACTGCCGACCTTTCAGTTTGCAGCCATAGCTCTCAGCCACTGCACCCCCAGGGCTGCTAGGCTGGTAGAAAGGGGCCAGCAGTGGCAGTAGCCATCTGTGCCACTGTGCAGGAAAAGTCTGCCAGAGAATAAAGCCCATCCAGAAGCTACTTCTTTTGGGAGACCCTGTCAAATCTTGACTGCCCTTATCCCACCCCAATAAAGTTCCGTCTTCTGCTTTCCAAGATGACAGCGATGGACTTCAGACTACTTCAAGCATGGACTATCCTTCCAAACGTATAGCTTTATTAAGAAAACTTCTGCAAATTCAATGTCTTAACCCCCACATATGGGGGCGCCGTGAGTCGGAATCAACTCAACTGCAACTAACAAGTTTGAGGCTTAATGCTGTTTCCTGATAGTTTTTTTTTTTAATAATTTTTATGTTGCTTTAAGTGAAAGATTACAAATCAAGTCAGTCTCTCACATAAAAACTTATATACACCTTACTACACACTCCCAATTACTCTCCCCCTAATGAGACAGCCTGCTCTCTCCCTCCACTCTCTCTTTTCCTGTCCTTTTCACCAGCTTCTAACCCCCTCCACCCTTTCATCTCCCCTCCAGGCAGGAGATGCCAACATAGTCTCAAGTGTCCACCTGATCCAGGGAGCTCACTCCTCACCAGCATCCCTCTCCAACCCATTGTCCAGTCCGATCCATGTCTGAAGAGTTGGCTTTGGGAATGGTTCCTGTCCTGGGCCAACAGAAGGTCTGGGGGCCATGACCACCAGGGTCCCTCTAGTCTCAGTCAGACCATTAAGTCTGGTCTTATGAGAATTTGGGGTCTGCATCCCACTGCTCTCCTGCTCCCTCAGGGGTTCTCTGTTGTGCTCCCTGTCAGGGCAGTCATCGGTTGTAGCCGGGCACCACCTAGTTCTTCTGGTCTCAGGGTGATGTAGTCGCCGGTTCATGTGGCTCTTTCTGTCTCTTGGGCTCGTAATCACGTTGTGTCCTTGGTGTTCTCCATTCTCCTTTGATCCAGGTGGGTTGAGACCAATTGATGCATCTTAGATGGCTGCTCGCTAGCATTTAAGACTCCAGACGCCACTCTTCAAAGTGGGATGCAGAGTGTTTTCTTAATAGATTTTTTTATGCCAATTGACTTAGATGTCCCCTGAAACCATGGTTCCCACACCCCTGCCCCTGCTACGCTGGCCTTCGAAGCATTCAGTTTATTCAGGAAACTTCTTTGCTTTTGGTTTAGTTCAGTTGTGCTGACCTCCCCTGTATTGTGTGCTGTCTTTCCCTTCACCTAAAGTAGTTCTTATCTACTATCTAATTAGTGAGTACGCCTCTCCCACCCTCCCTCCCTCCCTCCCCACTCTCGTAACCACGAAAGAATGTTTTCTTCTCAGTTTAAACTATTTCTCAAGTTCTTATAATAGTGGTCTTATACAATATTTGTCCTTTTGCAACTGACTAATTTCACTCAGCGTAATGCCTTCCAGGTTCCTCCATGTTATGAAATGTTTCACAGATTCCTCACTGTTCTTTATCGATGTGTAGTATTCCATTGTGTGAATATACCATAATTTATTTATCCATTCATGCATAGATGGCCCCCTTGGTTGCTTCCATGTTTTTGCTATTGTAAACAGTGCTGCAATAAACATGGGTGTGCATGTATCCATTCGTGTAAAAACTCTTATTTCTCTAGGATATATTCCAAGGAGTGGGATTGCTGGATCGTATGGTAGTTCTATTTCTAACTTTTTAAGGAAGCGCCAAATCGATTTCCAAAGTGGTTGTACCATTTTACATTCCCACCAGCAGTGTAGAAGTGTTCCAATCTCTCCACAGCCTCTCCAACATTTATTATTTTGTGGTTTTTTTGGATTAATGTCAGCCTTGTTGGAGCGAGATGAAATCTCATTGTAGTTTTGATCTGCATTTCTCTAATGGCTAATGATCGTGAACATTTCCTCATATACCTGCTAGCTACCTGAATGTCTTCTTTACTGAAGTGTCTATTCATATCTTTTGCCTATTTTTTAATTGGGTTATTTGTGTTTTTGCAGTTGAGTTTTTGCAGTATCATATAGATTTTAGAGATCAGGCGCTGATCAGAGATGTCATAGCTAAAAACTTTTTTCCAGTCTGTAGGTAGTCTTTTTACTCTTTTGGTGAAGTCTTTGGATGAGCATAGGTGTTTGATTTTTAGGAGCTCCCAGTTATCTAGTTTTTCTTCTACATTCTTTATAATGTTTTCCATACTGTTTATGCCATGTATTAGGGCTCCTAACGTTGTCCCTATTTTTTCTTCCATGATCTTTATCGTTTTAGATTTTATATTTAGGTCTTTGATCCATTTTGAGCTCCTTTTTGTGCATGGAGTGAGGTATGAGTCTTGCTTCATTTCGTTGCAGATGGATATCCAGTTATGCCAGCACCATTTGTTAAAAAGGCTGTCTTTTCCCCATTTAACTGTTTTGGGGCCTTTGTCAAATATCAACCGCTCATATGTGGATGGATTTATGTTTGGATTCTCAATTCTGTTCCATTGGTCCATGTATCTGTTGTTGTACCAGTACCAAGCTTTTTTGACTACTGTGGCGATGGTGTTCTTTTTAATTATTTTTATTTTGACATATTATAGATTCACATTAAATTTTAAGAAATGATATAGAAAAATGCCCTGTTATATTTTACTCTGTTTCCCCCCAGTGGTAACATCTTGTAAAACTGTAGTACTCTGTCACAACCAGGATATTGACATTGATACAGTCAAGATACAAAACATTTCCATCACCACAAGGATCCCTCATGTTGCCATTTTATAGCCACACCTACTTCCCTAAAAAAAAAAAAAACCACTCCTTAACTTGTGGTTACCACTAACCTGTTCTCTATTTCTATAATTCTGTCATTTTGAGAATGTTATATAAATGGAATCACTCAGTATGTGTGGGATTGGCTTTTTTCACTCAACACAGTTCTCTGGAGATTCATCCAGGTTGTTGCATGTATCAATAGTTCCTTTCCATTGCTCAGTAGCATTCCATAGTATGGGTGCATCAGAGTTTAACCATTCACTTGCTGAAGGACATCTGAGTTGTTTACAGTCTGGGGCTATTATGAATAAAGCTACTATGGACATTCACGTAGAGGTTTTTGTGTGAACATAAGTTTTCATTTCTTTGGAATAAATGCACAGACGTGTAATTGCTGAATCATATGACAGTTGCATGTTTAGATTTTTAAGAAATTGCCAAACTGTTTTCCAAAATGGCTGTAACAATTCTACATTCCCATCAATGCCTGCAGATGTTCACTTGTTCCAGCACCACTGACTTTCTTTTGCACCTCTGTCAAACATCAGTTGTGCATCAGTCATGCACCACGTAACATCCGTGTAGGCAAAGTCTGACCGCATATACGTCCATGGCCTCATAAGGCTATGATAAAAAACCACAAAAACTAATTCCGACGCATAGCGACCCTACAGGACAGGGTAGAACTTTCCCATAGGGCTTTCAAGGAGTGGAGCAGCTGGAGGATTCAAACCACTGACCTTTCGATTAGCAGTCAAACGCTTTAACCACTGGGCCACCAGGGCTCCACAGAGTTCAGAAATCCAGATCAGAGAAGAGGACTTAGCTGATTTAGGCATGTCACACTCATCAATCACGACAATCCTCAAAAACAAAGAAAAAACTCTACAAGCTATTAAAGGATCGGCTCCATGGAAAGCTACAAGGCTAATGAAAAGGCAAGAGGATGGGTGTTGGACTGGGGACCAAACGCAAAAGCGAATCCCTCTCAGCACGCTGACGATCACGGCTAAGGCAGGAAACTTGTTCAAGATGCTTTAAGAAAAAGCAGACCAGGTGACATCAAGCTTAATGCTAGCTCTGGATGGTTCAAGGGCTTCAAATGTTTTTTACTGGATAATGTGAAAGTGAGTGGTGAGTCTTCAGGTGCCGATGAGAAGGCAGCAGAAGAATCTGTTGAAGCCTTATGTATACTAACTGTAAAAAAAAAAAAAAAAAAAACTGTAGAGGGAGGTTATTTGCCCCAGCAAATTTTTAATACGGATGAATCCTCCTTATTCTGGAAGCGAATGCCTGAAAGGGCTTTCACCCATAATACAGTGTTAGCACAATGTCCAAATCATTTAACATCCTATTTCACAGAACATATCGCAGACATTAAGCAACACATACTGAATTTGTGGGTCTATTTCTGGGTTCGCTATTCTATTCCACTGATGTATATATATGTCTAACCCTCTGCAAATACCACAGAGTCTTGGTTACTGTAGCTGTTTAAGTCTTGCAACTGAGTAGACTGATTCCTCTCATTTTATTAGTTTTCAAAATTGTTTTAGCTTTTCTATTTCTTTTGCCTTTCCAAATAAATTTTAAAATAATTTTATCTGTATCTATAAAAAAAAAAGAAAATCTGCCTGGGATTTTGATAGGAATTGCATTAAACCTGTATATCAACTTGGGGAGAATTGGCATACTGTGTGAGTCTTCCAATCCATGAACATAGTATGGATTTATTATGATCTTCTTTGACTTCTATCATCAGCATTGTATAGTTTTCAGCATATAAATTGTGTTTGTTTTGTTAGATTCCACCTAAGTATTTCTAAATACAACAAAGTATTTCTTTCTTTTGATCAATTGTAAGTGATATCACATATTTAATTTTTGTGTCCACATGTTCTATATGATTTTTATGTTTATCTTGTACCCTACAACCTTGAACTCACTTCCTAGTTCTAGGATTTGTGTGTGTGTGTGTGTGTGTGTGCAGATTCCTTAGGATTATTTATGTAGAAGGAAACATGGGTCCACCAAGAAACTCCTTTTCCTCTTGATCTGCCACAGAAGAGTCTCTTTGAGTTTTAAAAGCTTGTGCATGGATAGTCTCGTGTGTCAGGATGATATGGTTAGTACATCCAAAGGTGGTGAAATGACTTTGCTGTTCTATGCTGTCAAGTCGAATCTCTTAGTGACCATATATGACAGAGTAGAACTGCCCTGTAGGGTTTCCGAGGTTGTAGTCTTTATGGGAGCAGATTGCCAAGTCTTTTCTCTCGTGGAGCCACTGGGTGGGTTCAAACCGCCAACCTTTAGGTTAGCAGTCGAGCACTTAACCATTGTGCCACCAGGATTCCTAACCCACAGAGAATCACTCCATTTTCTTTTTTTTTAATATTTTATTGTGCTTTGGTGAAAGTTTACAGAGCAAATTAGTTTCCCGTTCAACAATTTATACACATTTTGTTTCGTGGTATTAGTTGCAATCCCCTCAATATACCACTCTACCCCCCTTCCTTCCTGGGTTTCCTGGTTCCATTAGTCCATCTTTCCTGCACATTCCTGCCTTCTGAATTTTGGGGGCAAATGCTGCCCTTTTGATTTCATATGGTTGATTGTTCTGAGGAGCACATTCCTGACAGGTGTTACTGTTCACTTTATCGTTTGGCTGAAAAATGATATCTGGGAGTGGGTTCTGTTCCAGGTTTGAACGGTGTCTAAGGGCCATAGTCTTGGGGGTTCCACCAGTCTCTATCAAATCAGTATGTGCAGTCTTTTTTATGAATTTGAATTCTGTTCTATGTTTTTCTCCCACACTGCCCAGGACCTTGCATTGTGATCCCTGTCAGAACAGTCAGTGGTGGTAGCTGGGCACCATCTGGTTCTTCTGGCCTCAGGCTAGTGAAGGTTGTGGTTCATACAGTCCATTGGTCATGTGGACTAATTGTTTCCTGGAGTCTTTTTCTTTACTCTTCTTTGCTCCAAATGGGAAGAGACCAATAGTTGTATCTTAGATGGCCACTCACAAGCTTTTAAGATCCCAGGCGTTACTCACCAAAGTAGGATGTAAAGCATTGTCTTCATGGACTATGATATGCCAATTGACCAAATGTCTCCCAAGACTATGGTCTTAAGCCCTCAAACTCAGTCCCTCAAGGTGCTTGGTTATAGATAAGTTTTCATAACTTTGCCCCTGTGTGCTCTACTACATCTATGGATATATTTGCAGCACATACAAATATGTATGTAGAAATATCCTTTGCCAAAACTATATATGCTCGTTGGTATGCCCCCATTCGCCATCCCACACCTGTTCACCTTACACATCTACCTATGTATCCAGTTGTGAACTGTTGTTTATTACTGCTATTGCAGAATTATGTATGTAATAGTATTCGCAGTTATTACCTTTTACTCTTGCGTACCTCCCAGTGTCTTCCTTTACCTCTGTCATGTTGTGCTGACATGCCCTTTGTCTCTCCCTTCACCCAAGTTAATACATGTCTACTCTCTAGTTGGTGCTCTCCCTTCCCTCCCCCTTCCACCCCTGGTAACCATCAAAGAATGTTTCCTTCTGTGTGTAAACTTTTTCTTGACTTTTTATAATAGTGGTCTCATGTGATATTTGCTCTTTTGTGATTGACTTATTTCACTCAGCATAATGCCCTCCAGATTCATCCATGCTGTGAGATGTTTCTGGATGTATTGTTATTCATTAACATTGCTTGGTATTCCATTGTGCATCTGTACCACAGTTTGTTTATCCATTCATCTGTTGATGGACACTTAGGTTGTTTCCATCTTTTTGTTATTGTCAACAATGCTGCGGTAAATATGGGTGTGCACATATCTACTCACATCATGGCTCTTATTTCTCTAGGATATATACCTATGAGCGGGGTTGCTAGATCATAAAGTCTATTTCTAACTTTTTAAGGAGGTGCCATACCATTTTCCATAGTGGTTGTAAAATTTTACAATCCCACCAGCAGCATATGAGAGTTTCAATCTCCCCACCTCCTTGCCAGCGTGTTGTTTTTTGTTTTTTTGATCACTGCCATTTTGCCAGGGTGAGATACCTCGTTGTTGTTCTCATCTGCATCTCTCTAATAGTTAATAATCGCATCTCTTCATGTATTTGTTGGCCGCCTGAATGTCTTCTTCAGTAAAGTGTCTGTTCGTGTCCTATGCCCACTGTTTAACTGGATTGTTTGCCTTTTTGTTGTTGAGGTATTGAAGTTTTCTATAAATTTTAGAGATTAGTCCCTTGCCAGGTATATCGTTGCCATAAATTGTTTCCCGTTCTGTAGGTTACCTTTTTACTCTTTTTGGAAATCACTCCATTTTCTCACAACCCCAGGTGTTGCTCTGCAAAAAGAACAAGAGGTGTCCCTCCTGGAATAGATTATGTTTGTCCCCTGCCCCCGACTTAGTATTTCTTGACATTTAAAAACCTTAGCAAAAAGCTTACAGCAAAAGATACAGCTTATTTCAGACTGACCTGCCACTAGATTTTCTCCAACCTACCTCTTCATTCTCACATATACCCATGTATTACATCAGGCTCTATCCGCTCATGCCAACTTGTACAGTCCAGATGTCAATGGCATGTTTCTACTTCTACACAGAGCACAAGACTCCATCCCTCCACACCTGACCCCAAAGAGCAACCCTGACACAGTGGGCAATGCGAGGCTAAAAAGTGGCCAAGACGCTCCAGCTTGCATGAGAGTACCCTAGTGGGCACTCCTTGGCCTCTCAGCCTTTCCCTCCTGGTACTGCTGGGGTTGCCTCATCCTGCTCTTATTTCTTTTCTTCACTTTGGAGCTCCTGCAGTTACTACAGTATCCCTGGCTTAGAGGTGCTTCTCAATTTGGAAGGGCCTTCAGTCTCAGGTGCTCCTTGGAAATTCTATGGGGCAGTTCTACTCTGTCCTATAGGGTCGCTATGAGTCAGAATCGACTCGACGGCAGTGGGTTGGGGTTTTTTTTTTTTTCAGTCTCAGGGAGCCCCTGGTTGCTGCAATGGTTAGCACACTCAGCTGGTAACTGAAAGGTTGGACGTTTGAGTCCACACAGATGCACACTGGAAAATAGGCCTGGTGATCTACTTTCAAAAAACAGTCACTGAAAACCCTGTGGAGCACGGTTCTCTCTGATACACATGGGGTCACCATGAGTTGGAGTCAACTCAAGGGCAACTAGTACCGATACTGGGTCTGGGAAGGCCTTAGCACCTCAATTCTCAAACTTTAGTTAACAAGTACCTGAGGAGCTTGTTAAAATGTAAACTCCAGGTCCCTCCTATTGATACTGTGATTCAGGAGGAAAGGGTAGCACCTGGGAATCTGCACCTTTAACCAAGCACCTCAGGTGATTCCAGTATAGTAGGTCCAGGTGAAGGGCTGGTAGATCTAGGTCCAGAGCAGTGGTTCTCAGGTTCTCCTTGCTGGTTCTTTATTAGAATCACTTGGGAATGTGAGAATGGTTTTATGGTTGTGTTATTAAGAAGAGCTCTTATTATTTAGAGATACATACTAAAATATTTACAAATGGAATATGATGTCCAGGATTGGATTCAAAATAATCCAGTAGGGGCTGGGGAAGGAGAATGGGTGGGGATACAGATGAAACAAGACTGACCATGAGCTGATATTGTTGATGCCTAGGTGGTAGGTATACCAGGGATCAATACATCTTTCTACTTCTGTATATGTTTGAAATTCTCCACAAAATAGTTTTAAAAGAGTTACCAGGAAAGCTTTATAAACAATCCCCATCCCTGGCCTCACCCCTGACCAATTAAATCAGAATCTCCAGGGGTAGGGTACAGGGATTTCTTTTCCCACAGTGCTCTAGGTGACTCTAATCTGCAACCAGAGCTGAAAACCACTGCTGGGAAGGGGGAAAAAGGACTTTTTGAGCCTCTTGAGTGCCAAGTATCTCTGGGGATAAAATCAGCTCTAGGCCACAGCCTAGCTCAGCTGCAGCAGACAGTGCTGTTTGCCCTCCAAAACCCATTCTTCTCATCTGTTTCACTGTCAATCTGGACTTTGTCTGGGGGTAGCAATGTTCCCCAACCCTTTCCAGACTATAGGCTAACTAGTGGTCATGTGACCTGCTCCTGGTTAATGAGGTACAAGCAGAATTCTGCAATGATTGCTAAGAACATTTTGCTTTCCAAATACAAGGGCTGCTCTGTTTCCCTTCCTCCATGTTGCTTTGCTTCTTCCTGTCTGGACTGAGGCTGGAGGTGCAGGCGCATCATGGGACCTTGTGGGTGAGAGCTGCCCTCAGGACGGCAGATCAGAAAAAAGGAGCCCGGGTCCCCTGAAGCCACACTAGCCCTGAACTCTGCTCTTAATGTGATGCAAACCTAACATCACCGAGCAGGGCTGCGTGCCCTGAGGGCTTAAGCCCAGGCCCATGATATAAAATAGTGTGTATTTCCCAGGAGGGTCCCCTCTGCCCAGGAGGGTCCTGCAGTGGCAGCAAGCAGATTACACCAAAAGCTATGCCAGTCTCTCAGGTGGTACAAGTTAAACTCAGGAGCGTCAGGAAACATCCTGAAGGGTAGAATTCCAAAGGGGTGGCCGCCAGATTCAGAGGAGTCAAGCTTCCTGATTTCTGCCCTGGCCCAGAAACAAAACGGGAACAGGTGGAGGAGGTGCAGTCTGGCACTTCCCCAAGGGCCTGTGGAAGAACGTGGCTTCCAGGAACTTTCTGGGCCACCTTTTTGAGATGCCATGCCATGCTTGCCAGGGCATTCATTCTGGCTGCTTCTCCTCTTACCAGTCTGAGTATCACTTTTGTTCCTGCCATCACAAATCGGCAACAATCAGAATCCCAGCCTTCTGGTGAGAGGGGTCATGAGGCAGTTTGACAGGCTGAATCTAACAAGATGGGGTTTCAGGGGGACAAGTGGCAGTGTCACAAGTGCAGTTTGGGAGAAATACAGCCTCACAGCAGCATCTGTGGAGAAAGTTTAGTCTGGTCAACCATAAATCACAAGTGGGATGTAGTTGCCCGAAGAAGCTGTGTGAGCATAGGCTGGGCAGGAAAGAACCTAGGCTGAGGGAGGCAGAAGCGCTTCTGCATTCTGCCTGGGCAGGCTGCCCCTGGGCTACTGTGTGTCCCGCCCAGGCAAGCAGAGCTCAGCATGGGGGCTGAGTCAGCCAGTATGCGTAATCAGGATCCAGGAGGTGGCATCCTGGATGGGGAACTTATCTGCAAGTCACTTAGGAGACACCAAAGCCTCTGGACACAGCCAGAAATCCAAAATCTGAGGGCCATGCTGAGCCAGGAAGCAAAATGGGTGGTCAGATGATGGGACACGGGCAGGGGGCAGCATCGGGCCACCAGGGGAGGTTTGCATACGGACAGTTGCATGTGTCCTGGGTGACTCGTTCTCTGGGTCATATAAACAGTGGTAGGTGTTCAGCTCCGGGCACCACATTTTAATAAGGAGCACAGGCCACATAGGAGGGAGGGAGGAAGGATACCTGGATGCTGTGTGGAAAAACCACGTGAGATAATGAAAAAACTTGCAGATGGATCAGAGAAGATGCGGTGGGTAGATATTGGGGGTAACGTAACCATGTGCCTTCAAATATGTCATCATGAGGATATATGGGGATGAAGGATCAACTTGTTCAGTATGAATACAGAGGGCAGACCCAGGAACAAGAGGCAGCATTTAGAGAAGAATGATTTCTGCTTGATATAAAGAAGATCTTTGTAATAGAGCTGTCCAAGAACAGGAGGCTTCCAAAGACCACCCGTTGCCGTCGAGTCGATTCCGACTCATAGTGACCCTATAGGACAGAGTGGAACTGCCCCATAGAGTTTCCAAGGAGCCCCTGGTAGATATGAACTGTTGACCTCTTGGTTAGCAGCTGTAGCACTTAACCACTACACAACCAGGGTTTCCTTCCAAAGACTGGAGATACTCAAATGGAAGCTGTAAGGCCCATTATTGAGGATGTTATTGACAGGATTTACTTCCAGGTGGCGTTAGAGTATGAAGCCCTTCCAACTGAGGGCCTCATAGTCTAATTTTCCAACTGAGATTCAAGTAAATTGATGAAGCTAAAGATTTTCCCCAACCACAGAGGCCTGCCTGACCTGTCTAAGCCCAGGCACAGTGGTTGCCCACCGTTTCCTCTTCCTTCACACACCACTTCCCTGACCCCTACTGACACTTTCACCCTGAGGACATTGAATGTACTTAACACTCAGATCTGTTCCTACCACACTTTCCCTCTGCCCCGAACACCCTAACCTAGTTATTTCTACAATCCACCCAAAAGACCCTCAAATGAGCCAGAAGCTAACCTAATGCCTCATTTCTCTTTAATTTGAGGATAAACCTCTGTAAGGAGCCTTGGTGGTGCAGTGGTTAAGAGCTCAGCTGCTGACCAAAAGGCTGGCAGTTCAAATCCACCAGCTGCTCCTTGGAAACCTATGGAGCAGTTCAACTCTGTCCTAAAAGGGTTGCCATGAGTCGGAATTGACTCCATGGCAACGGGTTTGGTTTTGGTTTTGGGATTACTTTCTCCTCTATAAAATCAACTCCAGGAATCTCTAAAAGCCATTTATTTTTTTAATTTTAATGTGCTTATAAACCAGAGACTCCATCAGCCTGAGATCAGAAGAATTAGATTGTACCCAGCTACCATCAATGACTGACCTGACAGGGAACACAACAGAGAATCCCTAGTGGAGCAGGAGAAAAGCGGGATGTAGACCTCAAATCTAGTAAAAAGACCAGACGACTTCATGGTCTGCCTGAGACTGGAAGGACCCCAGAGGTCATGGCCCTGGAACTCTCTGTTAACCCAAAACTAGAACCATTCTCGAAGCCAACTCTTCAGACAAAGATAAGACTGGACTATAGGACAAAAAATGACACTGGTGAAGTGTGCTTCTTAGTTCAAGTAGATACATGAGACTATGTGGGCAGCTCCCATCTGGAGGCAAGATGAAAAGGCAGAGGGTGACAAGAGGGTGGAGAGGAGTGTGCTGTCACATTGTAGGGAGAGCAACTAGGGTCACATAACAACGTGTGTATAAGTTTTTGTATGAGAAACTGACTTGAACCGTAAGCTTTCACTTTATAGCACAATAAAAAAATTTTAATGTGCTTTAGGTGAAAGTTTACAGTGTAAATTAGTTTCTCATTCAAAAATTTGTACACAAATTGTTTTGCGACTTGGTTGCAATCCCCGCAATGTCAGCACTCTCCCCCTTCCCACCCCTGGTTCTCTGTGTCCATTCATCCCGTTTTCCTGTCCCTCCCTGCCTTCTCATCTTTGTTTTTGGGCAGGTGTTCCATACACTTGACTGATCTAAAAGCACATTCCTCGTGTGTGTTACTGTTTTATAGACCTGTCTAATCTTTGGCTCAAAGGTAAACCACAGGGGTGGCTTCAGTTCTGAGTTAGCAGGGTATCTGGGTGTCACGGTCTTGGAGGTTCCTCCAGTCTCTGTCAGACCAGTAAGTCTGGTCTTTTTTTATGAATTTTAATTTTGCTCTGTAATTTTTTTCCCGCTCTGTCCAGGACCCTCTATTGTGATCCTTACCAGAGCGGTTGGTGGTGGTAGCCAGGCACCATCTAGTTCTTCTGACCTCAGGCTCTGGTTCATGTGGTCCATTAATCCTTTGAACTAATATTTTCCTTGTGTCTGTGGCTTTTTTCACTCTTCTTTTCTCCAGACAGCATGGGACCAATACATGTATCTTAGATGGCCACTCACAAGCTTTAAGACCCCAGATGCTATTCACCAAAGTAGGATGTAGAACATTTTCTTTATGAACTATGCTATGCCAATTGACCTAGCTATCCCCCGAGACCATGGTCCCCCAGTCCTCAGCCCAGTAACTCAGTCCCTCGAGGTGTTTGGATGTGTCTATGAAGCTTCCATAACCTTGCCTTTGTCAAACTGTGCTGACTTCCCATATGCTGTGTGCTGTCTTTCCCTTCACCAAAGTTAACACTTGTTTCTAAAAGTCATTTTTGAAGCAGATTTGTCATTTCAATGAATCATTCACTGAAAAAAAAAAAAATTGCAGTAAATCTCCTTCTTTCAAAAGCCCTACAACAGAGCCAGGTTTTGTTCCCTCTGGAGTGGCAATGGCCTTGAAATGAACAGCCCAGGAAGGGCCATTTGAACTCTTCTCAAATGATGCCCTCCAGCAGTTGAAGCCCCATCTCCAACCAAGCTTCTCTATCCTGTAGAAATGCTTTTAAGTAAATGTTGCCAAAAGCCTATATTATATGTTTTTCTAAACATGTTTAAAAAAAAAAAAAACATGTTTAGTGGCACAGAAAATATCAATTTTCTAGCTGCTGGGACTTTACATTTAACCTGACGATTTCATTCCCCTCAGTAAACAGGGTACCTGTAGTTCTAGGTGACACAAATAGTTAAGCACTCGCCTACTAGCCAAAAGGCTGATGGTTCTAACCCACCCAGCGGCACCTCAGAAGACAGGCCTGGTGATCTGCTTCCGAAAGGTCACAGCCTTGAAAACCCTGTGGAGCGGTTCTCCTCTGCACACACGGGGCTGCCCTGAGTTGGATCCCACTCAATGGTAACTAACAAGGACAGGAAGAAAAACGTGTTTATTTTTTCTCTTGCTCTTTGGCTGCAAAAGAGGAAAACAGGGTAACAGGGGACACTGAATCCCCCGGAAAGGCAATTCCAGAAGCTCCCAAAGAAGAACAGCAGTTTGTTTAATTTGTACATAATGTTTCTTCTGGAGTCCCGTTGGGACAGTGATCAAGAGCTACAGCTGCTAACCAAAAGGTCGGCCGTTGGAATCCACCAGCTCCTCCTCGGATGCCCTACGGGGGAGTTCTGCTTTGTCCTATAGGGCTGCTACGAGGCAGAATCAACTTGATGGCAACGAGTCCGGGTAATGCTTCCTCTAACTGACACATAAACAATTCAGTGAAGACTCAGGGCATTTTAGTTAACTGATTTCATGTGTTTTTAAAAAAGGCAGTTACCCAAGCGATCAAGGTAATGCCACACATCAACATCATGTGCCTCCTGATGTGATGCACTGGGAAGGACACGTCACTCCTGTGGGATCCGTGCCAAATGCATACAACCTGAGTCTAAACCCAAGGAAACGTCACACAAAACCCAACTGAGAGACCGTCTAAAGTCCGAATGTAAACCTGAGGAAACATCACACAAAACCCAACTGAGAGACAGTCTAAAGTCTGAATCTAAACCTGAGGAAACATCACACAAAACTCAACTGAGAGACAGTCTAAAGTCTGAATCTAAACCTGAGGAAACGTCACACAAAACCCAACTGAGAGACCGTCTAAAGTCTGAATCTAAACCTGAGGAAACGTCACACAAAACCCAACTGATAGACAGTCTAAAGTCCAAATCTAAACCTGAGGAAACGTCACACAAAACCCAACTGAGAGACAGTCTAGAGTCCGAATCTAAACCTGAGGAAACATCACACAAAACCCAACTGAGAGACAGTCTACAGTAACCAACCAGTACTTTTCCAGAGTGGCAAGATCATGAACGGTAGAGACTGAAGGACTCTCCCTGACAGGAAGAGACTAAGGAGACACGACGAATAACTGCAATGTGGGATCCTGGACTGGACTCTGGACCAGAGAAAGGACACTGTGGGACATCTGACAAAATCTGAATCAGGTCTGTAGATTAGTTACTAGTATTATATCAATGGTAACTTCCTGGTTTTGATCATTGTGCTATGGTTTCAAAAACCGTTAACATTTGGGGAAGTTGGGTGAAAGGTATATAGGAAACCTTTGCTCTCGTTTTGCAGATAAAAAGTGTCCAAAGAACACATTTGTAAAAAAGCAGTTGTGAAATATACGCTTCTTTGGCCTATGAATCTGGGGAGGTCTCTGCCTTCTGTGGACGCCTTTGAATTTCCTTTGCTGGTAAACAGCTGGGGAGTTGAGAGACATCTTTGAGAGTCAGGCCTTAACACCAGCTGCAACATCCATGTGTGACCCTCAAGGACACCTCCACCAACAGTTTCTTACCTTGCTCCATTTTCTCTATCATAGAAACTCAGGGTTTTCCCTGGGAGCTGTGACAGAGGTCTGGAGAGGCGGGCAGTCAACATTGTGGCAACAGCCAGTAGAATGATCAGCTTCCTCCTGGCAGGCTCTGAAACACAAAATGCGCCTTAGCGTGACCTTGTTACCTTCAGATATTTAGGCAGGAGAGGACATTTTCCCCCAGGTTGTAAGAGTCAAACTGGGCTCTGTCTGTTCTGCCCAGGTCCAGGCATGGTACCAGTCCCCCCACCCCACAGCCTGATGTAATGGAAAGATTCAGGAGACTGGGGTGCCTGGCTTCTGGTTTTGACTGTGTCACTAACTCACTGGGCAACCCTGGACAAGCCATCACCCATTTGTAATATGAGCAGGCTGGACCAGACCAGTGATCTCCAAGCCAGGCCGAGCAGCAATCACCTGGGAACTCCTAACCCCGTGGGGATCCTGACTCAGTGAGTGCCGGTTCCCTCATGCTAGTTGTTCCCCATGTCCAGCAAACATCTGATGACCCAGGGCATCAGCCTTCACTCTCAGTTTGCTCACATGTCTCTTCAGGCAGCTCTTCCAGCCCTGTGCCATGTATCACTGGAGTCAACCCTCTACCTCTCTTCCCTCACCCCACCAAACATGTGGTCTGTCTCTGAGGAGCAGCTGAATTTATCAGCAACCCTTCACACTGCTAACTCATTAAAGCATGGGGACTGGAGCTTGAAAATAATGAGACTCTTTAATCAACCTAAAACACACACACATTCCCCTCCACCTCAGGCTACCCAAAAACCCTGCTACATTGACCTTATTGCAGCAAGGTCACATATCACTCAGGGTCACCTTAAGTCTACTTGGCACCATGACTAAACCCAAAAACCCAAACCCATTGCTGTTGAGTCAATTTCAACTAATAGCAACCCTATAGGACAGAGTAGAACTGTCCCGCAGGGGTTCCAAGGCTGTAAATCTTTATGGACCTTGGGGGACAACTTAGTCAATTGGCATAACACAATTCACAAAGATTATGTTCCATATCTGAGTTTGGTGAGTAGTGTCTGGGTCTTAAAAGCTTGTAAGCAGCCATCTAAGATACACCTTTTTTTTAAATTGTACTTTAGATGAAGTTTACGGAACAACTAGCTTCTCGTTAAACAATTAATACACAGATTGGTTACCAAACCCACGGCATGTCAACACTCTCCCCCTCTCCACCTTGGGTTCCCTATTACCAGCTTTCCTGTTCCCTCCTGCCTTCTAGTCCTTGCCCCTGGGCTGGTGTGCACCTTTAGTCTTGTTTTGTTTTATGGGCCTGTCTAATCTTTGGCTGAAGGGTAAACCATTACTGAGCTAAACGGGTGTCTGGGGGCCGTACTCTTGGAGTTTTTCCAGTCTGTTAGACCAGTAAGTCTGTTTTTTTTGGGGGGGAGTTAGAATTTTGTTCTACATTTTTCCTAAGATACAATTATTGGTCTCTACTTGTATGGAGCAAACAAGAATGAAGGAAATCAAAGGCTCAAAGAAGAAACTAGTCCATGGGACTAATAGCTCACATGAACCACAACCTCTTAAAACCTGAGACCAGAAGAACTAGATGGTGTCCGGCTACCACTACTGACCATTCTGACCAGGTACACAATAGAAGGTCCTGGATAGAATGGGAGAAAAATGTAGAACAAAATTCAAATTCCTAAAAAGGCCAGGCCTACTGGACTGATAGTGCTTAGAGGATCCCTGAGGCTATTGCCCTAAAATGCCCTTTGAAATTGGAATTGAAGCTATTTCTGCAGATCAACTTTCAGCCAAATTATAGACTGACTTATAAAATAAACAGTATCACCCATGAGTAATATGCTCCCTTAAACAATTAACTATATGAGACCAAATGGTCAACAGTTACCCAAAAGCAAAGATCAGAAGGCAAAAAGGGGTAGGGGAAGCTGGATCAATGGAAATAGAACAAACAGAATGGAAATAATGAGAATGCTGACATATTGTAAAAATTGTACCCAATGGCACGGAATAATTTGTACAAAAAATTTTAAAGGGGAGCCTAATTTGTAATGTAAATGTCCACCTAGAACAAGATAAAATATTTTTTACAAAAATCTTTACGAAGCAGACTGACCACATCTTTCTCCTGTGGAGCAGCTGGTGGGTTTGAAATTCTGACCTTTCCGTTAATGGATAAGCGCTTAACCACTGTGCCACCAGGGTTCCTAGGACCAGGACTAGTCCTGTATTATTATTTACCTGTTGATCAGTGTGTGTATTAGCTACCCTCCCTGTTCTGGTTGATAGTGCTTCCTCGAGGAAAGAATGGGAGGCCAGGAGGTAGTTGAACAAGGCACCTAAGAGCCTGGGGGAGTTGTTCTTTGCCTGGGAAATCGGGTCTAGCCTCCTCTTTGTACACCTAACTCTAGTGTCATAGTGTTCTTATGAGTAATAAGGTATTGTGTGAGAAACAGCTCCTCCCCCTGCCTGTTTGCTGCCACCCCAAACCTACCCCATAATCACCTACCTGGGCCAACAAGTCAATGATAAGGTCATAACTAACTCCTACAGTGTTTATGGCAGGAGGCAGGTGCAAGCATTTAATCTGCTCATTTCTTAGGAAAGAAAAACAAACAGGGATCTCCTTGGTTTCTGGACCAGGCAGTCAACTCCTGCCTGCTTCCACAACTGCACCCACTCACGACAGTCCACTCTCAGCACTGCCGCCACTCACCACAGTCCACTCTCAGCACTGCCGCCACTCACCACAGTCCACTCTCAGCACTGCCGCCACTCACCACAGTCCACTCTCAGCACTGCCGCCACTCACCACAGTCCACTCTCAGCACTGCCGCCACTCACCACAGTCCACTCTCAGCACTGCCGCCACTCACCACAGTCCACTCTCAGCACTGCTCCCACCCACCACAGTCCACTCTCAGCACTGCCGCCACTCACCACAGTCCACTCTCAGCACTGCTCCCACCCACCACAGTCCACTCTCAGCACTGCCGCCACTCACCACAGTCCACTCTCAGCACTGCCGCCACTCACCAGTCCACTCTCAGCACTGCCGCCACTCACCACAGTCCACTCTCAGCACTGCCGCCACTCACCACAGTCCACTCTCAGCACTGCCGCCACTCACCACAGTCCACTCTCAGCACTGCCGCCACTCACCACAGTCCACTCTCAGCACTGCCGCCACTCACCACAGTCCACTCTCAGCACTGCTCCCACCCACCACAGCCCACTCTCAGCACTGCCGCCACTCACCACAGCCCACTCTCAGCACTGCTCCCACCCACCACAGCCCACTCTCAGCACTGCCGCCACTCACCACAGCCCACTCTCAGCACTGCTCCCACTCACCACAGCCCACTCTCAGCACTGCTCCCACCCACCACAGCCCACTCTCAGCACTGCTCCCACTCACCACAGCCCACTCTCAGCACTGCTCCCACTCACCACAGTCCACTCTCAGCACTGCTCCCACTCACCACAGTCCACTCTCAGCACTGCCGCCACTCACCACAGTCCACTCTCAGCACTGCTCCCACTCACCACAGTCCACTCTCAGCACTGCTCCCACTCACCACAGTCCACTCTCAGCACTGCCCCCACCCACCACAGTCCACTCTCAGCACTGCCGCCACTCACCACAGTCCACTCTCAGCACTGCCGACACTCACCACAGCCCACTCTCAGCACTGCCGCCACTCACCACAGCCCACTCTCAGCACTGCCGCCACTCACCACAGCCCACTCTCAGCACTGCCGCCACTCACCACAGCCCACTCTCAGCACTGCCGCCACTCACCACAGTCCACTCTCAGCACTGCTCCCACTCACCACAGCCCACTCTCAGCACTGCTCCCACTCACCACAGTCCACTCTCAGCACTGCCGCCACTCACCATAGTCCACTCTCAGCACTGCTCCCATCCACCACAGCCCACTCTCAGCACTGCCGCCACTCACCACAGTCCACTCTCAGCACTGCTCCCACTCCCCACAGTCCACTCTCAGCACTGCTGCCACTCACCACAGTCCACTCTCAGCACTGCTCCCACCCACCACAGTCCACTCTCAGCACTGCTCCCACTCACCATAGTCCACTCTCAGCACTGCCGCCACTCACCATAGTTCACTCTCAGCACTGCTTTCACCCACCACAGTCCACTCTCAGCACTGCTTCCACTCACCACAGCCCACTCTCAGCACTGCTCTCACTCACCACAGTCCACTCTCAGCACTGCCTCCAGAAAGAGCTCTATGATCAAAAGATGCAGCTCCTTGCTTAAAAGCTTCCTTTCCGCGCCTGTTGGAGCTCTCCTCTGTCCCCATTCTAACCTTAGCTGGGCCATGCTCCCCCTTTGCTCATTGCACTTCAGACACACTGGCCTCCTGAGAGTATCTCATGTATGTCAAGCTTGTTCCTGCCTCAGAGTCCAGCTCTTGCTCTTCTCTCTTTCTCTCCAAATGACTGAGTGCTCCTGGCCCTTCAGGCCTCAGAAGGGCTGTCCCGACCCCCTATCTCCACCCCAAAGTACCTTGTTTACTGACTTCTCTTCCCCCACTATACTATAAGCTCAATGAGGCCAGGGGCCTTATCTATCCTGGTCATCACTGAATCCCCAGTGCTTAGAACAAGGCCTGACACAAGAGGCATTCAGCAAGCCTCTGCAGAGCCAGCAGGGCAAACAGAGCTGTCCACCAGGGCACACTGTAGCACTTAGGCTCCTGAAAGTGAAAAGTCAGCCTGTGATCAGCCTCCACCAGCCTGAGCTCAGAAGAACTAGATGGTGCCCAGCTACCATCACTGACTGCTCTGACAGGTATCACAATAGACAGTCCAGGACAGAGCAGGAGAAAAATGTAGAACAAAATTAAAATCCACAAAAAAGGCCAGACTTACTGGTCTGACAGAGACTGGAGGAACCCCAAAGACTATGGCCCCCGGACACCCTTCTAAACTCAGAACTGAAGCCATTCCCGAAGTTCACCTTTCAGCCAAAGATCAGACAGGCCTATAGAACAATAACACATGAGAGGAACATGCTTCTTTTATCAACAAACTATACGAGACCAAATGGGCAACATCTGCCCAAAAACAAAGACAAGCAGGCAGGAAGGAACAGGAAAACTGAACAAATGGACACGGAAAACCCAGGTGGAAAGGGGAAAAGTGCTGACACATTGCAGGGATTGCAACCAACATCACAAAACAATCAGTGTATAAATTTTTGAGTGAGAAACTAATTTGCTCTGTAAACTTTCACCTAAAACACACACACACACACAAAAAGTCAGCCCAGGCCCATAAAACAGTATGAGACTAAAGGGGCACGCCAGCCCAGGGGCAAGGACTAGAAGGCAGGAGGGGACAAGAAAGGTGGTAACAGGGAACCTAAGGTTGAGAAGGGAGAGTGTTGACATGTCGTGGGGTGGTTAACCAATGTTATAAAACAGTATGTGTACTCTTTAATGAGAAACTAGTTTGTTCTGTAAACCTTCATCTAAAGTACAATAAAAATAAAATAAAAGCCTGTGGTCAAAACAGTAGCTTCCAGTGGTAAGCACTTTGCAGGCAACAGGACAATTGGCTCAGGTTCCTTAACTGGGTGCCCTTCCCCCCAGTACTGACCAGTTGGCTGAGCACACATATCTCCACCCTCCTCCTGCCAGAAATGGAGTCTGAGGTCACCACCAGGGGTGATTTCAAATCCAGTTGTCTATAATTAAATCCTTTCTGCTCAACACCTATGGCACAAAATGCTTCAGTATTGTCTCCAAATACAGGGCTGCTTTCAATTTTGTTTTCCTGAGAGCAATACCTATAAGTACTGGAGTCCAAAGGGTATAAACTGCACGAAAACTCAACCCCTGGGATAAGGCACTATTTACAATGTAGTCTCTTACAAATGGAAGAGTGGAAGTTTAGATTTCTTTTTTGGTTCTGGAACACGTTGCTATTTTTACTCTAAACACGGCCGGGGACTGCAAGGACTCCTTCAGTGTTGTTGTTTGACATCTTAATGCCATGTACTGGACTTCATTTTCAGTAAATATTAAGTTCTGAAACTTCCAAGACCACTCGGTCACCTTTTGGTTAGGAACAGGAATGGTTGCGGGAGGTGCGTGCTGCAAGGAGAAAGGCGGGGCACCTGCGGGTGCGGGGGGTTGTCGGGGCAGTCCCCTTGGCCTTGCCATACTGTAACTCAAGTGCTTAGCTGCCAAAGGGTAACCTGGCACAGGGGGGTTGACTCATAGCAACCAAATTCATAAGATACTGTTGCAAAATCAAGATGCTCACATAACAAGGTGTACTCTGGGAAAGACCATTTCAATGCTGGAAACACCTGTGTCTGTTCTTAAAGGTACCTCCATTCCACTGTCAACACAAAATACATGGTAAGTCCCCCGATTCTCCCCCGAAAAGTGTGTGTGCATCCTTGTACTGAGGCTGGGCTTGCCGTCTTGCATTCTGACATGGCTGTCTTGCAGGGGACCTAGCTGGCTGCATTCCTGTGGGTTAGGGGCAGGGTCTCCCCTAGAAGAGGCATACTCTCCCAGTACTGACATCCTCAGAAGAGGCAGACATCAGCAGGAAACAGATCTCAGGAGGTGGGCTTTAGCAGGAAAGAGGACTCATGTGTTTCCCGACGTGAAGTCTAGAGGGACCTTTGGCACTACCAAGTAGGAGGGGAAGGCCCTATCCCAGTGCAGAGGGCAAGGTGGATTCAAGCAGGGAGATATTCTATATAGGGACCCCACAGATTCCAAGGTCTGACAACTGCCAGCCTGCCTCCAAACTGTTCTACTTGGCTATTTTGTTTGGTCAGCCTGCTGTCTTAAAAGGCAATGTAACCAGGCAGCTAAGTTACTTGAACTCAACACGGTCTGCACCTACTATCTTAAACCTCTGGTTCTCTGGGTGGCAAATGGTTAAGCACTTGACTACTAGCCAAAAGGTTGGTGGTTGGAACCTTTTGTTTCAGAAGTTTGTCGGAAGACAGGATTGGCAATCTGCTTCCGAAAGGTCACAGCCTTGACAACACTAAGGAGCAGTTCTACCCTGCACACATGGGGTCGCCATGAATCAGAATCAACTTGACAGCAACTAACAACGACAATCTTAAACCCACCTACATAATGTTTGTTAACTCTCTGGACACTAGGGCATTTGAGTTTGAGATCTCTAACCACATAGATGCACACTACCCTTTGACTATTTCCCTTCTGATCATTTCATACACCAGTTGCTGTCAAGTCGATTACAACTCATAGCAACACTATAGGACAGACTAGAAGCGCCCCATAGGATTTCCAAGGAGCAGCTGGTGGATTTGAACTGCTGGCCTTTTGGTTAGCAACCAAACTCTTAGCCACTGTGCCACCAGGACTCCTGATCATTTGGAATAGTCTTTCTTAAAAATACCAGCCCAGCTCAGGTGTGCATTGTAACTATAGTTACTGGGCGCTTCCTTGAAACTATGACAAAAGGGAAATCTGACAAGTTTTAAAGCCCTCATTCAAAAAAAGACACCTACTATTCCTTAGGAACTCCCAGAACACAAGTCTAAAAAGATTATATAGGCCCTAAAAAAATAAAATATTTAGGAATAAATCTAACCAGGGATGTACAAGACCTATACAAAGAAAACTACAAAACACTACTGCAAGAAACCAAAAGAGACCTACATAAACGGAAAAACATACCATGCTCATGGATAGGTAGACTCAACATTGTGAAAATGTCAGTGCTACCCAAAGCAATCTACAAATATAATGCAATCTCGATCCAAATACCAACAGCATTCTTTTTAAAAAGATGGAAAAACTAATCATTAACTTTCTATGGAAAGGGAAGAAAACCGGGATAAGTAAAGCACTACTGAAGAAGAATGAAGTAGAAGGACTCCCCCTACCTGTCCTCAGGACCTACTATGCAGCAACAGTAGTCAAAACAGCCTGGTACTAGTATAACAACAGATATGTTGACCAATGGAATAGAATTGAGAACCCAGATGTAAATTCATCCACCTACAGTCACCTGATCTTTGACAAGGGCCCAAAGTCCATCAAATGAGAAAAAGACAGTCTTTTTAACGAATGGTGCTGGCAAAACTGGATGTTCACCTGCAAAAAAAAAAAAAAAAAAAATTACCCATACTGCACACCATACACAAAAACTAACTCAAAATGGATCAAAGACCTAAATGTAAAGCCAAAAACTATGAAGTTCATAGAAGAAAAAATAGGATCAATGTTAAAGGCCCTATGTGTTAGTCATCTAATGCTGCTATAACAGAAATACCACAAGTGTATGGCTTTAACAAAGAGAAGTTTATTTCCTCACGGTAAAGTGGTTAGAAGTCCAAATTCAGGGCATGGGCTCCAGGGAAAGGCTTTTTCTCTGTCAGCTCTGGAGGAAGGACCTTGTCCTCAATCTTCCCCTGGTCAAGGACCTTCTCAGGTGCAGGGACTCCAGGTCCAAAGGACGCCCTCTGCTCCCGGTGCTGCTTTCTTGGTGGTATGAGGTCCCCACTCTCTGCTTGCTTCCCTTTCGGCTCTTGAGAGACAAGAGAGATAAAAGGTGGTGCAGGCCACACCCCAGGGAAACTCCCTTTACAGGGAGGTGACATGAGCAAGAGTGTTGCATCCCACCCTAATCCTTTTAATCACAGGCAGAGATTATGATTTATAACACAGGAAAATCACAAAATCGAGAACAACACATGGCCTAATCAAGTTCATACACACATTCTCAGGAGGACATAATTCAATCCATGACACCCTAATACATGGCATTAACAAGATACAAACCATGGCCAACAACACATAAACTCCAGAAGATAAGCTAGATAACTGGGATCTTCTAAAAATTGAACACTTAGGCTCATCAAAAGACTTCACCAAAAGAGTAAAAAGAACCTACAGTCTGGGAAAAAAATCTTGGCTGTGATACATCCAACAAAAGTTTGATCTCTAAAATCCACAGGAAAATTCAACACCTTTACAACAAAAAGACAAAAAATCCAATTAAAAATGGGCAAAGGAAACGAACAGACACTTCACCAAAGAGGACATTCAGGTGGCCAACAGACACATGAGGAAATGCTCAAGATCACTAGCCATTAGGGAAATGCAAATCAAAACCACAATAAGATACCCTCTCACCCCGGCATAACTGGCACGAATCAAAAAAAAAAAAAGAAAATAACAAATGTTGGAGAGGCTGCAGGGAGATTGGAACTCTTACGCAAAATGGTACAACCATTTTTGAAAACGATATGGTACTTACTTAGAAAGCTAGAAATAGAAATACCATATGATCCAGCAATTCCACTCCTAGGAATATATCCCAGAGAAATATGAGCCATCGCACATATAGACATATGCACACCCATGTTCACTGCAGCACTGTTCAAAAGAGCGAAAAGATGGAAACAACCTAGATGTCCATCAACAGATAAATGGATAAACTATGGTACATACATACAATGGAGTATTAAACCAAAAAAAAACCAAACCCAGTGCCGTCGAGTCGATTCTGACTCATAGCGACCCTATAGGACAGAGTAGAACTGCCCTATAGAGTTTCCAAGGAGTGCCTGGTGGATTTGAACTGCCGACCTTTTGGTTAGCAGGTGTAGCTCTTAACCACTACGCCACCAGGGTTTCCAATGGAATATTATGCAACAACAAAGAACAATGACGAACCTGCAAAGCATCTCGCAACATGGATGAATCTCGAGGGCATTATGCTGAGTGAAATAAGTCCATCACAAAAGGACAAATATTGTATGAGAAAGGTTTACACACAAAAAGAAACAATCTTTGATGGTTACGAGGGAGGGGAGGGATGGGGATGAGAAAACACTAAATAGACAATAGATACGTGGTAACTTTGGTGAAGGGTAAGACAGTACACAATACTGGGGAAGCCAGCACAACTTGTACAAGGCAAGGTCATGGAAGCTCCACTGACACACCCAAATTCCCTGAGGGGCTGAATTACTGGGCTGAGGACTGTGGGGACCATGGTCTCAGGGAACATCTAGCTCAGTTGGCATAACATAGTTTATAAAAAAAAAAAAAAGTTCTACATTCTACGTTGGTAAGTAACGTCTGGGGTCTTAAAAGCTTGTGAGCAGCCATATAGGATACTCCACTGGTCTCCACCCCATCAGGAGCAAGGGAGAATGAAGAAAACTAAAGACACAAGGGAAAGATTAGTCCAAATGATTCAGTCATTTGGTCACAGCCTCCACCAGACTGAGTCCAGTACAACTAGATGGTGCTCAGCTATCACCACCAACTACTCTGACAGGGATCACAATAGAGGGTCCTGGACAGAGCTGGAGAAAAACGTAGGACAAAATTCTAACTCACAAAAAAAGACCAGACTTACTGGCCAGACAGAGACTAGAGAAACTCTGAGAGTATGGCCCCCGGACACCCTTTTAGTTCAGTGATGAAGTCACTCCTGAGGTTCACCTTTCAGCCAAAGATTAAACAGGCCCATAAAACAAAACAAGACTAACGGGGCACACCAGCCCAGGGGCAAGGACTAGAAGGAAGGAGAGGACAGGAAAGCTGGTGATTGGGAGCCCAAGGTCAAGAAGGGAGGGTGTTGACATGTCGTGGGGTTGGTAGCTAATGTCATGGAACAATACGTGTATTGATTATTTACTGAGAAGCTAGTTTGTTCTGTAAAGATTCATCAAAAGTACAATGAAAAAATAAAATAGAAACATTATAGACGAGCGTCATGATACAGCAGAAAATGTTCTCAGCACCATCTGATCGTAAATGCGGAGATGACTCCCATATAGCTAACCTTCAATAAAAGCCAAGGATTTAACTTTTTAGCTCAGTCAGGCAAAGGCAAAGCTAATGCAGACACCAGTCACCAGGTTAGACCTGGGTGGTAGCCAGTTCTCCTTAGGTAACACGTCACAAAGGCTCTCTGCGGTGGCCACTTTTTGGGTGTCTTCCCTGTTCACCTGATCCCCCTCCTTTCAGACCTGCCCCTCACCCAGAGGATTTGGCCTCTGCAGCTGCAGCTGGACTGTGAGACCAGCCACCTGGCCATGAGGACTGGACCAGGGAGAGACACCCAACTCAGGATGGACCTGGTTAACCACAAGGTCAATCTCTCACTTCTTTACTCAAATGTCACCGCCTCAGTAAAACACCCCTGGCCACTCCAGCAAATATTTCAGTCCCACCCCAACCCTGATACTTTCTATCCCCTTCCCCACTTTCATTTTTCCCGCCTCCTTGGCACTTCACCACATCATAATTTCTATGTATTGTACTTATTTACTTTGTTAGTTCTCACTCCCACTAGAATGTAAGCTCCTTGAGAGCAGAGATTTTTGTCTTTTTTGTTCACTGTTGTATCCTCAATGCCTAGAATAGTGCGCTGCAAACAGTAGGAATATAATATTTGAATGAATCAGAGCGTACTGAGCAGAGGAATGCTATGATCAGATTTACATTTTAGAAAGTTAACTCTCACTACGTTATGAAGAGACTGAAGAGGATGGGCAAGGGCAGAAGCAGGGACACCAGCTAGAAGAGCCTGCAGTAATCCGGGACCATAATGTACAGCCATGCAGGCTGTGCACTGCACAAGTCCTGTGAAATGTGAAAAGGTGCCCCCAGAGACGTATAAGAAGGCTGCCAGCCCTGGTGGAAACTCTGGAGATGATTCGATGCAGTCAATTCTGGCTATGTTTTGAAGGTAGAACCCGTTATAATTTATGCATAGATTAAACGTGGGGTGTGAAAGAAGGAAGAATCAGAGATACTTCCAAGATTTGGGGCTTAGGTATAAAAAATGACATTAGTAGAGCTGACAGATTAAGAAGCCACTCTATTAATAAGCGGTTAAACCAAAATGAAAACCCATTGCCATTGAGTCCGCTCCAACACATAGCGACCCTGTTCAAACCAGGGTACACAAGCTGGGGGCCATGGCTCTCACATGAGCCCTCCCAATCATCTCTCCAGCTATACTTTTCTAATCTGCTCTTATCATGCCATTTGTTCACCCTCCCTAAATAAGGCCCCCTATTTTCAATTTCTGTGCCTTGCTCATCCTATACCAAATCTAACTTCTTCATCTGACCAAGTCCTACCTGGTTCAAATACCACCTCCTCCAAGATGTCTTGCCAAATCCCCTAAGTCAAAAATCAATCTCTCCCCCACATTGGCATTTCACTCCTTCCTTTTGTGCCTCTGTAATAGCACTTACCTAGGCGAGGCAGTATTAGAGGTATTTCTAACTATTCACAGCCATCTGGGCTGTGAGCGCCCCAAAGACAGGGCCTACGTGTTGAATCATTCCCTTCTGGGTACTCCAAAACACCTACTCTGGTGCCTGACAGGGAACAGGCGCTCTATAAATGTGTATTGAGGGAACACAAAAGCTACACAAATTTCCAAGGTCAGCTCCATCGCCCTCCAGGGGTATACGTCCTGTGCAGGGCCGGGCTCCAATGTCCTGGCAGAAAGAAGGGCATTTGTTGCGTCACAAAGGATCCTGGCAGCCAGCCCTACGTGCCTCTGCCACCCCTCAAAGTATTAGCGGCAGGGTTAGACGGTGACTCTGCATCAGCTGACTAAGGGCTGACCTTGGCTGACTGGCTGGGGAAAAAACCGCAGAGTTCAACGCCGCGCGCACCGCCAAACCCTCGGCCCGCACCGCACGGCCCCGAGCAGAACGCGCCCCCGAGCTGCACAGAGGGCCCAGCCCCGCCGCCCGGGCTGACAGCTCCTCGCACGCCCTCCCGCGCGCAGGCAGAGCCACCCCGCGGCCGCCAGAGGCGCGCAGGCGCCGCCTCGCTCTCTCCGCGCGGTTGCCAACGCGCCCAATCGCAGAGAAGCCGTTCCACCCCCCGGGCCAGGCTGCAGGGAGCCGGGGGGCTCGGCCCAGGCGGCGCTCCCATTGGCTGAGGCGGTGCCGCCCAGCCAAAGGCCCACTGTCCTCTCCCGGCTGCGCCGCGGGGCTCCCGGCTTTCCCCGGCCTTCCCCGGCCCGTAACCTCCACCAGCTCAGCATCCCCAGCCGCTCCTGCGGCGTCTCCACCGTGCTCCGCCCTCCTCCTTCCCCGGCCCTGCAGCCGCTCCGCTTCTCCAGCTGCCGCCGGCTCGACTGGTGCTCGGGCAGCGGGAGCCCCCGAGAGCGCGGCGGGCGGGCAGCGGGTGCGCGCCTAAGCCCCGAGAACGAGGGCCTCGGGGAGCACGCGGGAGGGGCGGGCCGGCCGAAAGGGGGAGATGCGGTCCGGCAAGGAGCAGTGCCTAAAACCCGGGGCTGGACGGCGGGACGGCTGGCACGGCCTCTGACTACGACGTGACCTTGGGCCGGTTCCTTCCCTTCTCGGGGCTCGGGCCCTCCTTTGTAAAACGCGGCGGCGGGAAAGGATGAGTCCCGAGAGATTCACCTAGGAGCCGCGTGCTCTGTCCGGACTTCCTCCTGCCGAGCACATCCTTCTGAATAGGAAGTGCTGGGCCCGGCTCGCGGGGCGCGGACAGAGGGCGTCCGGAGGGTGGCGGGTGAGGATCACCTGGGGCTGGGACGAGTCTGGGCGAGATGACGCCAATCTTGCCACCCTTGCCCCGCCGCGGCCGAAGGGCTCGGTGCCCGCATGCTGCGACCCGGCTAAGGGGCCGCGCCGGGCCACACCAAACAGAACAGAGGCGCCCGCACGTCCTGCCCGAGCTACAGAGCTCCGGCCCCCTGCTCTTACCCAAACCGAAGGGACCGGGGGCTCTGGCTGCGGACCGCTCGCCTGACGCTGGCCTTGCCCGACCCGCGCAGGGACCGAGTTCCTGCCTGCAGACCAAGTGGGGGCGCTGCCGCCGTTTCCTTCCCGAAGCCCCTTTACCGGCTCCCACTCCGTGGCCTGTCGGTGCCCCGCAGATGCGCGGAGACACTTTGGCTGCGCGCGTTAGTGCTGCGCGGGGCGGAGCCGGGTGGCGGGCGTCGCCGGGGCGGAGAGTGTCGCCGGGGCGGAGAGTGTTTCCGCGGCTCCTCTTTGGCCCTCGGGCACCGAGCCCGGCCCTCAGGCGGAGGGGTGCTCCGAAGCCCGAGGCGCCCAACCCAGAATTAACCCCTTCCCGCCCTGTCTCGGCTCTCACCCGGGCACGAGTGCCCTCCACCGCTGTCCCGGTCCTGGAATGGGCGGGACTAGGCCTCAAAGCCGAGGCCGAGGGCGTAGAGGAGAAGGCGCAGCTCCGGGAAGTGAGGAGGCTCGCCTCTTTCTTAGTCCTGTGTGTTTGCTATCCCCTAGAGCTGATAGGGGTTTGTCTGTTTCCTTTTAAGCTTTTCATACAAAGTAAAAAAATTTTGAGGATTTCTCAGAAGGGTCTTTTAAAAATAAATGAAGAATATCACAGCTCCCCAGAGTTTCAGCAATAGGACAATCAGACTGCTCCCCCCCCCCCGCCCCCCGCCAAGTTTCGGGATGAGAAACAGACTAAGGAAAATATCACAAGGACTTAGTGGCAGAGCTTCGTTTAGGACAATTTAGATGAAAACGGAAGGGAAGTGCTGGCCTGGCGGAGCTTTAAAGAATCTGCCAGCTCCTTCCAGGAGCTTCTAGAGGGCCGAGGCCTTGTCTTCCTTCTACACACGCAGCTTCTGGCACGTACAAGCCTCAGTGTCTATGAGGGTGAGATAGAGCCCCTTCAGTGCTGTATGCCTTACTTGGCTTACTCCTCTACAGTGTTGTATTGCAAAATCCTTTCCTTGGCTGAGCTCCCACCTCCTCTGCTTTGCATTTGAATCTTGCTTTTGCTTGGAGGTTATAGGTAAACCCCATTGCACCTACACAGTATGATTAACAGTGTTGCTCTAACCTGCCTCCCAGCGCTTGGCGAGCAGTCTTGGCAGCAGTAAGCACCGACTGACTCCGTTTCCTTGTACGGCAAAATAAAGGGTGCCTTTTTTGTTGCCTCACCTCAGTCTCTCATTTATTGGCCAATTGGAGTAATGCTGAGTAAGAACCTGGGGTTTCCACCCTGTAACAGGGAAGAAGCCTTGAAGACTTGGAGAATCAAGAAGGGAGGATGCACTTTGGGGTCTCCACACCCATTTCACAGTAGTACTCAAGCCCAGAGTGCTTGCTGCATTGATGTGCTTCAGAAAAGTCACTTGGTACACCATGCCACAGCCATGAAAATAAATCACTGCTGAGTCACTAGGTTACACTCTGAGGGTTATTCATTGCTGGCAAAGCAAACAATAATTTAAAGGAAGAATTCATCTTTCCATTTGGGTGGTTCCTGACTTTGGGCTGAGAAGGTAATGGAAACAAGTATATTTATGGAAGACACAGAAAGGATATTCCACTTGTTTGAGGTTGTATCAGACACCTCTTGTGGCTGGCCTCACATCTGCCCAGCCCAGCCTAGCCTAGCTTTTTACTCTAGCTTTGCTGTGACAACCAGCTGCTGACAGATGGAACCTGACAGCACCTTGCCTCAGCTGTACCTGTTATCTTCCTTCCCCTGAGCGTCTCTGACCCTGCAGCATAGGACCGGAGCAGGAACCCACTGCCCATTCTGGAACATGCACAGACCAGGACGTGCAAAGGAATTTGTACCTCGTGGGGTAAACTTGGAATCCTGGTGACGCAGTGGTTAAGAGGTTGGCTGCTAACAGAAAGGTTGACAGTTCAAATCCACCAGCCACTCCTTGGAAACCCTATGGGGCAGTTCTACTCTGTCCTATAGGGTCACTATGAGTCAGAATAGACTCTATGGCAATGGGTTTTTTGTTTGTTTCGGGGACAACCTTTGGCCAATGGCAGACAGAAGCTGGTGGAGAAATGCTCCGCTCTTCCATCCTTCTGGTGGACAATTCCAGGGTGCATTCTCTACAGCTCCCAAGATGACAGTCCCGGCTGCCCATGAGAGTGACCAATTCTATCAACTTAATGTATACTTGGATTGCCTTTCTCTTTCTCTCCTTCCCTGTTTGAGTCTTCCCTGTCCTCCACTCCTATTCCTTGAAATTCATTCCTGAAATAAACTACTTGTACACAAGTCCTTGCTCAGGCTCTACTCTTTGAGGGAACTCAGGCTAAGCCAATGGTTAACCCAATAGAGACATCCCAGCACATCTTCCAGGCTTGATTCCCTAACCAGACCTTTCCCAACCCTGCTGACAAGAGGTTGACTTGATACATTTGAGCGTTAGCTCCTTTTATTTCCCAGTTTTTTTTCTTCCCTCTAGGACATCGCTAAAAAGCTTTCAGAGCCAGGCAGAAACTATCAGAGACTCCCAGAAGAAAGGGCCAGTTGAAAGGCTGGGGGCAGGGTAGGTGAGAGGCCAGCAGTCATTCTCCGCCCCACCTTAAACCTCTCCCCTCCTTCTAAGTCTGACTGCTAACTTTGGAGCACAAGAAACTTAGCCCAGGTGGACTGGGTTAAACACGTGAAGCAGAAACAGTGTGGGAACCAGGTCATTTTCAACACAGGATGGGTCAAGATACTGTCTACCCCAAATCCACACTCCAAGGCAGCTCCTCTCCATCCAGATACAAGGTCTTGGGCCAGAGCCTTCAGCACCTAGCATGTTTCATCTTATCTCAATACCAAAAAGGTGCTGGGTTTAGGAGTAAAATTACCAAATTGAGTTTAGGAGCGAAAGACCGTCTAGTCCCTGCCTTCGAGGAGGGAATGAGACGTGTGCACAACTAAACGAATCATCAGAAGTTCTCTAACGCTTCTAAAAGGAGCCCCGTGGTGCAGTGGTTAAGTGCTCGGCAGCGAACCATAAGGTCAGCAGTTCAAACCCACCAGCCACTGCTCAGGAGAAAGATGTGACAGTCTGCTTCTGTAAAGATTACAGCCTTGGAAAACACTACGAGGCAGTTCTGCTCTGTTACATGGGGTCAGTGTGAGTCGGAATCAACTCCATGGCACCTGACAACAGCAACGTTCCTAAAAGAGGGACAATAAAAGAGCACGTCGAGTTCTGGATAGGCTCAGGGTAAGCTTTTTAGAAAAATCCTAGAAGATTCTCAGGCAGCATGAAGCACCACGATGCTTCCTCCTGTCTCTGCCCCAGCTCCTAACTGCCTCCTGGCTCACACCTTCTGGAATCCCAGCTCAGGCTGATTCTCATTCCCTCATCTTTCTAGGCCCAGCCCCTCCCCTACCTGATCTGGCCCTGCCCCATCTCTGAAAACCCCTGCTCTTCTCTGCCCTCAGGTAAGTGCCGAATGCCAGGCGCAGGTTAAATCCTGCCCTTTTTATTTTTTTTTAGCTAGCCAAGCCCTTGAGAAGCCCAGATGTGCAATGCTCTGTGCTGAGTTCTGCTGGCGGGTGGAGAACGATACGATCAAGAACGATACGATCAACGACTTCCCCCAAACCCCACAGGTCTTCTGTGTGTTTTCATGCAGTGGAGTTTTCTTTAAAGTTTTTTTTTTTTTCCTGCTAGAAATCATATCATCAGTCTGCAGAATTTTAAAAGTATTAAATAGCTTTTTGGATAAGTAACAGTGACAAAAAGAAAAAGTCCAATATATTATTCTGTGCTGCTTCTCACACAAAACTGGGGTTCTCAGAATCTAGTGGAGTGAAAAGAGCCCTTGACGGTTGACCTTGACATGACTGCAATACTGAGTTCTGAAGATGAAAGAGAACCAGAGGTCCGGCCTCTTACCCCAGTGAAGGAGCAAGAAATATAAGTGCTTAGACCTTAAAGGAAAAAACCAAACCTGTTGCTGTCGAGTCGATTCTGACTCATAGTGACCCTATAGGACAGAGTAGAACTGCCTCACAAGGTTTCCAAGGAGCAGCTGGTGGATTTGAAGTGCCATCCTTTTGGTTAGCAGGAAGCTCTTAACTGCTGTACCACCAGGGCTCCTTAAGGGGAAAACAGGGGCAGAATCAGGCACACACACACATCCCCAACTCCTTACTGTTGAATACTCTAATAGATTTTAACAAAAAATGATTATTTGTTAAGCCATTTGGGCACTGTTTCTATGTGTAATCCAACAGAAGCTGGAATTGCTTTGTTGTGTGGAAATTTCTTTCCATGAGACTTCACTTGAATACAGTGCAGATGCCAAGATCTATTGCCTTCAACTAGGAAAAGTAATGGTAGGTTTTATATGACCATATAAACATTTAAAATAAAAATATGTGACAAGATTCTTAACTTCTAAATCTGATTTAAGTAGGCCTTTTGGCGCGATGGTTAAACCCTCAGCTGCTAACCCAAAGGTGGGCGGTTCAAACCCATCTAGTAGCTCTGTGGCAGAAAGGCCTAGCTATCTGCTCCTGTAGAGATTATAGCTAAGAAAACCCTATGAAGCAGTTCTACTCTGTGACATGGGGTCGCTATGAATCAAAAACCAACTCGACGGCACCTAACAACAAATCTGATTTAATTTTCTAAACCTCAAAGTCAGTGTTTCAAAGAATATTTAGTATGTTGTTACAAACTGTGTTTTGTTTCATTTTTAAGAATATAAACCCATATGCTTGGTTGTGGTAATTTTTTTTTCCATTTTTTCGAAATGAGTACATGTTATTTTTGTTTTCCGTTTATTGCTACCAGGGAGAGAGCCTACTATTCCAAAAGGGAACTGGAATTGCGAAGCTGCTGCCTCTTTGTTTTGAGTTACTAGCACCACTTTCCAAAGGTTTATTCGCTAATCCCCAAGGCCCTCTCCTCACACCAGGCGTGAAGGTTTCCTTCTGCTGAGAGCCCTCTCGTTCAGCCTTCGCTCACCTCAGATGGTGTAACAAGGCTCCCTCAGCACTGTCAGCCCACAGGATCCTTTCCAGACAAATGCCAGCCAAATACACCTGGAATCCTGTTAGTGCTCCGTGCACTGGGTGTAACAGACACCCCTGGAAACCTCTTCAGGCTTTATGTGTACTATTTCAATGCCTGCCTTTAGCTGGGAGGGGAAATTCTCACACTCATGTGATAAGCAAAGCCATCCATTGATAAAATGCAATATTAGGGATCCTGGATGTTTTTGTGTTTGTCATTCAATGGGCAAAGTTCAGTTTTGTAATTGTTTTTTTAAGCTTAAAATGTCTGTGAAGTTTGGCTCTCTAACTGGTTAATGCTGGATGTCACTGCTTGGGGACACATAAAAAAAATTATGCCAAAAGGCAGCTCCAACTAACTCCATCTTGAGCTCTCTCTGCCAGGTATGTGTGGGCAGAAATGAGCATGGGGAACACAGGGTGGAGAGGAAGGAGTGTGCTGTCTGTTCAGGGGGAGAGCAGCTAGGAGTACATAGCAAGGTGTATATAAGTTTTTGTATGAGAGACTGACTTGATTTGTAAACTTTCACTTAAAGCACAACGAAAAAATAAATAAGCATGGGAACTGTCCTGAACGGAATGAGAAACACCCAGAGAATGCCCTGCCATGACCCAGAATCAGGACCTGAGAGAGATTTCAAGATGGCCAAGAGCTTTGGACAGTGTCACCTGCAAGAAGGTGGAGCCAAAGCTATACCCCTTGGATGTCACAGGATTAGTGCACAAGGCAAGTACATCAGGCTTTTGAGAGTTTTTCATCATAAAACTCCTCCTAACATTTTTTTCCCTTTTGGGTTACTCCCAAGTTTTTCTTAAATTCAGCAAAGAGTCTAGTTGGTGATCGCCACAAAGCAGTTTGGATCTATACTTTCTAGTAGCAAAGTGGATTATTTGAACAAATGACTGGCTTCTCCTCTCACCACCGAGCAGTCTGCTCACCCCTCTGGGACAGCACTTCTCACTCTGGTTTAGATCTAGACCTTGACTTGTTTGTTTCCCTTGCAGTGAAGGCAGATTTCCTGCCCCATTCATCTGTGTAGCCCGTGCTGCAGCCTGTATTAGGTGTGGTGGGATGAATGAATGAAAGCCATTCATCAGTTTTCTAGAACCAGGGCTCCCCTTTCTCCACAGGGGAGTCAGCGAAAGTAAATGGAGGAGCAATTTATTGTCAACAAGTAACCACCTAGGACATAGGAAGGGCCTGAGAGGGCTGAGGCAAAAAGATGGGGTACTACTAGGAAGGTCTCAAGGGAAAGGACTTCAGCGTATAGCACCCAGCAAAAGTTGGCCAAAAGAGGAATTTGACCAAGATTTGGAAGGTGGAAGAGAAGAAGCAGTCATTAGACTCTGGAGGCTGTTGTGGTTAGATGAGCATGGCAGGTAGACAGAAGTGCTGGTGGCTCCCAGCTTGTCATTGTTCTACTCCACCCCACATCCAGTTCTTCCCAGCCATGACCCTGTTGACCTACAGTGGCCCCAGGCCTGCCACCAGTAACTTAGGGTGGACCCACAGAGCCAATAGCTGTACAGAAGCAACTGGTTCCCAAAGATCTCTCCGTAAGCTTTCCCTTTGTAGGCCCACTTCAGTGGCTGGACATGTTTGCCTTCTGAGACTGCTGGTGAGTGACACCGTCTCTGATCCTCCGATTCCCTCCGGTATTGTGTCCTCCCCAGATCCTCCTTTAATTGTGTGAAATCTTATTCCTAAAATAAATCCTTTATCCCATTCAGAGCGGCCCTCTTCCCTGACTGCACATTGATATAACTGTGATGGAATTGGCCTCTTATCTTTTCTCTGGGAGAGCAGGATCCAACAGTAGGAGAGGGGACTCTTACCCAGGGGCCTGGACCACAGGTCAGAGGCAAGAGGGCTGGCTCCAGGCCACGCTGGGATGTAACAAGGCTTGCTTTTCACCCTCTCCATCCCCCTGAGGTCTCTGTGGCCACTGCCCTCCAGGTGCTCCCAGCCCAGGGAGGGCTATAGACACATTTGCAGCTTACTCTGTTCCAGGGCAGCTTGGGCCAGGTGATGTAACATAAGAGTAACCATGGGACTCTGGGAAGATGAAGAGGGAACTATTCCTTCGGTTGGGGTCAGAGAGCAGGCTTCATGGAGGGGGTGACTGACGACTCTAGGATTGAAAAGATGGGTAGGGTATTTTTTCCTTCAACTTCTTATCTTGAAAGATGTTAAACTTAAAAGATGAAGGAAGAGTATAATGAACACCTGTATAATGATAACCTAGATTCAGAATTGTTAATACTTTGTCACACTGGCTTTATCTCTCTAGATATGCCCCCAAAAAAACCCAAACCCAGTGCCATCGAGTCGATTCCAACTCATGGCGACCCTATAGAACAGAGTAGAACTGCTCACAGAGTTTCCAAGGAGCGCCTGGCGGATTTGAACTGCCGACCCTTTGGTTAGCAGCCGTAGCACTTAACCACTACGCCACCAGGGTCTCTAGATATACACATATACATTTTGCTGAATTGTTTGAAAGTGCATTGAAGACGTCATGATACATCACTCCCAGATGCTTCAGCACGTATCTAAAAACAAGACAATTTTCCTACATAATCATGAAATATTGTCACACTCAAGAAATTTCGTATCGATAACAATATTATCATCTAATTAATCCATACTCAAATTTCCTCAATTGTCCCAATGTTCTTTACGGTTTTTTCCCCTCAGTCAAGATTTCATGGATCATGACTTGTGTTTGGTTATCACATCTCTTTAGTCTCCTTTAATTTAAAACAGTATCCTGCCCTTTGGGGGAGGAAAAGGTCTTTCATGACATCGACAATTTGATGAGTCCAGGCCAGCTGTTTTGCAAAATGTCCCCAAATCTGGATTTGTCTGATTGTTTCTTCATGATTAAACCAAAAAAACCAAATGCATTGCCATTGAGTGGATTCTGACTCAGAGTAGAACTGCCCCATAGGGTTTCCAAGGAGCGGCTGGTAGATTTGAACTGCCAGCAAGCAGTCAAACGCTTAACTGCTGTGCCACAAAGGCCCCTTCCTCATGACTGAATTCAGGTTAAATATTCTGGTGAGAACACTATATAGGTGATGTTTAGGTCGAATTTGGAGAGACTGAAATGGGGAGGGATACACCAGACACAGGAAACAACAAGAATTGTGTCCCTTAGGTGAAAGAGCCTAGCATGTCTGGGACTAGCTGTGGTCGCAGGAAGCTTTATTGTGAGATGGAAGGGAGAGGGTGAGTAAGTGGCAGGAGATGAGCACAGACCAGGGAAGTCTGATCCATGTTCACTGGCATTTGATCAGAGGGCACTGTGGTGTCACTGTCTCTGGGGTCATATTAACTTTTTATAAAAGAGCCTCAAAGACTAAAAAGCCCTCAAGACCCAAATAAATGAGCCTCCCATGGTGGAGTTCCAAGCTTCTGGAAGAGATATTTTGAACAATGGGGCTTTCCCAAGCACCCCCCAGACCACAACATATTATTAAAAAAGAGAAAAATCTCTATCAAATAAACCTGTCGCCGTCAAGTGAATTCCAACTCATAGTGACCCTGTAGGACAGGGTAGAGCTGCCCCATAGGGTTTTCAATGGAATCCACCATCAGCTCCTTGGAAACACTGCTGGGCAGCTCTACTCTGTCCTATAAAGTTGCTATGAGTCAGAATAGACTTGATGGCAATAGGTTTGGTATTTTTTGGTTTGTTAATCTTTATGGAAATAGACTGCCACATCTTTCTCCCTGCAGAGCGACTGGGGGGGTTCAAACCACCAGCCTTTTGGTTAGCAGCCAAGTGTTTAACCACTGTGCCACCAGGGCGCCTTCTCAATCAAATAATGAGGAATGTAATTACTTTTAATGACACTCTTTTTTTCACTAGGGTCTACTGGCTCTGTCATTAGCGATTTTCCTAGAGATGTTCCCCCTTCAGCCCCTCCATCCTTTCCCCTTCCTTCTCTCTCCTTCCCAATCACCCAAGCCAAAAAACCTGTAATTCTCTTTGGATGCCCCTCCCCCTTTACATCCAGCCTGCCTGGTCCAGCCCTCTGTAGCCTGCATTGCAGGGGCACGTCGGAAGGCAGCAGTGGACCAAGTCACTGGATGATGCTTTGTCAGGGCTACCCTCTGGGACAGCTCCCAGTTGGTGTCCTTGGGATATGCCCTGGAGATAGCCTTGACTCAGGAGGGGGAAATGCAGGCCATGAAGAGGAAGTAAGCCATGGACCAAGTCAGTGGCCAGAGTGGGAGGAGGAGCATGTAGAACTAAAGAGTTTGAAGAGATGAGAACAGGAATGGCTCCTAGAAAGGCTGGGGAGCTTATCTCCTGAATCTAAGGTGTCTGCAGTGGCATCTCTCTAACTCATGGCAGATTCACTGGGTGATGACAGGTGTGTCCTTAAGGTTACACGACCACCCCAGCAACACATCCTCCTTTAAAAGGCCCCAGCCAGTGGGGTCTCTCTGGGTTGTGGTGGTGTAATGTTGTGTCATAGCTGGAGACCACCTGAGGCAGGCCAGGGCTTCCAGGAGCCTCTCCTTGCCACTTCCTCCCTCCCATTCCACTGGGTTCTGTTGCCAGCCTAGGACCTCAGGACGAAGTCAGGTCACCTACCCCCCCCCAAAAAAACAGCATCCGTATTTCTTCTCTCTGATCACTGGGCCAAGTCTGGGAGTGATGGAGGATGTTGGACACAAGTTGGGGTCCTAGTGGGTCAACCAGACAGGATTCAAGGCAACATAGGGAGTGGATGAGCAATGTACCACAGGGTAAGCTGGAAACAAGAGACTACCAGATTGACTAGCCCAGTCTTCCAAGTCCAATCCTAGATCTTAACTTCCAGCTAGGAAAGGTAGAACTGGCAATGTGAAAAGAAGGGAGCCATGGCAGACACAGATGTTTGCTGGCACTCGGGACATACCAGGTCATCCTTAGAGGCTTTTCCTTGGATGGCTGCTTATTGTCCTGTGTGATGTAAGGCGGTGGCAGCTACAAGAGAGAGGTGGACACTATGCTTTGTAGGAAGGGTGTGTTCTGACAAGCACAGCCTGGTTCAGGGGATAGGCCCCACAAAAATAAAATAGAGTCCGACCCATAGTTGAGAGGCTTGAAGCTAGAAGGCAGAGACCCGGGGTCATATCTCAAAGGGAAGCCAAAGGGAGATGCTGTGTCCAGACATGGCAATGGCAAGGCCAATAAGGCAAGAAATAGCAATGAAGTATAAATAAAAGGAAGAGTCAAAACCATTATTACTGCAGGTACTATTGTTACCAACCTAAAATATTTAGGGAAATTAACACCAAAACTGTTAGAATAGTAATGGATTTCAGTAAGTTGGTTGAATACAAGACAAATACAGGGAAAAATTAAAAGCTTCCGCATTCAGAAAATAGAATAGGAAAAAATAATAATAACACAACAGCAACAAAAACTATGAAGTGCCTAGAGACAATCAGAAAGTGCAAAGTTTTTATAAAGAAAACTGTATGTCTTTACTGACAGACATGAAAGATGAGCTGAATAAATGAGGAGACACCATATTTTCAGACAGGAAGTCAATACTATAAAAAGATGTATTTTCCCTGTATTTACCTATAATTTAATGAAGTTTAGGAGGAGAGGAACTTGACCAGCTGACTCTGAAGGAAAAACATGCAAAATTAAGCAGGATAATTTTTAAAAATGCCTCATAAACCCCAAACCATACTATAAAGCTAAGCTAAGCTAAGTATGGCCCTAGTGCATGAATAGAATAAAAACAGAATAACAGAAAAAATTGGCAGTCCAGAAACAGAGCCACAAATGAATGGAAATTTAATATACAATAGGAGTGGCATTTCTTAAAAAAAAAAAAAAAAAAAGAACAGATGAATTATTCAAGGGTATAAGGACAATTATCGGTTTAAAAAAAATGGTATCTGTTTAAAAATATATATATATAAATTCTAGGCAGAATTAAGACCTAGAAACCAAAACAAAGCATAAAATTATGAGAAGAAAATATGAGATATGTCTATAATCTTGAGTTTGGAAAAGGATTTGCTAAATCTGACATAAAGAAAAAGACCAAAAGATTTAAGTAAAAAATGTTTTTCATTAAGTACAAAATTTAATCAAATCACTGCTGGGAGAAAACATTTGCAACACTGTAGGAACCAAATTGTGTTCCCCCAAAATATGTGTTGTAAACCCTAACCCCTATTCCCACTCATAGCAACCCTATAGTGGTTAGAATCCCATTTGGGAATGGGTTTTCTTTGTTATGTTAATGAGGCAGTGTTAGCGTAGGCTGTGTTTTAAGTCAGTCTCTTTTGAGACAGAAAAGAGTTGATTAAAGAAACAAGCAAACATTATAGATGGGGAAGATAAATGCCCTGCCACATGAAGATCACCAAGGAGCCAGGGAGCAGAAAAGGGACCAGAACCTTCCTCTGGAGCCAACAGAGAGAAAGCCTTCCTTTAGAGCCGGCTCCCTGAATTCGGATTTCTAGCCTCCTAAACTGTGAGAAAATAAATTTCTGTTCATTAAAGCCACCCATTTGTGGTATTTCTGTTATAGCAGCACTAGATAACTAAGGGAAACCCTGGTGTTGTAGTGGTTAAGTGCTACAGCTACTAAGCAAGAGGCCGTCAGTTCAAATGTGCCAGATGCTCCTTGGAAACTCTATGGGGCAGTTCTACTCTGTCCTATAGGGTCGCTATGAGTCGCGAGTGACTCCACGGCAGTGGGTTTGGTTTTGGGTTAGATATCTAAGATAAATATAATAGATAAAACCCAAAACAAAACCCATTGCCATTGAGTCAATTCTGACTCACTGTGACCCTACTGGACAGAGAAGAACTGCCCCATAGGGTTTCCAAGGCCATAAGTCTTTAGGGAAGCAGACTGCCACATCTTTCAAGGAGCAGCTGGTGGGTTCAAACCATGACCTTTCGGTTAGCAGCCAAGCACTTAACCACTGCACCACCAAAACAAAAAACCAAACCCACTGCCATCGAGTCAATTCTGACTCATAGCGACCCTATAGGACAGAGTAGAACTGCCCCATAGAGTTTCTAAGGAGCACCTGGCAGATTTGAACTGCCGACCTCTTGGTTAGCAGCCGTAGCACTTAACTACTACACCACAAGGGTTTCCAGCCAGGGCTTATTATATAACAAATAAGGGCTAAAAATCCACAACATATAAAGTGCTTCTACATATAAATTTTAAAAAGATAAACAATTTAATTGTTTATCTATAAAAATAGATAGATGGCAGATGTTGTTGCAACATGCTATCGAGTCAGTTCCAACTCACAGCAACCCTATAGGACAGAGTAGAACTGCCCCACATGGTTTCCAAGTAGTGTCTGGTGGATTTGAACCAACAGCCTTTTGGTTAGCAGCTGAGCTCTTAACCACTACACACCAGGGCTCCAGAGGGCAGATAAATGACCAAAAAAATGGCTAATAAACATAAGAAGTATGTCCGAGTATGACTAACAAATCATTATCACAGAAATGCAAATCAAAAATAAATAAAACTTTTGTCAGTCAGGTTAATAAAAAACAAAAACCTGTTGCCATCAAGTTGATTCCTATTCATAGGAACCCTACAGGACAGAGTAGAAATGCCCCATAGAGTTTCCAAGGGCTGCCTGGTGGATTTGAACTGCCAACCTTTTGGTTATCAGCCATAGCACTTAATCACTATGCCACCAGGGTTGTCAGGTTAATGATGATTAAAGAGATTGGGACAGGGAAGAGGAAGCAGCACCCTCATGCTGCTGGTAGGAGTGAAAAGTGCAACATTTGGTGAGTATCTGGCAAGATGTATGATAACCGTTGATTCAGCAAGTCCATTCTGGGACTCTAGTCTACAAAAATACTAACATGCTTTCACAAGGATGTGTGCATATGGGCATTCAATGCAACATGATTTGTAGCCAAAAAAAAGATTTTTTTTAATAACCTAATAATGGAATGTTTAAATAAATTATGGTCCCGAAACAAAGAAACAAAAAAACCATTGCTGTTAAGTTGGTTCTGACTCACAGCAATCCTCCAGGACAGCGTAGAACTGGCCCATAGGGCAGCTGATAGATTTGAACTGCCAACCTTTTTGTGTAGCAGCTCAGTTCTTAAACACTGTGCCACCAAGGACACCAGGGCTCCATAATTATGGTCCCCCTGTACCAAAAATTCTGTCTTCCCAGTCCGGCTGCTTTTCTGAGAACCACCCTTCCTCGCACGCTGGCCTTTCCCATCCCCCAACCCTTTTCCCAGGACTCCTGTTGGAACAAGCCTGCCTTCCTGGCCGCAGCGGATGGATTTGTGGCGCTCACTTGACCCGCAGCAGGTCAGTCAGAGTCCTTCCCTGAGGATCTGGAGCTGAAAGTGGGGAGAGCCAGTCTGAAGACGGAAACGATTGCGCTCAGGCGGCGGCTTAAGAGGCGTCTCAGGAGCCTCATTTTTAACCACGGGAACCCGACAACCACAGCGGCCGGGCCTCAGGGAGTGTGAACGGCGCCGTCGCGAAGCTGAGACGCAAAGATCCGCAAATAGAGAAGACGAGGCAGCCCTGCCCTGGCTCCAGCTGTCCCCTAGACCCCACCATATACCTCCTGCTCGTGGGCTTCATGAGACTCCCTGTTCTCCATCCTTAGGCTCAATTCCCCTTCTCGCTTAAACTAGTTCAAGTGGCCGTTCAGTCACTTACCACCAAACAGCTATTACCTAATAGGACACCACACCGTGGAATACTGCGCTGCCATTGAAAAGACTGAGGCAAATGTCTGCTGAGACAAGGAGAGACATCCAGAGGGTGCTGTACTGTGAAAATATCCAGGTGTAGGACATACGGAAAGCACGATTCCACTAAAAATAAAAAAAAATAAGAGCATGATTTATCTGTCTAAGATACAAAATTACGAACTGTGATTTAAGCATGGAAAAAGATTTGGAAATTAGTCATCAAACTCTGAACAGTTCTTATGTCTGAGGGGTAGAACTGGGGCCACAGAGGGGGCAAGAAACTTCTTTATTTTTGAATTGTTTGAATTTTCTACACTAAGCATATGTTACCTTTTTATGCTTGAATTAAACTTTTTATTTTGGGGTAATTTTAGATTAACAGAAAAGTTGCAAAGATGGTATAATTTCTGTATACCCTTCGCCCAGTCTCCATGAATAGTAACACCTTATATCCAAGTCCAGCTGGGTCAGTTCCAACTCACGGCAGCCCCAGGTGCAGCAGAGCAGAAATGTGCTCCACGACCCACGGCAGCCCCAGGTGCGGCAGAGCAGAAATGTGCTCCACGACCCACGGCAGCCCCAGGTGCAGCGGAGCAGAAATGTGCTCCACAGAGTTTTCTTGGCTGTGGCCTTTTGGAGGCAGATCACCAGGACTTTATTCCGAGGCACCTCTAAAAACTCTGGATGGGTTCAAAATACCAACTTTTAGGTTAGTAGCCCCAGTGCTTGACCATTTGCACTCCTATGAGTTGGAATCAGCCCAACTGCAACTGGTGGGTTTAACATCGTATATAACCACAGTATATTTATCAAAACTAAGAAATTAACATTGGCACAGAACTATTTACTAAACTCCAGGCTTGATCTGCACTTCACCAGTTGTTCCACTAATGTCTTTTTTTCTATTCCAGGATCCAATCTAGGATAAACCAAAAATACCCAGTGCCACTGAGTCTGACTCATAGCAACCCTATGGGATCGAGTAGAACTGCCCCATGGAGTTTCCAAAGCTGTAAATCTTTACGGAAGCAGACTGCCACATCCTTCTCCCACGCAGGGGCTAGTGGCTTCAAACCACTCACCTTTAGGTTAGGAGCCAAGCACTTAACCACTCCGCCACGGAGTTACCTCTAATCTAGGATATCACATTGCATTTAGTCATTGCGTCTCCTACTTTCCTCTAGTCTGTGATAGTTTCTCAGTCTTTGTTTTTCAGGACCATGATAGTTGAAGAGTACCTGTCAGGTATTCTGTAGAATGTTCCCCCGTTTGGGTTTGTCTGATGGTTTTTCTCCTGATTAGACTGGGATTATGGTTTTTGGAGAAAACCACAGACTTGAAGTGCCATTTTCATCACATTATGTCACAGGTACGTATGATCAACCTGACATCACTGATGATGTAAACCTTGATCACTTGGTTGAGTGGTGTCTGCCAGGTTTCTACACTGGAAAGGTACTGTTTTTCCCTTTCCATATTCTATTCTTGGAGCCCACACTCAAGAGGAGGAAGATTAAGCTCTGCTTCCTGGTGAATTACTTTTTTAATTAAAATAAAAATAAAAGACTTGTGAGGGCAAGAGTGCTGCCTTAACTTTTTTCCTTCTCCCAATATCCATTTATTCAATTCTACAAATATTTACTGAGCGCCTACTATGAAGAGTTATAGGCCCTGATCCAGGCACTGGGGATATGGTAAAATTCCTTCCTTCATGGAAATACATACATTCTGGCTCAGTACTGAATACGTAGTAGGCTAAAAAACAAAAACAAACAAACAACAAAGCTAACAGAAGGAATTTCACGTGAGGTAACAGGCAGCCTCTGATTCCTGATACGACTCAACAGCTTCACCCAAGGGACACTATGATGACAGCTGAATGTGGAGAAGCCCCTGGGGAAGCCCCTGGGGACAGCCACTCATGTTCATACCTACCTTCACTAGATATTTTGAGATCTTGCTAGCATTTCTGTTCCCTAAGGTTGGGTGGGACAAAACGAAAGTGTTCATCACTTCCCTTTTGCCCTGAGGGAAAAGAGCCAAAGAGGAGCCCTGAAAAATGGTGGAGCCCACTCCTCCTGCTCTGTTCTTCACTGTTCTTAGAAAAGCCCTCTGGAGTTAGACCTTCCAGGGCAGTATGCGTCAGAGGGACAAAGTTGTAATGAACTACTCTAGAGTCTAGGAAGAAATTAGCGATTCAGCAGGTCTAAATACTTTTCAGAGACAAGAGAACCGTCATCCAGTTTCGGCCACTATCTTGCCAAGGGGCCTCAGGACTTCTCCTCTCTGGGCATCCATCTCCACATAGAACGACAAGGTGTTGTTGTTGTCGTTGTTAGCTGCCATTCAATCAGCCCCCGGCACACGGTGACCTCACGCACAACCGATCCATGATCAGTTGGAGGTTGGACCTTTTGATCCACAGTTGTTGTTTTTTAATTAAGCTTTTTATTTTTTGATAACTGTAGATTCATATGCCGTTGTAAGAAATAAAACAGAAATCTTGTTCTCCTTCTATCCAGTTTCTTCCAATAATAACATTAATAACATCTTGCAAAACTATAGTGCAATATACAACCAGGATATTGACTTTGGGTCAAGATGCAGAATTATTCCATTACCACAAGAGTCCCACATGTTGCCCTTTAATAGCCACACTCATATCCCTGCCACCCCTACCCCCTCCTTAACCTCTGGCAATTACACACAATTTTTATTGGCAAACAAATTTGTTTGTTCTCAATTTCTATAATTTAGTCATTTCAAGAATAGTATGTAAATGAATCCATAGGGTTTTCACTGACTGATTTTTGGAAGCAGATTACCAGGCCTTTCTCCCTAGCACATTTTAGTCTGGAGGCTCTGCTGAAACCTGTTCAGCATCGTAGCGACACACAAGCATCCACTGACAGACGGGTGGTGGCTATGCATGACGTATGCCGGCCAGGAATCAAACGTGGCTCTCCTACATGGAAGGCGAGAATTCCACCACTGTCCTCCATCTCTGCAAACACAGTATGACAAGGTAGGCTTGGGTAGTAGTGAAGATTGCTTAGAGCTCTGATTTTTCATGGTTTTTATTCAGTATGATGTCCTCCTGACTCCTCCATGCACTGTACTGCCCTTCCAAGCCCCAAGAGCTGTGAATCCATGGGAAGTCATCAGGAGACATGGTGGAGATCCAGGAAAGAGCCCAGCATCCATTCCCAATACCACCACCAGCATTTGTGAAAAACTGCAATGAACCAAACTGGCTAGAGGGTGGAGCTTTCCATTTAATTGAGAAATAATTAAATTGTATGTTGATTTAGTGGTCTGCTTAAATATTACTGTCCAACAGTGTATCGCTGAACCGTATACGTAAATAATACTCCCTCAAATACTAATAGACTCCGCCAGCAGTGAGTGACTCTCCATGTGTAGTCATAATTGCCTTGTTCCTTTTCTAGGAGAATGGAGTTTTGCCCAGAAACAGTAATAAATTCAATCTAATACACTTTAATTAAAATAAAGCCTTGGAAGATTCCTCTAAAACCTATGACTGAACAAATTCAGTTACAGTGCAGTTGTACATATTTATTCCTTTAATAAAATTACCATATAAAAATGTATCATTTTGGAAAATTTGGCAATTGATTCAGGTAATGGTTGCAAAAGGTGATTAATGGAATAAATGTCACTGAATTGTATGTGTAAAAAATGTTGCATTGGCAAAAAAATTTTTTTAAAGCCACCATTTGGCTTCCAAAAGGTCAATGGTGTTTAAAGCAGTAGCCACCTTTACCCTTAAAAGGTATTTAGAACATTACTTTCTTCACTAAAGTTCTATCTCTCAAGTCCCTTGGATAACCAAGCTAATTTTTTTTTTTTTTGGTGAAAATATACACAACAAAGCATATACCCATTCAACAATTTTTACATGTACAGTCCATTGACAACGGTTACATGCTTCACATTTTGTCATCTTTCTCACTATACCTGCCCATATTGTTTTATCACCTTTAACTTAGACTCTCTGCCCCCTGAAGTTCTCATCTGTGTTTTAGCATTACTGTTGTCATTTTGATCTTGTATAGATAATTCTTTAAAAGGGCCCAATGCTCAAGGCAAACATTTATTGAGCCAAAGTATTGTTAGGCTTAAAGATGACTTCATGGCATGCTTTGGTTCATGGTTTAAAAGTCCTCCATTTGATCAAGATCCATCTACTGGGTGGGTCCCTGATCAAAACATTCAGTAATGGTAGCTGGGCACCAAGCATTTCTTCTGGTCTCACGGCAAGGGAGGTAGTAGTTCATGGGGGCAACCAGACCTGCAGACCATTTCCTTCTCCAATTTCTGGGTTTTCTTCTTCCTCTGTTGTTCCAAGTGAATAGAGGCCAATTGCTATCTTGGATGGCCACTTGCAACCCAAGCTGAATTTTACAGGTCTTTGAGGCCCTAGCAAAATGACTGCCCTGGAAAAGCAGTGACTCTCTCAAAGATCCAGGTCAGCTGATGATGGGTTATTGGTGGCAGGGCCAGCTGGCAGGAGATTCGGGCCTTAGCAGCTCATTATGCAAAATGTACCTGGGTTTCTCACCACCACCAAGCCATCTGAGTCTTGAACCATGCAGCCTATACCACTTATCCATGAGCTTTGAATACCCTTGCACTGTTGATGGCATTTGTTCAGAACTACTCAGCTTAACCCACCTCCAAGACCACTCTGACCTGTCCTGAACTTCCTAGCCTGTGTCTTATTTTCCTGTCTTTGAGTTAATCTTACCTAACATTTAAACCTAATGCTTGATACTCTTTCTCCTATTTTTGCTTCCATTCTACCCCACTCCTTTTAGGTGCTCAGGGGTCTCCTGGGTTTGCGAGTGCCTGGGAACATTATTGGGGGAAGAAAAGCTTCTTCTCGTGCAAGAAGTCTTTGTAGCGGGGAGACTTTAAGGGCGCTGCTCAGAAGTGAAGCATCCTTCCACAGGAAGTTGCCCTAGAGACAATGGAACAGGAATGGGCTCTCAAACCTACCCCTGCTTCTGGGCACTCACATCTGCCCCTCATAAAATATTCATGACCAAACATCAACCTTGGACTGTTGTCAGGGGGACTTAGGCATCCAACCATTGGTGAATGCAGAGCCACCTGTCTTTCCCATTCCTCCTACCTCTGGTTTCCTCCCAGGGTCCTGCTGCTCCTCGTGCCCAGGGTCCACAAATACAAATTAGCTTATTCCATCTTCTTACTCCAAAAGTACAGTTTCATTTATTCGACAAGAATTTATTGAACACTTAATATTTACCAAACATTTCTCCATGCACTGGGGATATAGCTGGGAATAAGACATATAATAAACCCCTGCCATCATGGAGCTTAAATTTTAGTGAGGAAGGCAAAAGATAAACAAAATTAGTAAGTAAATATTAGTACTTCAGATGGAGTTAAGTGCTAAGGATAAAATTAAAGTAGGAAAAGAGGATAGCAAGTTGCCAGACGGAGGACAGTGGTGCAATCTTAGCCTCACCCCAAAGGTGATATTTGAATAAAGACTTGAAAGAAGTGAAGAAACAAGCCATGCAAATGTGTGGGGTGTTTCTTCTTGGGTTGATGAAAATGTTCCAAACTTAGGTAGTGGTGATGGTTGCACAACTCCATGAAAATACTAGAAATTACTGAACTGTACACTCTAAAATGGGGGAGGTTTATGTTATGTGGATTTTATCTCAATAAAGCTGCCTTATATGTATATGAGTGTGTGTATATATACGTATACACATAAACACAGTATATATACATACATGTATGTATATATACACACACACACACACACACACACACACACACAAATATATCATGAGAGTGGTGTTTCATAGCCTAATCTCTTGAGGCAGCAAAACAAACACTCCTGGGGAAATGAGCCTTGGAATCTTGTTCTAGGTAAGTCCCTGAAGCTGATTTTTTTTTTCTTTTCTTTTCTTTACTGCCTCAGGAGACAATATATGTCCAAAATATGCTGGAAGAAAGTATTGGTAATTTCTGAAATGATCTTAGAATGAGGTAAGTTTTAGAAAAACATGTAAACATCAATGTAAACAATAGTGATAAAAAGAGAGAGAGAGAGACACAAAATGGGCAAAGGACATGAACAGACACTTCACCAAAGAAGATGTTCAGGTGGCCAATAAATACATGAAGAGATGCTGGTGATCATTAGCATTAGAGATGCAAATCAAAACCATGATGAGATACCATTTCACCCCAACAAGAATGGCACTGATCAAAAATTCAGAAAACAATAAATGCTGGTGAGGTTGTGGGGAGATTGGAACTCTCATACGCTGCTGGTGGGAATGTAAAATAGTACAACCACTATGAAAAACAATATGGTGTTTCCTTAAAAAGCTAGAAATAGAAATATCATACAATCCAGCTATCCCACTCCCAAGAATATACCATAGAGAAATAAGAGCCATCACACTAATAGACATATGCAAACCCATGTTCATTGCTGCATTGTTCACAATAACAAAAAGATGGAAACAACCAAAGTGCCCATCAATAGAAGAATGGATAAACAAATTATAATACACACACACAATGGAATACTAAACGATAAGGAACAATGATGAATCCATGAAACGTCTCCCAACATGGATGAATCTAAGGGCATTATGCTGAGTGAAATAAGTCAGCCATAAAAGGACAAATATTGTATGAGATCACTATTATAAAAACTCAAGAAAAGGTTTACACATAGAAAGAAATGGTCTTTAATGGTTATGGGAGAGAGGAGGGGTGGGGAGGGGAAATCACTAACTAGATAGCAGACAAGTGTTAACTTTGGTGAAGGGAAAGACAACACACAATATAGGGGAAGTCAGCACAGTTTGACCAAGGCAAAGGAAGACACTTAGAGCAACAAAGAAAAAGGAAAAAAGAGACATTCACAGTAAATGATATAGCATATATAACCCTACAACAAAAGTAAAAACAACAACTTAAAAGCAGATACATAGGTAGATATGTATGCTGAACAGGGGATGGAGGGTGTATAGGAATATACCAATGTACGTATATAAGTTAGGCTGTGGATATTTTTACACACATATTTGTATGTACAGCATGTATATTCATATATACAATAAACCACAAAGGGGGCACAGTCATAGAAGCTTCCTAGACACATCCAAACACCTGGAGGGACTAAGTAACTGGGGCTGAGGGCTGGGGACCATGGTCTCAGGGGATATCTAGGTCAACTGGCTAACATAGTTCATAGAGAAAATGTTCTATATCCTACTTTGCTGGATAGTGTCTGGGGTCTTAAAAGCTTGCAAGTGGCCATCTAAGATACGTCTATTGGTCCCATCCTGTCTGGAGCAAAGGAGAATCAAGAAAACCAAAGACACAAGAAAAATATTAGTCCAAAGGACTAATGGACCACGTGAACCATAGCATCTACCAGCCTGAGCCCAGGAGAACTAGATGGTGCCCATTTACCACCACCGACCACTCTGACAGGGATCATCATAGAGGGTCCCAGACAGAGCAGAGACAAATGTAGAAAATGAAAATTCACAAAACACACCAGACTTACTGGTCTAAGAGAGACTGGAGGAACCTCCGAAAATACGGCCCCCGGACATCTTTCTAACTCAGAACTGAAGCTACTTCCAAAGTTCACCTTTCAGCCAAAGATTAGAAAGGGCTTTAAAACAAACACACGTGAGGGGGTTGCTCCCTTTTTGTTTTGGTTTGTTTTTGGTTTTGTACATCTCATCCTTAGTGATCTATTACATACAATGTTGTAGCATACAATTTGCTGATGTTATCATCCTCATGCCAACCCCCAAAGACAATAAAGATCGGATTTATAAAGATACTGATAATAAAAGGTGATAATAATGAAAACTAAAAAAAAAAAAAAATGAGGTATTCAGCTTACATCAGAACAGACTTCCGATGGAGCCGCGGAACAGAACTCTGTCTTAAATTAGGGACGACCTGTATACCATGTCACCAGCAGATTGGAAAAGATTTAAAACTTGGAAATGATGCACCCCTAACATCTGTAGTGTTAAAGCAACAGTACAAATGCATACTCACATGCCTTATAATTAAATATTTAAAAGTTATAAATCAAGCTAACAACCGGTTAAGTAAAATGTGTTATCTTCAGTACCGATCTGAAAGGCCAGGTTCAAGTTTACAATGCTCAGACCCCTCAGATTTCTACACCAGCCGTAGTGTGAGGAGACCCAGCTCCAGCTGCTGGTCCATGGCCTGTTCTCCCTTCTTTTCCCACCCCCAGCTCCATTCTCTACTGTGAGGTGCCTCATGCCCGTGTGTTGCGTGTGTGTACTTCCTAGCCCACACATCTAAGTCCTATCTACATCCCATATATAGCTACCCCTTGCCCATCCTGGAGTCCTGGTGGCACAGTGGTTAAGCACTTAGCTGCTAACCCAAAGGTTGGCTGCTGGAGTCCACCAGCCACTCCAAGGGAGAAAGATGTGGCAGCCTGCTTCCGTAAAGATTACAGCCTTGGAAAACCTATGGGGCAGTCCCACTTTGTCCTATAGGGTCACTATGAGTCAGAATTGATTCAACGGTAATGGGTTTGGTTTTTTTTTTTTTTTTTTGGTTAGCCACCCTAGGGTGTAGGAATGACTGAGTGTCTCAGCGGCACACACAATGGAAGATAGATCTGGGAAGAAGCTGTGCAGACCGTAGAAGCAGGTTTGGGGCTCTATAGCAGGAAGTTCTGTGGTCCCAGGTACCCACAGCATGTTCTAGAAGGGAGTGGAGGAGTGCAGAATCTAAGTGGGCATATCTCTGTGACCTCACAATCTCCTCACCCTGTGGGGAGGAGCACAGCCAGAGGAGAGGCAGAGTGGTGCCCTCCACAGCTCAGGGCCCATGGCAGAGGCCTCACTGATCAAGGTCGAAGGGTAGAGCTAGATGTAGCCAAACAGGTACTTTCATATACTAGCTGTTTCAAAAAAATTTGAGGGGGAAAGCAATTTGGCAATATCTTCCAAAATTCAACCTAGCATTTCTACTTTTAGGAATGTTTACTTATAGAAGTGCCCCACAACATATGAATAATTATGTTCACTTTAACATCATAGTATTAAAAAACTGCAAACAATATAAATAGCCACCAAAAGGTGAATGGATAACTAAATCATGGCACCCTGGTGGAATCAAACATATTTTGCAGCCATTAAATAAAACAGGCTGGTATGAAAGATCTCTATGTGTATTTTAAGTGAAAAAAGCAAATTGAGGATCCAATATGTGATATGACCAACTGCATGCGTTTGTTTTTGTTAGGTGCCGTCAGGTCGATTTTCAACTCATAGTGACCCCTGTGACAGAGGAGCATTGCTCCATAGGATTTTCTAGGCTATAATCTTTCCAGGAACAGATTACCAGGTCTTTCACCCATAGAGCTGCTGGGTGTGTTTGAAACGCCAGCCTTTCAGTTAGCAGCCACCAGGGCTCTTTACTGTATGTATGTGAGTACATCTATCTATCTATCTGTATATATATAGATGTCTACCTGGTACCGGGACAATGATGGAACTGAATTGAGAACCCAGATATAAATCCATCCACCGATGGTCACCTAATCTTCAACAAGGGCCCAAAGTCAATCACATTGGAAAAGTCAGTCTTTTTAACAAATGGTGCTAGGAAAACTGGATGTCCACCTGCAAAAAAAAGAAACAGGACCCATACCTCATACCATGCACAAAAACTAATTCAAAATGGATCAAAGACCTAAATATACAACCAAAAACTATAAAGATCATAGAAGAAAAAACAGTATCAACACTAGAGGTCCTAATAACAGGATACAAACCATTAACAAACAACACACAAACTCCAGAAGATAAGCTAGATAACTGGGATCTTCTAAAAATTAAACACTTATTCTCATCAAAATACTTTACCAAAAGAGTAAAAAGAGAACCTACAGACTGGGAAAAAAATTCTGGCTATGACAAATGCAACAAAGACCTAATCTCTAAAAGCTACAGGAAAATCCAACACCTCTACAACAAAAAGACAAATAATCCTATTAAAAAATGGGCAAAGGAAATGAACAGACACTTCACCAAAGAAGACATTCAAGCGGCTAACAGACACATGAGGAAATATTAGAGAAATGCAAATCAAAACCACAGTGAGATACCATCTCACCTGGCATTACTGGCACAAATAAAAAACAAAAATAACAAATGTTGGAGAGGCTGCAGGGAGATTGGAACCCTTATGCACTGCTGATAGGAATGCAAACGAGTACAACCATTTTAGAAAACGATATGGTGCTTCCTTAGAAAGCTGGAAATAGAAATACTATATGATCCTGCAATCCCACTCCTAGGAATATATCCTAGAGAAATAATAACCATTGCACAAATAGATATATGTATACCGATGTTCACTGCAGCACTGTTCACAATAGCAAAAGGATGGAAACAACCTAAGTGCCCATCAGCAGATGAATGCATAAACAAACTGTGGTACATACACCCAATGGAGTACTACCAAATGATAAAGAACAATGATGAATCTGTGAAGCATCTCACGACGTGGATGAATCTGGAGGGCATTATGCTGAGTGAAATAAGTCAATCACAAAAGGACAAATATTGTATGAGACCACTGCTGTAAAAGCTCATGAAAACGTTTACACGCAAAAATAATCTTTGATGGTTATGAGGGAGGGGAGGGGAGGGGAAGGGAGGGAATGGAAGAACACTAAATAGACAATAGATAAGTGGTAACTTTGGTGAAAACTTGTCCAGCAAAACTTGTCCAAGGCAAAGTCATGGAAGCTCCCTGGACACATCCAAACTCCCTGAGGAATCAAATTACTGGGCTGAGAGCTGTGGAGACCAGGGTCTCAGGGAACATCTAGCTCAACTGGTATAACAGTTTATAAAGAAAATGTTCTACATTCTACTTTGGTGAGTAGCGTCTGGGGTCTTAAAAGCTTGTGAGCAGCCATCTATGATACTCCACTGATCTCATCCCATTCGGACCAAGGGAGAATGAAGAAAACTAAAGACACAAGGGAAATATTAGTCCAAATGACTAATGGACCACAACTACCACAGCCTCCACCAGGCTGAGTCTAGTAAAACTAGATAGTACCTGGCTACCACTACCAACTGCTCTGACGGAGATCACAACAGAGGGTCCCAGGCAGAGCTGGAGAAAAATGTAGAAATTTTAATTCACACACACACACAAAAACAGACTTACTGGCCTGACAGAGACTGAAGAAACCCCGAGAGTATGGCCCCCAGGCACCCTTTTAGCTCAGTAATGAAGTCACTCCTGAGGTTCACTCTTCAGCCAAATATTAGACAGGACCATAAAATAAAACGAGACTAAAGGGGTACACCAGCCCAGGGGCAAGGACTAGAAGACAGGAGGGGATGGCAAAGCAGGTAACGGAACCCAAGGTCGAGACGAAGGGAGAGTGTTGACATGTAGTGGGGTTGATAACCAATGTCACAAAACAATACGTGTACTAATTGCTTAATGAGAAGCTAGTTTGTTATGTAAACCTTCATCTAAAGTACAATAATTATATATATATATGTTTATGCTTATATTTGCTAAGAAAATTTCTAGAAGGAATTACAAGAAACTATTAATAGCTATTAACTCTGGGGAGTAAGAGTAGGGATTGGCGGGTGGTGAGACTTACTTTAGAACTGTCTATTTGGAACCCCTGGTGGCATAGTGGTTAAGTGCTACAGCTGCTAACCAAAGGGTTGGCAGCTCGAATCTGCCAGGTGCTCCTTGGAAACTCTAATGGGCAGTTCTACTCTGTCCTATAGGGTTGCTATGAGTCAGAATCGACTCGATGGCACTGGGTTTGGTTTTTTTGGTTTTATTTGATATTTGTTGTCAGGGCATTTAATACCTTCATGATTAAAACAATAACAAAAAAGTGCTGAGTGAAATTTCTCAGATGCATCTGATAACAACGTACCTTCAATCAACAACAGCAGCTGAGAACCTATTATGTGCTGCCATTGTCCTAGGGACTGGGACAACCCAAAGATAAGTCCAAGAATCTCCTTTCCAAACAAATAACCCGAATAAGAAACGAGATGGGCCACATCACAACAGACCCAACTGAAATTAAAAGAATCATATCAGATTATTATGAAAAAGTGTACTCTAACAAATTTGCAAACCTAGAAGAAATGGATGAATTCCTAGAAAAACACTACCTACCTAAACTAACACAATCAGAAGTAGAACAACTAAATAGACCCATAACAAAAAAAGAGATTGAAATGGTAATCAAAAAACTCCCAACAAAAAAAACCCCTGGCCCAGATGGCTTTACTGCAGAGTTCCACAAAACTTTCAGAGAAGAGTTAACACCACTACTACTAAAGGTATTTCAAAGTATAGAAAATGACGGAATACTGCCTAACTCATTCTATGAAGCCACCGTATCCCTGATTCCAAAACCAGGTAAAGACATCACAAAAAAAGAAAATTACAGACCTATATCCCTCATGAACATAGATGCAAAAATCCTCAACAAAATTCTAGCCAATAGAATTCAACAACATATCAAAAAAATAATCCACCACGACCAAGTGGGATTTATACCAGGTATGCAAGGCTGGTTTAATATTAGAAAAACCATTAATGTAATCCACCATATAAATAACACAAAAGACAAAAACCACATGATCTTATCAATTGATGCAGAAAAGGCATTTGACAAAGTCCAACACCCATTTATGATAAAAACTCTCAGCAAAATAGGAATTGAAGGAAAATTCCTCAACATAATAAAGGGCATCTACACAACGCCAACAGCCAACATCACTCTAAATGGAGAGAGCCTGAAAGCATTTCCCTTGAGAACAGGAACCAGACAAGGATGCCCTTTATCACCGCTCTTATTCAACATTGTGCTAGAGGTCCTAGCCAGAGCAATTAGGCTAGACAAAGAAATAAAGGGCATCCGGATTGGCAAGGAGGTAGTAAAATTATCTCTATTTGCAGATGACATGATCTTATACACAGAAAACCCTAAGGAATCCTCCAGGAAACTACTGAAACTAATAGAAGAGTCTGGCAGAGTCTCAGGTTATAAGATAAACATACAAAAATCACTTGGATTCCTCTACATCTACAAAAAGAACATCGAAGAGGAAATAACCAAATCAATACCATTCACGGTAGCCCCCAAGAAGATAAAATACTTAGGAATAATTCTTACCAAAGATGTAAAAGACCTATATAAAGAAAACTACAAAGTGCTACTACAAGAAACTAAAAAAGACCTACTTAAGTGGAAAAACATACTTTGCTCATGGATAGGAAGACTTAACATAGTAAAAATGTCTATTCTACCAAAACCCATCTATACATACAATGCACTTCCGATCCAAATTCCAATGACATTTTTTAATGTGATGGAGAAACAAATCACCAACTTCATATGGAAGGGAAAGAAGCCTCGGATAAGCAAAGCATTACTGAAAAAGAAGAAAAAAGTGGGAGGCCTCACTCTACCTGATTTCAGAAGCTATTATACAGCCACAGTAGTCAAAACAGCCTGGTACTGGTACAACAACAGGCATATAGACCAATGGGACAGAACTGAGAACCCAGATATAAATCCATCCACATATGAGCAGCTGATATTTGACAAAGGCCCAGTGCCAGTTAATTGGGGAAAAGATAGTCTTTTTAACAAATGGTGCTGGCATAATTGGATATCCATTTGCAAAAAAATGAAACAGGACCCATACCTCACACCATGCACAAAAACTAACTCCAATGGATCAAAAACCTAAACATAAAGACTAAAACGATAAAGATCATGGAAGAAAAAATAGGGACAATGTTAGGAGCCCTAATACAAGGCATAAACAGAATACAAAACATTACCAAAAATGACGAAGAGAAAGCAGATAACTGGGCGCTCCTAAAAATCAAACACCTATGCTCATCTAAAGACTTCACCAAAAGAGTAAAAAGACCACCTACAGATTGGGAAAGAATTTTCAGCTATGACATCTCCGACCAGCGCCTGATCTCTAAAATCTATATGAGTCTGTTAAAACTCAACCACAAAAAGACAAAACAACCCAATCAAGAAGTGGGCAAAGGATATGAACACGCACTTCACTAAAGAAAATATTCAGGCAGCTAACAGATACATGAGAAAATGCTCTCGATCATTAACCGTTAGAGAAATGCAAATTAAAACTACGATGAGATTCCATCTCACTCCAACAAGGCTGGCATTAATCCAAAAAACACAAAATAATAAATGTTGGAGAGGCTGCGGAGAGATTGGAACTCTTATACACTGCTGGTGGGAATGTAAAATGGTACAACCACTTTGGAAATCTATCTGGCGTTTTCTTAAAAAGTTAGAAATAGAACTACCATACAACCCAGAAATCCCACTCCTCGGAATATACCCTAGAGAAATAAGAGCCTTCGCACAAACAGATACATGCACACCCATGTTTATTGCAGCTCTGTTTACAGTAGCAAAAAGCTGGAAGCAACCAAGGTGTCCATCAACGGATGAATGGTTAAATAAATTGTGGTATATTCACACAATGGAATACTACGCATCGATAAAGAACAGTGATGAATCTGTGAAACATTTCATAACATGGAGGAACCTGGAAGGCATTATGCTGAGCGAAATTAGTCAGAGGCAAAAGGACAAATATTGCATAAGACCACTATTATAAGATCTTGAGAAATAGTATAAACTGAGAAGAACACATACTTTTGTGGTTACGAGGAGGGGAGGGAGGGAGGGTGGGAGAGGGTTATTTACTGATTAGTTAGCAAATAAGAACTACTTTAGGTGAAGGGAAGGACAATACTCAATACACGGAAGGTCAGCTCAAATTGACTGGACCAAAAGCAAAGAAGTTTCTGGGATAAACTGAATGCTTCAAAGGTCAGTGGAGCAAGGGCGGGGGTTTGGGGACTATGGCTTAAGTGGACTTCTAAGTCAATTGGCAAAATAATTCTATTATGAAAACATTCTGTGTCCCACTTTGTAATGTGGTGTCCGGGGTCTTAAATGCTAACAAGCGGCCATCTAAGATGCATCAATTGGTCTCAACCCACCAGGATCAAACGAGAATGAAGAACACCAAGGTCACACGATTAACTACGAGCCCAAGAGACAGAAAAGGTCACGTGAACCAGAGACTTACATCATCCTGAAACCAGAAGAAGTAGATGGTACCTGGCCATAACCGAAGACTGCCCTGATAGGGAGCACAACAGAGAACCCCCAAGGGAGCAGGAGAACAGTGGGATGCAGACCCCAAATTCTCAGAAAAAGACCAGACTTAATGGTCTGACTGAGACTAGAGGAATCCCAGGGGTCATGGTCCCCAAACCTTCTGTTGGCTCAGGACAGGAACCATTCCCGAAGACAACTCATCACAAAATGGAAGGGACTGGACAATGGGTTGGAGAGAGATGCTGACGAAGAGTGAGCTACCTGTATCAGATGGACACTTGAGACTGTGTTGGCATCTCCTGTCTGGAGGGGAGATAGGAGGGTAGAGAGGGTTAGAAACTGGCAAAATTGTCACGAAAGGAGAGACTGGAAGGGCTGACTTATTAGGGGGAGAGTAAGTGGGAGTATGGAGTAAGGTGTATATAAGCTTATATGTGACAGACTGACTTGATTTGTAAACGTTCATTTAAAGCTCAATAAAAATTATTAAAAAAAAAAAGAATCTCCTTTCCATCCACTGGAATTTTGTTCAGCCAATTACTATCAGTTATTTCCAAGGTGGAAGGAACTCTACAGAAACCCTGGAGAAAGTACTTTACACACTGAAGTGTTTTCTTCACAGATTTCCCTAGAAGGCTGCCAGCCTGGACAGTGGGTCAGCAGCCTCTCCGACTGCTGGTTAACACACAGCTGGCCCAGGGCCCTGCAGGTGCGGTGTGGAGCTCCAGCCCTGACCTGGCCTAGTCTCACCAAGGTAGGCAGTGGATGAGAGGATTTTTTTGTTATTTGGAAAACAACTCAAAGGTCAACCTTCTCAGTGGTGAGTGAATATCAACATCCCCAATTCTGAGAGAGTTACAAAGAGGTGACCTTGACCCAGTCATGAAGTCCTCATGGTTGGTTCTTGATTATTGGTCTGGGAGTTCCTGAACCTCAGCAGCCAGATTAGATTAATGTCAGCATCCCCGGTGCCCGGTGCTTGACACACTGTCTGATGCAGCTCATGCTGTACGAATGTTTGATGAAGTGACATTAGGACCTGTCTCCTCCCCCTACCGAGTCTCACCTCCTCTCAAAGAGTTGACTATTCCTGGGCTTCACTCCCTCGTGTTTTCAGAGGTCAATTCCCTGAAGCTGGTTCATCATCTTGCAGAATCTGCCATCTGCATCCATGAAAACTCACCAAATGAGGAACTCTAAATGGCTTACTCGGTTTAATATTGATAATTTATTCTAGAAAATGTGGGAAATAAAAATTACTAATAAAATAAGGAAAGTAAAAATTCTATTTCCCTTCACTTTCCTGCTCTAATGAACCTTCAGCCTTCTTGGAGCCTGCTCAAATGTCCTCTTTGGTCATGACTGCCTCTTCAGGGCATTCTCCCTAAAGTGTGAGCTAGACTTGACTCAGACTTCATTACTTGGGCCCCGCAGGCCCCCAGTCTTATAAGGGGGCGACAATGATGCTTTGGATATCTGTGCATTGATTTCAGCTCAGACCCTGTGTCCAATAATTCCCAAAATTTCTGAGCTTCCCCTTTTCTCAGAGTATGATCACCCAAATAAATGGCTGTGATGGTTAAGATTGTGTGTCAACTTGGCTGAGCCAAGATTCTCAGTGTTTTGGCAGTCATCTACTGTTGTGATCACTTCCATACTGAGATTTGATATGGGATCACCCCCATGATGGGATCTGCTGTGAGTAGCCTATTAGCTGAAATGGAATTTCCTTGGACGTGTGGGCTGCATTGAATTTAAGTGGACATTCTGGCAAGGCTTGGGAACTTTTTGCTCATGCTGGATCCTGCAGCTGGCTCCTGTTTGTCTGACCTCTGGTTGTTGGGACTTCAGCTAGCAGCTTACCTGCAATCTTGCCCGCAGATCTTGGGATTCATTGCTCTTCATAGCCTGTGAGCAAGAGCCCTGCTCTCTGACCTTGGGTTCGCAGACTTGAGACGTTTCAGCCTCTACAACCACGTGAGCCATTTCCTTGATACGAATCTCTCTATATACATATTTATATGCTTTACTGGTTTTGCTTCTCTAGAGAACCCAGCCTAAGACAGTCCCCTTAGGGAAAGACTAGAGGACTCATTACACTAGTCTTGCCACAGTGTTGCCGACTACTTCCTCCTAGGGACTTCAGTCAACGGGTTCCAGGTCAGTCAAGAAATCAAGCAACGGATTGTGACTCTGTGTTGGTGTGACTCAGCTTCCCACTCCCCATGCTTGTCTTTTTCTAGTTATAGATGTCAAGCAGCACCCTTGTTGGCTGCCTAACTACTTGGTCCCTAGGGATGCCATGCTCTATAACCATCTCCACAACTCCACGCAGATGGAGCCCCCTTGACTGCACCTCTGACCTTGCTGGTCATTTGGTGGGGAGACAGGCATCACCATGAATATTAATCACAGATCCCAGCTCTGTGATCACTCTCCTATGTCTTAGTGATGCTGCTGCCCCTCCTTCACCAGCACATTCCTGATGATCTTGGTGAATTCATGTCCTCTGGACCCTCCTGTAGAACATACTCTACTGAGGCCTCTTCTGGCCTAACACTGAATATCCCTTCCAGCATGCCCACTTCTCTTCCTTCACCATCTCCAGGAGTGCGCGAAAGCAGCTTCATGAAGCTCCCAGCAGGAGACAGAACACCGGGTAACCAGCGATATATGCTTTCCTAGCTCTCCCCCTTCCTCCCTGCTCCTCGGCCTCCTCTGCTTCCCACCAGCCACAGTCTCTTGGCCAGGAGGCAACTGCTTTGGCCTCAGGCTGCTTGGATTCGCCCTGCCCATACTGGCTGGGCCCCTGAGCTGGTGTTGGTTCTTTTCATCTCTTTTGGTTTCTTCTGTGCCTCCCACCACCTCCTCTTCCTTTCTCTGGAACACCTGGCTCCATGGGCCATCTTTGCTTCTTCTTGAAAGGCTGTGACACCACGCTTGACTGGGAAACCACTTCCCTGGCCGGGGACACTATGCTGGTGGGATCCCTGGGGCTTTTTTTTTTTTTTTTTCTTTGTTTTACTTTGTTCTGTTCTGTTTGCTTGTTTTCTTTTTCTTTTTGCAGTTTGGGAGCCCCTTTTAGCCAGGCTGCACTGCACAGCTTAGGAGCTATTCCTCCAATCTGTGCAGCTGGGTAAGTGGGATCCCTAGGGGCATTTCTTTTCCTTCCTTCCTTCCCTCCCCCCCCTTCCTTCCTCCCTGCCTCCATTCCTTTCTTTCCGCTCTCTTTTTTCCTTTCTGTCTGTCTTCATTTCTCAGTTCTCGTCTCTCTACACTTAACTTCTCCTGACTCCTGAATACCTGGTGCTGTGTGACATCTATACCCCCTCTAGCCAGGCTATACTGTGCAGCCTGGGAACCACTTCCCCAGTCTTAGCAGCCCCACTGGCGGGACTCCAGGACTCCTGGGGGCTTTTCTTTTCCAAATTTTTATCTAGTTTTTTTTTCTTTCTTTTTGCTTTTCTCCATTTCTTGGTTTCTCATCTCTCCACTCCAACAGCAAGCAGACTTAGCACTCTTTTTTCTTTTTCTCTGTGCTTGTTTGTTTTTGGCTCCGGTTTTTCTCTCCCCTATCCCACACCCCATTAGCTCCACATGTCACAATCTCCCCCCACTTTCCTGACTACCTGCACTGTACACGGAACATCACACCCCCGTGCAGCACAGTCACAGCCTACTGGAACCTGCCCAGCACTGATTCCTGGCCTACATTGTCGACCCTAGTATGTGCCTCAAACAACCCATCCCAGCCCCTCTCCTTCAACTGGACCTGCCCTGCTGCACCATAGCTGAGTGCTTGGCCCTGCCAATTGGAGAAGTAGGTGAAAAGTATCGTGACTACAGATGAGCAAACAACAAAGAACACACAGCCCACCTGCTCAGACATAACCAAATAAAACAAAAAATCAGGACCAAACAAACAAATCTACAATCAAGAAATGAAGAAAATAACTACTGAATGTCCCAAAGACAGCAGACAATATCAAAACATATATATATATAAAAAAACAGGACAGCATGGGTCCAGTAGAGGTCCAAAATAAAACACCAGATGACTTTCCAGTAGAAGAAAAGTCACTAGAGCTACCTGACAGGGACTAAAATCTCTACTATTCAGAGCAATCCAAGAGTTGAAGCAAAAAGCAGACAAAAACGAGGAAAAAATAGGCAAATTTTTGGAAAAGGCAGACAAATTCATGGAAAATACAGACCAAAAAAATGGAACAATTCAGGAAAGTGATTCAGGAACAAAATGCCAAAATAAACTTACAGCTAGAAATCATACAAAAACAATAATTAGAAATCCAAAAGATAAACAACAAGATTTCAGAAATGGACAGTGTCATAGAAGGGCTGAAGAGCAGGTCTGAAACGATGGAAGACAGAATCAGCGAAATTGAAGACAAACACTTAGCTACAACTCTGAGGAAAAATCAGAAAAACGAACAAAGAAAAATGAAGAAACCCTGAGAATTATGTGGGATACAATCAAAAGCAAAAATTTGCGAGTGATCGGAGTTCAAGAACAGGGAGCGAAAACGGAAAACACAGAGAGGATCATTGAAGACTTGCTGATAGGAAACTTCCCTAATATGAATGATGAAAAGCTGACTATCCAAGAAGCTCCACAAACCCCATATAGCATAGACCCTAAAAGAAAAACACCAAGGCATATCATAATCACACTCGCTAAAACCAAAGACAAAGAAAAAAATCCTGCGAGCACCTTGAGAAAAACATAAAGTCACATACAGAGGGGTAACAATAAGACTGAGCTCTGATTATTTGGCAGAAACCATGCAGGCAAGAAGGGAATGGGGTGATATATATAAAACCTTGAAAGAAAAAAATTGCCAACCAAGAATAATATACCCTGCAATACTTCTGTTCAAATATGATGGTGAAATTAAGACATTTCCAGATAAACAGAAATTAAGGGAATATGTAAAAACCAAACCAAAATTACTAGAATTATTAAAGGGAGTCCTTTGCTCTGAGAACAAACAACATCAGACCGAAGCCTGAATCCAGGATGCAAGGTTGTACCAGTCACATATCAACCTAGGAAGTGAACTCTCAAGGACTATCCAAAACCAAAACAATTGCAACAGGGAACCAGAGAGGTTAATCTGTAAATGACAACAACGTCAGAACAATAAAAGAGGGACTAAACGGTATAGGTATAGAACTTTTTAATGGAGAGGAAGGCAAGGCGATACCAACTAATAATAGACTGGTTCAAACCTAGGAAGATAAGGGTAAATTTCAAGGTAACCACAAAGGAAGTTAACAAACCTACTCATCAAAATAAAGAAGAAAAACAAAGTCTCAATAAAAAAAATCTACAAAAACAAAAGAAATCCACAAAGAAAATGTACTTGCACAGGACATTATGGTGAGCGAAATTAAGTCAATCACAAAAGGACAAATATTGCAGGAGACCACTACTATAAAAACTCATGAAAAGGTTTACATACAAAAAGAAACAATATTTGATGGTTATATGGGAGGGGAGGGCTGGGAATGGTAAACACTTGATAGGCAAAAGATAAGTGGTGACTTTGATGAAGGGTAAGAGAGTACACAATATTGGGGAAGCCAGCACAACCTGTACAAGGCAAGGCCATGGTAGCTCCACAGACACATCCAAACTCCCTGAGGGACCAAATTGCTGGGCTGAGGGCTGTGGGGACCATGATCTCAGGGAACATCTAGCTCAACTGGCATAACAGAGTTTATAAAGAAAATGTTCTACATTTTACTTTGGTGAGTAGCGTCTGGGGTCTTAAAAGCCTGTAAGCAGCCATCTAGGATACTCCACTGGTCTCACCCCTTTGGGAGCAAGGAAGAATGAAGAAAACTAAAGACACAGGGGAAAGATTAGTCCAAATGACTCATCAGTCATTTGGTCACAGCCTCCACTAGACTGAACCCAGGACAACAAGATGGTGCCCGGCTACCAACACTGACTGCTCTGACAGGGATCACAACAGAGGCTCCCAGACAGAGCTGGAGAAAAATGTAGAACAAAATTCTAACTCAAAAAGTAAGACCAGACTTGCTGCCTGACAGAGACTGGAGAAACCCTGAGAGTATGGCCCCCAGACACCATTTCATCTCAGTAATGAGGCCAATCCTGAGGTCACCCTTCAGCCAAATATTGAATGGGCCCATGAAACAAAACAAGACTAAAGGGGCACACCAGCCCTGCGGCAGGGACTGGAAGGCAAGAGAGAACAGGAAAAGCTGGTAATAGGGAATCCAGGGTTGAGAAGGGAAAGTGTTGACATGTCGTGGGGTTGTTAACCAATGTCATACAACAATGTGTATACTAATTATTTGATGAGAAACTAGTTTGTTCTGTAAACCTTCATCTAAAGTTCAATAAAAAATAAATCACAGGCTTTCTTTTACATCCAAGCTCAACTCAAGACCCCTGGGGATGGCTTTGTAGTCTAGTAGAGGAGTGGTTCTCAAACGTTATTATACATAAGAATCACCTGGGGATCTTATTAAAATGTAAATTCTGATTCAATATATCTGGGATAAATAAACCAAATCAAACCCATTGCCATCGAGTCAATTCCAACTCATACCAACCCTATAGGACAGGGTAGAACTGCCCTATAGGGTTTCCTAGGAGCAGCTGATGGATTTGAACTGCTGACCTTTTGTGCCACCAGGGTTCCACTACAAAGAAAAAAAGGCCATGCTATAATGCCAGGAAACCCACTGCTGAAACTAGCCACAAAGGACTGCTTCCCTGGAAACCACACTGGGAACAGCCTCTTCTTAACTTTTCAGCTGGGAGTGCCTCAAGCAAACACTAAGAGGAAGACTTTCATTTTGCTAAAAGAAAATTAGGTTAACGACATCTTTCCAAGATGATGACTTAAAACACCCGCCAGGTCCAGGACTCAAGGCTCTAAATTTTTTCTGCATCAATTTCCCAACCCTGACCCTGACCCCCACTGGTGGCCTCACAGGTTTTCAGTTAAGTCTTGTTGAGCATCCTTGGAGGTTCATTAGCATTTGGAAGTAGACAGGACTCTTAACCCCAGCTTTGCCACTCACTAGACATTTCAGATCCCCACTCAAGACCTGGGTTTCCCCATCAATAAATGGAGAGATTTGGACAAGACGATTAGAATGAAAATAATGTTTTGATTTTTTGTAGTTTACCTGACACTTTCGCACATATTATCTCAGTTGTTGTTAGGTGCAGCCAAGTAGGTTCCCACTTATAGCAACGGTATGCACAACAGAAGGAAACACTGCCCGGTCGCGCGCCATCCTTAAAATCGTTGTTATGCTTGAGCTCATTGTTGCAGCCACTGTGTCAATCCACCTCGTTAAGGGGCTTCCTCTTTTCCGCTGACCCTGTACTCTGCCAAGCATGATGTCCTTCTCCAGGGATTGATCGCTCCTGACAACATGTCCAAATTATGTAAGATGCAGTCTTGCCATCCTTGTTTCTAAGGAGCATTCTGGTTGTACTTCTTCTAAGACAGATTTGTTCGCTCTTTTGGCAGTCTGTGGTATATTCAACATTCTTCACCAACACCACAATTCAAAGGTGTCAATTCTCCTTTGGTCTTCCTTATTTATCATCCAGCTTTCACATGCATATGATGTAATTGAAAATACCGTGGCTTGGGTCAGGCACACCTTAGTCTTCAAGGTGATATCTTTGCTTTTCAACACTTTAAAGAGGTCCTTTGCAGCAGATTTGCCAAGTGCAATGCATCTTTTGATTTCTTGACTGCTACCTCCATGGGTGTGGATTGTGGATCCAAGTAAAATGAAATCCTTGACAGCTTCAATCTTTTCTCCATTTGTCATGATGTTGCTTATTGGTCCACTAGTGAGGATTTTTGTTTTCTTTATGTTGAGGTGTAATCCATACTGAAGGCTGTGGTCTTTGATCTTCATTAGTAAGTGCTTCAAGTCCTCTTCATTTTCAGCAAGCAAGGTTGTGTCATCTGCTTAACAAAGGCTGTTAAAGAGTCTTCCTCCAATCCTGATGCCCCGTTCTTCTTCATATAGTGCAGCTTCTCGGATTATTTGCTCAGCATACAGACTGGATAGGTATGGTAAAAGGATACAACCCTGACACACACCTTTCCTGACTTTAAACCGATCAGTATCCCCTTGTTCTGTCCAAACAACTGCCCCTTGATCTATGTACAAGCTCCTCAGGAGCACAACGAAGTGCTCTGGAATTCCCATCCTTCACAATGTTATCCATAATTTGTTATGATCCACACAGCCGAATGTCTTTGCATAGTCAATAAAACACAGGTAACTTCTGGTATTCTCTGTTTTCAGCCAGGCTCCATCTGACATCAGCAATGATATCCCTGGTTCCACGTCCTCTTCTGAATCCAGCCTGCATTTCTGGCAGTTCCCTGTCGATACAGTGCTGCAGCCACTTTTGAAAGATCTTTGGCAAAATTTTGCTTGCATTATCTCAGTTAATCCCTGTGAAATAGGTATTATTTCGTCTTCATTTTTCATAGAGAATTAGAAAAGCAGTCATTTGGCGGGGGGGGGTTACTCTTTTTTTAATTGTACTTTAGATGAAGGTTTACAGAACAAACTAGCTTCTCATTAAACAATTAGTACACATACTGTTCTATGACATTGGTTAACAACCCCACAACAAGTCAACACCTTCCCTTCTCAAGCTTGGGTTTCCTATTACCAGCTTTCCTGTCCCCTTCTGCCTTCTAGTCCTTGTCCCTGGGCTGGTGTGCCCCTTTATTCTCCTTTTGTTTTATGGGCCTATCTTATCTTTGGCTGAAGGGTGAACCTCAGGAGTGACTTCATTACTGAGCTAAAAGGGTGTCCATGGTCCATACTCTTGGGGTTTCTCCAGTCTGTCAGGCTGGTCTTTTTTTGTGAGATAGAATTCTGTTTTACATTTTCCTCCAGCTCTGTCTGGGACCCTCTATTGAGATCCCTGTCAGAGCGTCAGTGGTGGTAGCCAGGCACCATCTAGTTGTGCTGGACTCAGTCTGGTGGAAGCTATGGTAGATGTGGTCCATTAGTCCTTTGGACTAATCTTTCCCTTATATCTTTAGTTTTCTTCATTCTCCCTTGCTCCAGACAGGGTGAGACCAGTGTACTAACTTAGATGTCCACTCATAACCTTTTAAGTCCCCAGATGCTACTCACCAAAGAAGAATGTATAACATTTTCTTTATAAACTCTGTTATGCCAGTTGAGCTAGATGTTCCCCGAGACCATGGTCCCCACTGTCCTCAGCCCAGTAATTTGGTTCCTCAGGGAGTTTGGATGTGTCTATGGGGCTTCGATGACCTTGCCTTAGACAACTTGTGCTGGCTTCCCCAGTATTGTGTATTGTCTTACCTTTCACCAAAGTTACCACTTATCTATCGTCTATTTAGTGTTTTTCCGTCCCCACCCCTCCCCTCCCACGTAACCATCAACGATTGTCTCTTTTTGTGTGTAAATCTTTCCATGAGTTTTTACAGTAGTGGACTTATAAAATATTTGTCTTTTTGTGACTGACTTATTTCACTCAGCATGACGCCCTCCAGATTCATCCATGTTGTGAGATGCTTCGAAGATTCATCATTGCTCTTTATCATTGCATAGTACTCCACCGTGTGTATATACCATAGTTTGTTTATCCATTCTTCTGTTAATGGGCATCTAGGTTGTTTCCATCTTTTTGCTATTGTGAACAATGCTGCAATGAACACGGGTATGCATATGTCAATTCCTGTGACAGCTCTTATTTCTCTAGGATATATTCCTAGGAGTGGGATTGCTGGATCATATGGTATTCCTATTTTTAGCTTTTTTTTTCAAGGAAGTGGCATATTGTTTTCCAAAATGGTTGTACCATTTTGAAAAGCACGGTCATTTTTGAGGACCACAGGAATTTCTGCAAAAACTACTACTGAAGACATAGTCTGTTATGGATTGAATTGTGTCCCCCAAAAATGTGTGTCAACTTGTCTAGGCCATGATTCCCAGTATTGCATGGTTGTCCACCATTTTGTAATCTGATGTAATTATCTTATGTGTTGTAAATCCTAATCTCTATGATGTTAATGAGACAGGATGAGAGGCAGTTATGTTAATGAAGCAGGACTCAATCTACAGGTTTAGGTTATACTTTGAGTCAATCTCTTTTGAGATATAAAAGAGAGAATCGAGCAGAGAGGAGAAGGACCTCATTACCACCAAGCAAGATGAGTTGGGAGAATAGCGCATCCTTTGGCCCCAGGGTCCCTGTGTTGAGAAGCTCCTAGACCAGGGGAGGATTAATGATAAGGACGTTCCCCTAGAGCCGACAGAGAAAGAAAGCCTTTGCCTGGAGCTGGCAGGCACCCTGAATTCAGACTTGTAGTCTCCTAAAATGTGAGAGAATAAACTTCTGTTTGTTGAAGCCATCTACTTGTGCTATTTCTGTTATAGCAGCTCTAGATAACTAAGACATAGTCCTTTATGTTACTCAGTGTCCCTTATGTAACAATTTATACGAAAAATTCCTAAAATATAAAGAATCTAAGTCTCTCCAGAAGATGTAATGTGGATCCTTTTACAAGACAGGATCAACTTCCTAATCTTTCATGTTTTGTTCCAGCTGCCAGGAAGCTTGGAGCTAATTATTCCAAGATTATAATAACCATTTTAATCTCAAATTTCTGATAATATTATCTCTCACATCCTCTAATCCTAATGCCTAAATATTTTCTTACATAGACTACCTGTGATTAGGGTGAGTAAATAATTTACCATATAAAGGGGACCTTTTTCAGAGTGAGAAGGTGCACCATTAACAATTACGCAGGATGACAGGTGTAACCAGGACTGTCCCAGGCAAACCAGGATGGTGGTCACCCTGCCTGTGACTAGAAAGCGTTGTTAGGTTCTGTCGAGTTGATTCTGACTCACAGTGACCCCATGTGACAGAGTAGAACTGCTCCGTAGGGTATTCTAGGCTGTAATCTTTATGGGAGCAGATCGCCAGGTCTTTCTCCCATGGAGCTGCTGGGTGGGTTTGAACCACCAACCTTTCAGTAAGTAGTTGAGCACTTAACCATTGTGCCACTGGGGCTCCTTGATTGGAAATTTTTGACTTTGCAAAAATTACACACAAATAACACTCAGTTTGACCCTGTAGATGCAATAGTCTGGGGTCTGATTAAATTCAGTAAAGTTACGTGGGTCTGCAGACAGACTCTAATTCACAGGAAACAACAACAAAGGTGCTGAGTGCATCTGCATGACTGGGAAAGGGGAGGGTATCTCTCCCTCCCTGCATTCCTCTGTCACTGTATTTCCCAAAGCACCTGCCCTCAGAAGCACTGTGGATACCACGTCCTCTGGCCAATGGCAGCTCTAAAATTCCCATGTGGGAAGGGCTCAGAGAGAACAATCTGCTTAGAAGGATAGGCTCCAGTTGCAGTGGAGTAAACTCTGACACATGGCAACCCCACGTGTGTCAGAGTAGAACTGGCTCCATAGGATTTTCCATCTCTGATTGCTTGGAAGTAGATTGCCAGGCCTTTCTTCCAAGGTGCCTCTGGGTGGACTTGAACCTCCAATCTTTCAATTAACAGTCAAGTGTGTTAACCATTTGTACCACGCAGAGACTTCCAGGAGGGAAAAAAGGGGAACTTTAACCCAGAATTGTGTAGCACTTTACAGAAGATTGGAAAAATGTGGATTGTCCATCCCAAAGAATGCAGTGGGGCTGATGAAGATGGCGAGGTCCTGAAAAGCCACAGTCCCCACCGCACTCACAGGGCATGCCCGCCATCACTGCCTGCTCTCACACTGCTAAGCTTTCCCCACGCAGAGGGCAGGACTGACCCACTGGTCACCGCAGCACCGCAGAGCACAGACAAGGCCTCCTGAGGGTTGGGTAAAGTGCCCTTGTTCATACCCAAACCATGTTTGGTGCCTTTCCCACTCTTCCCTTCTCCAGGCACAGAGGCAGGTGAGCTTGTTGTGGACAGATGAGTCAGAGTGAAGGGTGATCCGCTCTTTGTGGAGCCCTGGGTCTTGGGAGTCACGAGAAGAGTGACAGAGAAGGATGTATTTCGTGTCCAGGAGCAGGCCTGAGCGGTCATCTGGGCACAGGCAGCCTTCCTGAAGCTTGAGTCCATGTGTCTCTCGCCCCCACCACCTCTCCCTGCCTCACCCGCTGGATTGGCCTGGCCCTCTCACTTCCCCCCACGACAGACCCCCGGGGGCCTCGCCAAGGCGGAAAGAACCCGCTGCGCCTCTTCCAAGAATAACCACTAGAGGCCGCTCTTCTCCAACATGAGACAACGAGCAGCATCTCAGCCCAAAGAAAAAGCCCAGCTTCTTTTTTTCTGCTTAAAATGCACCACAGGCAGTAGGCCTCCTACCCCTGATCAAACGTGGCAGCCCCGGCCGGCCCTTGCCCCAGGTGGGAAGGCGCTGCTCTGGGACAGACGAGGAGGCTGAGCCCAACAAGCTCCGAGAGAGGCCCAAGGTTGCTGAGGAGAGGCCGTGGTTCCTCCTGTGCCCCGGCATTCTCCTGCAACCTTTATCTTTAGTTTTCTGGTCACAGCCTATTTTCAGCTGGAAGCCAGAAGGGCTTGTTCTCCATTCAGATGGGAATACTAAGGTTTAGAGAGGGTCAGTATCTTTTTTTATTTTTTTACTCTTTTCTATTGTGCTTTAGATGAAGGTTTACAGAGCAAATTCATTTCTCGTTAAATAATTAATACACACATTGTTTTGCGACATTGGTTGCCAACCCCACAATGTGTCAACACTCTCCCCTAGAGAGGGTCAGTATCTTGCCGAAGTTAATAAAGAGACTGACAAGGACCCCGGCTGGCTCGCTCCCAGGGTGCTGCTCCCATGACTGCACGTGGTGGCTTGTTTCACAAGGGAGAGCTAGTTGCCTTCCTTCAGCAAAAGTCTGCAGAGTTGAAAACAAAATCCTGCCCAGGACGAAAAGTTTAAAACTAGGCGAGGGCCTCAAAACAAAAAAGAAAAGAAAAAACTACGGTTACCTTTCAGCCCAGGCTCTCTGGGTGGTACAAACAGTTAAGCACTTGACTACTAACCAAAAGTTTGGCTGTTCAAACCCACCCAGATGTGCCTTGGAAGATAGGCCTGGCAATCTGCTTCCGAAACGTCACAGCAATGAAAACCCTAAGGAGCAGTTCTACTCTGCACGCACGGAATCACCGTGAGTGGAATCGACTCACCTGTAACTGACAGCAGCAAGAACCTCTCTGCCCAGTAAATGATGTCCCTGTCACTATGGCAGGGCTGAGCCCAGCCTATCACCTACTGAGCCCTGGAACTCAGGCCTTCAGGATCAGGGAAAGAGGTCAACCGCTTGCATCTATAGCACCCCAAGACTTTCCTCATCCTGGCAGACCTCAGCTAGGGGCTGGTTACACATCCCTAGTGCTCATTGTGACCAAAAAAGTGAAGCACAGTTGTCTGTGCCATCAGCTGGATAGAGAGAGAAGACGGCCCCACAGAAAGCCCAGGGTAGCCTGGCAAGTCCATAAATAGGGCACGTTTCAGCCCCCTTTTTACCACGGAGAATAGGGCGCTCCATGTCCCAGCTGTAAAATGATCCAGAGATCTTTGGCAGATGGTCCAAGCCTGGCATCCTTGGGTAGTAATGTTCTTACTGATGCCACCAAAATGCTTCACGTTTAATTTAAAGTAAGTGTTGAATTCGCTCACCAGGTGGGTACTAGCTCTCTACACCTAGACTATGGGCCTCTCGAGGACAAAAGCTGTGGTCACTTTAGTCTAGTACCCCCACAAACCTGGACACAGGGCATATGATGGATGCTTTACTTCACCTCCCCACTGGATTGAATTAAGCATGGCTATAACTCTCACCTCTCTTGGGCCATCTGCCAGTTTGTTGTACTGTGGTGGCTTGTGTGTTGCTATGATGCTGGAAGCTATGCCATCAGTATTTCACATACCAGCAAGGTCACCATGGTGGACAGGTTTCAGTGGAGCTTCCGGACTAAGACAGACTAGGAAGCAAGGCCTGGCAATCTACTTCCAAACATTAGCCAATGAAAACTGTATGGATCACAACAGACTATTGTCTGATACAATGCTGGAAGATGAGCCACTAGGTTAGAAGACACTCGAAATACACAGTGGCTCCAACAACGGACTCAAGCATACCAACGATTGTGAAGACGGTACAGGACCTGACAATGTTTCCTTCTGCTGTACATGACGTCTCCATGAGTTGGAGCTGACTCATCAGCAACTAATTACAACAAACTCTGTTGGGGAAATGTGCTTTTCTGGAACACAGGGAGGGTCCCTTGTTATAAGAGGGTCTCTTGTTATAAGAGATGCCTTTAAAGTCATCTCTTTGAATTAAAAAAAAATAAAAATAACTCCTAAAGAAATTATCTTCCCTGAGCAGTACTCAGGGCCCACCTGAGCACACGTTATTATCATATTTCTTCTTTGCTTCTAGCTCAAGAACTAATTGTTTTTTCCCAAGGGAGCACCTTCCTCAGTATGCCTCACCGCCTTTGAGAAGCCGCATGGTGCCAGAAGGGGGAGAAACCCTGAAAGCAGGCTGTTGGTATCAGCTCTTCTTGCCCTTGAAAACCTTTAAAGTGTCACAGGGTAAGAAAAGACGAAATATCCCTGTGGTTGTTTTTATATACTTTCTGCACTGGGGAATATAGGCAAGATTTCTTCTATTACCAAAGATGTCCCCAAGCCCCAGCTTGTGGCTACAAAGAAGGCCATCATAACCTAAAAGTCGTGTTTTTATTTTCTGTCACTCCACACCCACCAGCCCACCCCACCCGGAGTCTCTCCCCTCCCTCACTTATTCCTGGGAATCTCTGGAGTAGTTTAGACATGCTCAAGGTCAGCTCCTCATAGACGTCTCTCCAGCCACTCACTGTTCACGGTCCTCCTGCAAAGCCCTCCACACTGCCTCTTTATCCCGTGCCCTCCAGGGGGCGCTGCTGAAGCTTTCCCCAGCACTCCCAAAGTGGCAAGACTTTGAAGGCACCAAAGAGTTCTCTGTTCCTGCCAGTCTCCGCAACATCAGAGGAGTAGGAGAATGTGCCTCTCCAAAAGATTCAGTCTCCCTCCCCAGGCCATGCTGGCCTGACCCTCTCCTGTCTTTCTTTCCTCCACACCCCCTCCCCAGCACACACATGAAAGCTGCTTCTGCAGGCCCCCCTTGAGGACTGCTCCTCCATCAGTTTATCAGGTCAAAGCAGACAGATCCCAGAATGCAGTCAGCAGGGATCAATCACTACTTTACTAAATCAATTCTACACTGAAAAAAAACAAAGAAAAATCATTCCTTTTCTCAGAGCTACACCTGGAAAAAGGAGTGAAGAAGTTTGGCTTTGTGATGCCAGCTTCTTATTGGCCGTGTCATGCAGTGCGGGGTCAGTACCTGAGAGTGACACCTCCCTAAATTTTGCACCCTAGGTGCCTCACTTGCCTTATCTTAATCCTGGCCCTGCTTCTCAGGACCCTTTTCTTGCTGTGTGAAGCCTCCTATTGGCCACCCCAGGCCCCCATTTCCATCAAAAGCTGCTCCTAGGAGAGGCACTACCGTAGCCATGTAGACCTTGGATAAGCACCTGTGTGAGTTTCCTAGGACTGCTGTTAACAATAACCACAAATGGGGTGACTCTGCACAACAGAAATGTAGTCTCTCACAGTTCTGGGGACTAGATGTCCGAAACCAAGATGGTGGCAGAACTGGTTCCTACCGGGGGCTCTGAGGGGGAGTCTGTTCATGCTTTTCTCCTAGTTTCTGGTGGTCGTCAGTGATCCTTGGCCTCCCTAAGCCTGTGGTATCCCAACTCCAACCTCTGCCTCTGTCTTCACCTGCTGTTCTTCCTGTGTCTCTATGTATCTCTCCTCTTCTTGTAGGGACACCAGTCATGTCAGATTAAGGCCCACCCTACTCCAGTATGTCCTCATCTTAGCTTGATTACATCTGCAAAGACCTTATTTCCAAATAAGGCCACATTCACAGGAACCAGGGGTTAGGACTTCAACATATTGGGGTGGTGGTCAGGGGAGGGGGGTACGACTCAACCCATAACAGCACTTGTTCTTCCTTTCGCAGGTGTGTGGTGATTGCATCACCTCTGCCACAGGACTCGATGGCAGAAAGCAGAGCGCCAGGACACAGAGCCCCACACCTAGTGCCTTGGTGGTCTTGGGAAATTTAGTGAAGGTCTCTGAGCCTTCATTTTCTCATCTGTGAGACAAGAGACTGACGCTACATGGCTCTACATTTCTTCAATCCCACAAGATTAAACAAGATACCTTATATGGAAGCATCCAATACATAGTGACTTTGCATCTCAGAAGCAGGGAGGTGGAAGATGTTCTCAGGGTAAGGCATGGAATAGGGGAAGGGGGCACATGACAAGGGCAAAAGGACTTTGGAGGCTCCCTGAAATTGCTGTATGTACCAGGCCACTGCTTTCATCTGCTTGTAAACGAGGACTTTACCAAGTCGAGTAAACACCCTGGCAAGGAGCAAGATAGCTGTGCTTTTCCTATTGTTTGGAGTGAAATATACAGAGCTCTTTACTGTTGTGAACAACTGCACCTCTTGACACAGCCCTGTCTTGGCAGTCCCACCTAACTATCCAATAACCAAACCAGTTGCCGTTGAGTCAATTCCAACTCCTGGTGACCACATATGTGTCAGAGTAGGAACATGCTCCACAGTTTTTAATGGCTGATTTTTCGGAAGTAGAATGCCAGGCCTTTCTTCCAAGGCACCTCTGGATGGACTTGAACCACCAGCCTTATGGTTAGCAGCTGAGCATTTTAACCATTTGCACCACCCAGGGACTCCGAATGCTCTAATCATCTCCAGCCATTTTCATTTGACTTGAAGGAAGCATGTGAGTGGGTATGCACACAAACACACCAGCAGACCCACTTACTCGGAGCTTGACAATTACGGAGTCACTAACTGTCAGAGTTGAGAAGGACCTTGAGGGTGAGCTCAGCCTCCACTTTTATGGGCTGCCTCAGCATCATGGCCCATAACATTCATCTTCCCACTCAAACATCTCCTGCCCCAGAAGGCTTTTAAAGGGAAACTGCCTCTTACCCCTTAAAAACCCATTGCCATCAAGTTGATTCCAACTCATAGCAACTTTATAGGACAGAATAGAACTGCCGCATAGAGTTTCCAAGGAGCACCTGGTGGATTCAAACTGCTGACATTTTGGTCAGCAGACATAGCTCTTACCCCTTAGCACTTCTGTTCCCCTTCCTGTTTTATCTTTCTCCATAGCACTTACTGCATTGTAGCATATCTATACATATGCTACAATGCAATATATATGTGTATACGTGTGTGTGTTATGTAACACACACAATATACATACATCAAAAAATGAAACCCACTGCTGTCAAGTCAATTCTGACCCATAGCAGCCCTGTAGGACAGAATGGAACTGCCCCAGAGGGTTTTCAAGGCTGTACATGTTTATGGAAGCAGACTGCCACATCTTTCTCCCTCGGAGCTGCTGGTGGGTTCAAAGTGCTGACCTTTTGGTTAGCAGCTGAGCACTTTAACCACTGTGCTGCCAGGGCTCCTATATATGTACACACACACACACATATGCATATATATATATATATGCCTTATAATTTGCTGTTTGTCTTCTCCCACTAGAATATAAACTCCGCAGGGATAGGGATTTTTTTTTATTGCTTTGTTCCCTGCTTTCTCTCCAGCGCCTAGGAAAGTCCCTAGCACTTAAAAAAAAAAACAAAAACAGTAGCTGTATGTAATTCGTATTTTTTAAAATGATGGACATATAGGGGGAGATTATGGCTTTTCGATTTGTTTATTTTTTTACTTTTCACTAAAATCTATCAAAAACAAACTTGTTAAGGAAGCTAATTATAATAGAACTACTTGTGGTGACTCTAAGTCAGACTGCAAACTCAAATGCTTACAAGGGTTAGGCAGGTAACGCAAATATGTAAATGTGGCAGAGTCTAAGACAGTAGGGATAAGTGAGGCCTGTGGCAAACTGGAGAGCCCACGCCCCATCTAGGGCCATTCCAACTTGAACTAACAACAAAAACAAACAAGCAACAAAAACCGCGTTTTGCCAAATACGTCCCCTCCCAGGCTGCCAGTTCACAGCACCCATCTTGATGCTCCACACAAATTACAAGGTAATTAAAGAATCACAGGAGCTTACATAAAAATGCGGCAGCTTTTCCTGATATTTATTTAGAACTTCCACTGGCATTAACTCTGCTGTGTCTTATCGGATTCACCCAGGCTGAACAGAGATAAAAAAAAATAACAATTATACCCACTACCTTTTCCTCAGGGTTATTTAACACATCTGTCAGCTGCAGGAGCCCCGGTGGTACAAATGGCACTCAACTATTAGTTGTAAAGTTGGCAGTTCGAACTTACCCAGAGGCACGTAGGAAGACAGGCCTGGTGATCTGCTTCCAAAAGGCCACAGCCTTGAAAACCCTACGGGGCAGTTCTGCCCTGCACACCATGAGTTGGAATTGATTCAACGGCAACTAACAACAATGACATCAGCTGAGAGTCTAAAACCCAATGTTATACAGTTTCTTAAAACTTTTCCATTTCAGTTTTCACAAAGATCATTTATCAAAGTAAAACTTGGAGGAGGGAGGAGGGATGAATAGTTGGAGCACAGGGCATTTTTTAGGGCAGTGAAACTCTTCTGTATTTTATTGTAATGATGGACACATGACATTATGCATTTGTCAAAACCTATAGGCCTGTAGGACAGAAACAGTAACCCTAATGTAAACTATGGACTTTAGCTAATAATGACGTACCAGTATTGGTCCATCAATTGTAACAAATGTACCACAGGAATACCAGATGTTGACAACAGGAGAAACAGTGTACACGGGGGAGAAGGAGTATATGGAAACTCTGTAGTTTCTGCTCAGTTTTCTGGGAACCTAAAACTGCTCTAAAAATAGTCAATTTTTGAAAAAATAAAAATAATGTATATATATTTTTTAATTAAAACCTCAGTATTTAGTGGAACCATATGGACTTTGTTTTAATTACTGAAGTTTTTTGTCTTTATATTACTACATTTAGAAGTTGTTCCATATACTTCCCAGCAGAAAATGGTAACTGGTGTTAAGTAGGCAAAAGCAGAATATAGAAACATATCTCTATGCCATAAGCTCCGTTTGGTTCAAGTATATATGGGGAATCCAGAAAATCTGGAGGTTGGGTTTGGGAAAGACTGCTTCTAGGGTGATTTTTTTCCCCTTTCCTTCCTGTTGAAGTTGATTGAGTTATTCATTTTTTTCAAAGATCTCTTAGTATGAGAGAAGTATTTAGTGGTAAAATGGTTTAATCAAATGGACATGCATGACTTCAGTGTGATAACCGGACACTATTTACCCAGACCCTGCTTCCTTAGGGTGCCTTTCTCCCCTTGAGAACAAGGCCCTCTGGTCCTCGTCCCAGGCCACTGTCAGTCTCCTTGAATCATCCAACACAGACTTACAACTTGCTGGCTACAACTTTTCAAAGCTCTCATTCTGGCTACAGCTATTTTTTCTTTTTTATGGTAAAAATATATAGAAAAAACAGCCATCGATTCAACAATTTCTACATATAAAGAGTCTGGAACGCTTCACAAGCTTGCCTGTCATCCTTGTGCTGGGGGCCTGCTAATCTTCTCTGTATTGTTCTAATTTTAGTGTATATGCTGCCGAAGCAAGCACACTGCTATGATTCTTACAACACATTTATCAGAGTGAAGATTGTGTGGTAATTAGGCCTGAAGAGAAAGCCGGGATTTGGCGCAGTTGCTGGGGAAAACTGTGCCTCTCTCTCCAATTGCCTCCACCCCTTTCCTGCTTAAAATAGGACTTGGCTTCTCTCTGTGGGGGGAGGGGATGTGGTAAGTGCTAAACTAATCTTTTTTTTTCTCTCCTCAGGGATCTTTATTTGTTGCCCTGGACCATTTCAAGGAGAAGGCCTTCATTGACAATGTGTTTCCCCTTCCCACAGAAAGGAAGGGCATTCATGTCATTCCACCTGTTGGAATCTCAAGGCGAGGGCTCACCTGTGTGTCTCTCTAGTCTTTCTTAGTTTTCAGGTTGGACCAGGCCACCATCCTGAGGAAAGTGGTAGAGCCTTCGAATGCTTGTGAGTTGGTGATAGATGTGCCTCTGGGTTTGATGCATTCACTTCAGGGGGAGCACAAAGACCCCTCTCCCATTAGACAGGGCATTCTCCCTGACCCTTTCTTACAAAAACAAAGAGGAAGGTCTGGGCCAGCCATGTCTAACCAAGAATAATGCAGTAATCCTGGGCACACAACACCACACACCACCCCACCACTCCTCGCAAAACCTAGTCCCATTTCCTGATAAAAGATTAATCACTAGTGTTTAATCTGCCAGATGCTGTACTGTTACACGTGAAGTATCTCATTTAATCCTCACAGTACCATGAGGTGGGTACTAATATTATTATACCCCTTTTCCAGTGAAGGGCACACTGAGAGGGTTGCCAGAAATGAACTTATTTTATTTCACAATTCTGACCCAAAGACTGGTCCCAAGTGCACCATCCTAAGACCCATGGTGGAGGCAATAATTGCCTTACCATGTGGGAGTCAAGCATGTGGAGAGGTTTTCCATAACGGCATGCAGTGACAGGGGACCAGAGAGGGCTGTCTGCCTGTTCCTTCCTAGTCCCAAGATTACTGCCACGTACAGACAGGCTGGCTTTGGTGTCGCCAAGCTTACTTCCGAGCTGAATAACTCCCCTTCCCAGGATTACTGGCCCTTAATTTTCAGGGATGTCTGGAGAGCCAAGTAGGAGATTGATGGATGCCCCTAACATACCCAAGTCCTAGGCAGGACAGAAAGAAAAGACAACCAACATGGAGCACCTTCTCTGTGGTATGTGCTATATTGTCGTTTCTCTCTTACTAAGGCTCAAAAGGTTGTATCACGTGGAGAAAGTAGCACAGCTGTTGAGTGGCAGAGCTCTGAGGACTGAAGACAGGAGTCCCTTACATTCCTGCAGTGTGTTGCTCTTTGTAAGACAGTCTGACATCGATGATGTTACCTCATTTGAACCCCTCAGAACAGATATCATGGTTCATGTCACACCACGTCACACAGCTGGGGGCAGAGGGGCCAGGACCATGGATCTGCTCTTTGAGCATCTCCTTCTGCACCACTTCTGCAGTCTTTTCACTTCCTTTCCCTTCTCTGCCCCATCCCCCACTCTTCTCCTATTTTTCTCCTCCCCTTCTGTTTTAATGGAAGGAGCCTTGAGTGTGGAAACCTAAGCTCTCTTCCTGGTTTGCCACCCTGGGGAAGCCTTGGGCCTCACTTTCCAACCTCTGTCAGGAGGCTCCTACTCAGTCCTGCCTGGGTCCCAGAGCCTCCACCCCATGTCTCGATGTGGCGCTAGCAGCACATTAGCTCCTTCCAGGAGAAGACATCCACATGGCCCAGCTCCACCACATCACCGAGGGGTAACTAATGTTAAGGTAGTTTCTGGCTTCCATGCACTTGCATAGAGTAAGAGTCCAGCACCTGCAAGACTCCTTTATTCTACAAGGCCCCATGTGGCCAATGCTATGAGAGAGGCCCTTTATTAAAGTCAGGTGCTTTTCATGCATTATCTCACTTAATCGTCACAGAATCCCCTAGGTGTTTTTGCCCTAACTTTGCAAACAAGAAAGTTGGAAATAACCTAAATGCCCATCAATAGACGAATGGATAAACAAAATGTAGTACATGCCTACAGTGGAGTACTACTCAGCCATAAAGAGAAGTGAAGTCCTAATACATGGTACAACATGGTTGAACCTTGAAAACAGATGTTGAGTGAAATAAATCGATCACAAAAGGACAGATATTGTATGATCCCACTTACATGAAATAACAGGAATATACAAAGTTTATTACTGGTTACCAGGGACGGGAGGGATGGGGAAAGAGGGAGTCATTGTTTAGGAAGCAGTGTTTGTTTATGGTGACAGGAAATTTGGCAACAACTATGGGTGATGGTTGTACGACCTGATTAATGTAATTTGTATTACTAAACTGTATACTTGAAAAATGCTGAACTGGCAAATGTTGTGTTATATTTATTTTTATATTATTTTTTAGAAAAGAAGAAGAAAACAAGAAAGCAAGCTGAGTTTTAGAGAGATTACATCACTTGCCCAAAGCCATTCAGGCAGTAAATGATTCAGTTTGGATTTCAACCCAGGTCTGCCTGGCCCCATTTCTAAGCTTTTCCTACTTCAACACACTGACCTGTCCCTCTCCCCACCTCCAAAAGCTCATTTCTGGCTCGGGGTTTGAAAAGGAGGTAAGCCATCAATTGTCTGAGTAGGATTTTGGTAGAGAAAAATTGAGGTGAGTGCACTCAGGAGAAGAAACCAGGGCTTTGAATCAGTTCTTCCCAGTTCATTCACGGCCAACGAAGCGAAACCAAAATAGACCTGAATTGTTTAAATGTGAGTGAACTGTAACAGTAGTTGGAACAGGAAAAATTATGGGTCAAAACCCTGCTAGAAACTTAATCTCCCTATTAGAAAACAAGGGCAGCGTGCATGTTGCATAGCAACCAAATCTCTTGATCAGCAGAGTTGGAAACAATGGTGCCCTACTGAAAGATGGCAGCCTACTTTGCTGCTTGAAATGTATGTCATTCTCCACAGTCCTGGCAATAATCCAGTCTCCCACATCAGGCTCTGAAAGGGCTCAGTACACCTCTTCCAAGTCTCCCGTTCCAGGGCTTTGACATCTATTTTTTCTGGTTACTGTTCTGGTTTGCCCACATTTTAAAAATGCAGGTCTGTTCCAGTTTTGCTTCATCAGTCATGACTGAGCTGGTTCAAAGCCCTGGAGGAAACTGAGCAAAGAGACAATACAGGAAAATAGGAGATGCATGAGGAGTGGTGAGTAGTTCCAGCTGTCTGTACTTTAGTTTGATAAATGTCGTAAGACTGTGTTTTCTAGAAAAATGATACAGTTGTCCCTCGGTATCCGTGGGGGATTGGTTTCAGGACCCCGCAGATACCGAAATCCTTGGATGCTCAAATCCCTGACATAAATCGCTGTATTTGCATATAAATTATAGTCTCCCCAAAAACCAAACCAAACCCATTGTCATCGAGTCAATTCCGACTCATAGTGACCCTACAGGACAGAGTAGAACTGCCCCATGTGGTTTCCAAGGAGTGCCTCGTGGATTCGAACTGCCAACCTTTTGGTTAGCAGTCATAGCTCTTAACCACTAGGCTACCATGGTTTCCCACAGTCTCCCATATACTTTAAATCATCTTAGGTTACTTAACAATACCTAATACAATGTAAATGCTGTGTAAATAGTTGTTATACTGTATTGTTTATGGAATAATGACAAGGAAAAAAAAGTCTACATGTTCAATACAGATGCAACAGTCTCCAGATGCAACCATGGTAGGCCTAACTACTTTAGTAAACATCAGCAACACCGTAACATTTTTTTAAATATTTTTGATCTGTGGTTGCTTGCATCCCTGGATGCAGAACCTGTGGATATGGAGGGCCAACTGTACTGTTAATCACGATGGAATTGCTCTTTTCCCATAGGGGTTGTGAGCACTCAGGCCTGGAGAGGAAGAGAAGGAGGCATCCCCTAGAAACACTTATGACCTGGCTGCCAAGGGCATTTTGTCAGCAAGTGGGGTGGGGAGATCAGGAGCCCTGGCTTTAGTATGACGAGCTTCTGTTGATAACTTGTCCATCTTTCAGCCTGATACAAGGACAGGTAGAGAGTTATTACAAGGTCTGTCCTCTGTGGAAAGTCAGGGATGTATTCCGGAAGGCACAGATTTGGGTGGGGTCAGGAGAGCCGAGTTCCAGTGTGGGCTTTGCCACTGCTGGCCTTGTGAGTTGCTACAATCCACCTCTCTGTGCCTTAGCTCCTTCCCATCTGCAATGAGGATAATAACAAGTGCCTCTCAGCCTCCCAGGTAGATCCTGTAAGAATCAATTAGGTAATGTTTATGTAAGCACTTTGCAAGCTATGAAGCACTACATGAATGTAAACGATTATAAATCTGAAGATGACCCTTGAGGAAAAGGTGCTGTCAGGCATATAGTATGTAGCCATCACGTTTCACTTTCCTGCTTCCTTTCCACGGTAGCAGGGCATGCATCTCACTGGTGGGTTTTCATGGGTAATTACAGAACATCAGTGAAGATGCTCCCCCTACAAACCCAGCCCTGACCTCCAATTTTCTTCAGGTGTTTCTAAGTCCCTAGAAGGCAAAGGACTTACTGTTTTTCTGTATGTTCACAGTGCTTAGTATAGGCTATATGCTGTTAAAACAAAAAAACATTGCTGTCAAGTTGATTTTGACTCATGGCTACCCCATGTGTTGCAGAGTAGAACCGTTCCAGAGGGTTTCCTTGGCTGTAATCTTTACAGATGTAGATTGCCAGGCCTTTCTTCTGGTGAGTTCTTCTGGGTGAGTTCGAACCGCCAACTTTTAGGTTAGTGGTCAGGTGCAAACCATCTGCATCACCCAGGGAGCTCTCTACATGCTACAGACCTGCACACAGTAGACATCCAGAGAGTACAATGTTGAGTTTTTAAATACAGATGAACATCCTGGGGGAGACCTTGGTTCACAGGTGTGTACATGATAAAATTTGGGGGATGTGAGCTGACATGAACCAGATCGTTAAAAAAAAGTAAATGTACAATGTCTAGTTAAGTAAATGATGCACCCACTGCATGATTCAGCAATTCCAGTCACAGCTACTGACACTGGAGAGACACCCACACATGTGCACAAGGAGTCATGCCCACGACCAAGAATGTTCACTGCCACGTTGTAACAGGGAAAACCAGCGACAACCTAAATGCCCATCAACAGGAGGATGGATAAACACATTGTATAAAATTCAGCCGATTGCTAAATAGAAGTTAAACAAAATCAATATCATGAATCTAAAAAACTTATAGAAAGATATATAAAAACCGTCATAATTTATCTCAGGGCAATAGTCTCGGGGAGTACTCTAGTCTCAACTAGCCTAGTAAGTCTGAATTTATTAAGAATTTGGGGTTACATTCCATATTTTTCTCCCATTCTATCAGGATCCATCTATTGTGGCTCTGATCAGAATGATCAATAGTGGTAGCTGGGCACCATCTAGTTCTTTGGGTCTCAGGGTAGATGAGGCCTTGGTTTGTGTGGACAGTTAGTGATGGAGACTAGTTTCTTCCCTGAGTCTTGGGTTTTTTTCTTTCTCTTTTGCTCCATGCCAGTAGAGACCAATAGTTAAATCTTGGATAGCTGCTCACAAACTTTTTTTTTTTAATTGAACTTTAGAACAAACTAGGTTCTCATTAAACAGTACACATATTGTTTTATGACATTGTTTAACAACCCCACAACATGTCAACACTCTCCTTTCTCAACCGTGGGTTACCTATTACCAGCTTTCCTACTCCCTCCTGCCTTCTAGTCCTTCGCAAGCTTTTAAGACCCCAAGTACTACTCATCAAACTAGGATGTAGAATATAAATTTATGAATTATTATTATGCCAACTGACCAAGTTGTCCCATGAGATTATGGTCCTAAACCTTCAAACCCAGAAAACTAATCCTATGAGGTGTTTGGTTATATCCAAGAAATATTCACAACTGTGTCCCCTATGTGCTTTATTATATATGAGTATATATGCACACACACACACATACACGTATATACATACACCAAAATCAAACCCATTGCCTTCAAGTCGATTCCAACTCATAGTGACCCTCCAGGGCTCCTTCCATATGTAACTACATACATTTTTTTTGGTTATTGTTGCAAAATTATATATATCATAATATTTACCAAAAACATCCTTTTTTCTTGCATACTTTTTAGTGACATCATTTACCTTGGTCAAGCTGTGAACACTCCACCCATATTCAGTGTTACCTTTCCCATCACCAAAAATAACAAGTGTCTTCTATCTAGAGGGTGCTTTTGCCCATTTTTAAAATCTAGTTGTTTATCGTCTTATTACTGAGTTGTAAGTTTTTACATATTTAGAATACAGACTTTCATCAGATATATTTTGCAAACATTTTCTTCCCAGTTTGTGGCTTCTCTTCCAATTTTCTTGACAGAGTCTTTTGAGGAGCAAATAAATTTAACAAATCCAGTTGGTAATTTTTCTTTTATGGTTAATGTTTTTTGTGTCCTATCTAATAACATTTTGCCTAACTCATTCTCATAAAGATTTTGGCCTAGGTTTTCTTCTAGAATTTTTATAGTTTTAGCTCTTATGTTTAGGTTTTTGACCCAATTCAAGCTGATTTTTGTATATGGTGTGAGCTAAGGCTCAAGTTTCATTTTCTTCCAAATGGATATCCAATTGTACTAGCACTATTTGTTGAAAAGATTGTTCTTTCCTCCACCGAATTATCTTAGTACCCTAGTAAAAATCAGTTGGCCATACATGCATGGGTTTATTTCAGGACTCCATTTTTCTTCTTTGATCTATATGTCTGTCCTTATGCCACTACCATACTGTCTTGATTACTGTAGCTTTATAGTAAATCTTGAATCAGGTAGTTTAACTTCTCCAACTTTTTTCTTCTTTTACAAAATTGTTCTAGATATTCTCAGTTCTTTGCAATTCCATACACACTTTTAAAAGAAGCTTAACAATTTCTACCAAAAAAAAAAAAAAAAACCCTATTGGGATTTTTGTTGAGATTGTATTAAACCTATAGATCAATCTGGGGGGAAATGACATCTAAATGATATTGAGATTTCTGACTGTTGTTAGTATAACTTTTCCATCCTTTCAGTTTTAACCTACTTTTGAAGTTTTAGTAGGTTTGTCGCTGTTTGTTTTTTGTTATTTTGGAAGATAACATATAGTTAGCTCTTCCTTTTTTAATACAATCTAACAACCTTTCATTTTAATTGGGGTGTTCAGACTATATTTAATGTACTTTTCAATATAATTAGCCAACAAAATGGAGGTAAACTGTAATCATTAAAAAATATTCAGTCTAAAAGAAGGCAGGAAAAGAATAAAGAACAAAGAACAAATAATTATAAGAAAACATGGTAAGTTCATAGATTTCAACCTAGATATATTGGAAATTTCGATATTATCACTAGGTGAGATAACTAGGTGTCACTGGTTGACATTTTTTATTATATTACTTTAAAGGTACCACTTCATTTTATCTGGCTTGAATAGTTTCTAATGAAACGTTTGTTATCATTTTTATTTTCCCTGTGTTTATTGTTTCTTTGTTTTTTTTTTTCTGATTCTCTTCAAGATTTTCTATCTCTATAATTTTCAGAAGTTTGACTACAATGTGCCTATGTAAGCATGATTTTCTTTGTGTTAATTTTTCTCGCAATTTTCTCAGTTTGTTTACTCTGTAGTTGGTTTTTGTCTTTCACTTATAAAATTCTCAGTTGTTATCTTTTCACATATTTCTTCTGCCCCACAGTCTCCTTCTTGTCTCCTTTTGGAGTTCCAGTGACACCTATGTTAGGCTATCTGGTATTGTCCTAAAACTCTTAGATGTGTAGGGTTATATTCTTTCACCATACCTATTTAATCTGTATGCTGAACAAATAATACGAGAAGCTGGACTACATGAAGAAGAACAGGGCATCAGGATTGGAGGAAGACTCATTAACAACCTGCGTTATGCAGATGACACAACCTTGCTTGCTGAAAATGAAGAGGACTTGAAGCACTTACTAATGAAGATCAAAGACCACAGCCTTCAGTATGGATTACACCTCAACATAAAGAAAACAAAAATCCTCACAACTGGACCAATGAGCAACATTATGATAAATGGAGAAAAGATTGAAGTTGTCAAGGATTTCATTTTACTTGGATCCACAATCCACACCCATGGAGGTAGCAGTCAAGAAATCAAAAGATGCATTGCACTTGGCAAATCTGCTGCAAAGGACCTCTTGAAAGCTTTGAAGAGCAAACCTGTCACCCTGAGGACTAAGGTGTGCCTGACCCAAGCCGTGGTATTTTCAGTCACATCATATCCATGTGAAAGCTGAACAACGAATAAGGAAGATCGAAGAAGAGTTGACGCCTTCGAATTGTGGTGTCGGCGAAGAATATTGGATATACCATGGACGGCCAAAAGAACGAACAAATCTGTCTTGGAAGAAGTGCAGCCAGAATGCTCCTTAGAGGCAAGTATGGCAAGATTATGTCTTACATACTTTGGACATGTTGTCAGGAGGGATCAGTCCCTAGAGAAGGACATCATGCTTGGCAGAGTACAGGGTCAGCGGAAAAGAAGAAGACCCTCAACGAGGTGGATTGACACAGTGGCTGCAACAATGAGCTCAAGCATAACAAAGATTGTAAGGATGGCACAGGACTGGGCAGTGTTTCGTTCTGTTGTGCATAGGGTCACTATGAGTCGGAACTGACTCGACGGCACCTACAACAACATCACTTCGTGTTTTAGTTTGCATAATTTCTCTTGACTTATCTTTAAGTTCACTAATTCTTTCTTCTCCTGCTCAGACTGTCAAAGTTACTCTTGAAAAACATCCTTGGATGGTTATGAGGCAGGGAGGTAGGGAGGGAGAGGGGTATTCACTAATTAGACAGTAGACAAAAACTACTTTAGGTGAAGGGAAAGACAACACACAATCCAGGAGAGGTTAGCATGACTGGACTAAACCAAAAGGAAAGAAGTTTCCTGAATAAACTGAATGCTTCAAAGGCCAGAATAGCAGGGACAGGGGTCTGGGAACTATGGTTTCAGGGCACATCTAGGCCAATTGGCATAATAAAATCTATTAAGAAAAAATTCTGCAACCCACTTTGGTGAGTGGCGTCTAAGGTCTTAAACACTAGCAAGCAGCCATCTAAGATGCATCAATTGGTCTCAACCCACCTGGAGCAAAGGAGAATGAAGAACACCAAAGACACAACGTAATTATAAGCCCAAGAGACAGAGAGGGCCGCATAAAACAGAGACTACATCAGCCTGAGACCAAAAGAACTAGATGTGCCCAGCTATAACCAATGACTGCCCGACAGGGAACATAACAGAGAATCCCTGATGGAGCAGGTGAGCAGTGGGATGCAGACCTCAAATTCTCATAAAAAGACCAGACTTAATGGTGTGACTCAGACTGGAAGGACCCTGGAGGTCATGGTCCCCAGACCTTATGTTAGCCCAAGACTGGAACCATCCCCAAAGCCAACTCTTCAGACAGGGATTGGACTGGACTACAAGACAGAAAATGATACTGGTGAGGAGTGAGCTTCTTGGCTCAAGTAGACACACGAGACTATGTGGGCAACTCCTGTCTGGAGGGGAGATGGGAAGGCACAGGTGGACAGAAGCTGGCTAAATGGACACAGGAAATATAGGGTGGAGAGAAGGAGTGTGCTGTCCCATTAGGGGTAGAGCAACTAGGAGTACATAGTAATGTGTATATAAATTTTTGTGTGGGGGACTGACTTGATCTGTAAACTTTCACTTACAGCACAGTAAAAAAGAAGGTTAAAAAAAGTAACTCTTCATCTCTATATTGTGTTTGTCATATGTGACATTTTCATTTGATTCTTCTGAATAGTTTCCATCTCTTTGCTGAACTTGCCAATCTGTTTATGTATGGTGTACACCTTTCCATTAGATCCTGTAATATATTTATTACAATTACTTCATGAGTTTCCCACAGCTGTTGTAACAAATTACCACAAACTTAGGGGCTTAAAACAACACAAATTTATCATCTTACAGTTCTGGAGGTCAGCAGTCAAAATGGGTCTTACAAGGCTAACATCAAGGTGTTAACAGGGCTATGTTCATTTTCGGTGTCACTTAGGTGAGAATGTGTTCCTTGTCTTTTGATTAAATCGTGAAATCATGTCAGATCATGAAATCTTGTCATCACTGGTCCATGTAAAAATAAAAGGGAGAAGAAAGGAAAAAGTTATCTATAAAATGTTATTTAGAATTTTCGTCTGCTTTTCAATTCTTAAAATGTACAACGTACATGAATTTCTTACATGAGGCTTATCAAAAACCTAATTTCAAGAAACACTTGTAAATAGTTTCTCTTTACCCATGTATGAATTTGTTTTATTTAAATATTGCCTTTTACCCTAATTCCAACTCTCATTCCTTTCCCCATCCCCCACAGAGTTTATGTTTAATGTGAATCTTTTCGTTGAAAAAAAAAATGTATTTTGTTGTTTGATATGTCTCTGGTGGCACAGTGGTTAGGCGTTCAGCTGCTCACTGAAAGGTTCATGGTTCGAACCCACCAGCAGCTTTGTAGGGTCATCCGCTCCTGTAAAGATTACAGCTTACGAAGCCCTATGGGGCAGTTCTACTCTGTCATAGAGGGTCACTATTAGTCAGAATCAACTCAATGGCACACAACAACAACAACAACATGTCTTAAATTATGAGTGGCACAAATGGTTAAGCACTTGACTACTAGCCAAAAGGCTGGCATTTCAAACTCACCCAGAAGAACCTTGGAGGACAGGCCTGGTGACCTGCTTCTGAAAGGTCACAGCCTTGAAAACCCTATGGAGCGCAGTTCTACTCTGCACACATGGGCTCACCATGAGTCGGAACTGACTTGACAGCAACTAACAACAACAAAGCATAGCTTACATTTTATTCAGGTTCTTCCTTTTCAAACTCAGCACTACATTTTTAAGAAATGTCCATGTCATTATGTATACAAATAATTTTTCGCTTCTAACTGCTGCATAGCACTTCGTGTGTTTGTACCATAATTTATACTTCCATTACTGCAGTGATGGACACCCAAACTGCTCCAACTCCACAAACAACACGGCAATGACTATCCCCTTACGTGCCCCATGACAGACCTGTATGAAATTTTCTATGAGACATGCCAGCAGAGGACCTGCTGGGTCACAGTATATGTAATGTGACTAAGTCCTGATTCTCTCCAGGATGGCTGTACCAGTGCCTCCTCCCACCATCATGCAGGAGGTTTCCTACAAGCCACAGCCACAGCAGCTTTCTAGCACCTACCAGTCTCATAGGTATAAAATGACACCCCTTTGTTACTTTGACTTTGCATTGCTCCGATGACCGAGTTAAGTCAGTTTGCCTTTTCTATGTGACTCCCAGTTGTTTTTTTTTCTCTTTTGTATCCCCAAGTGAAAATGCTTCCCAGGCCCTCTTCAGAGCTTCCCACAAGTATCGTTTGGCTTTTCTGCCTTGTTTATTGTCATCACTGGGGACAACCAGATGTAATCAGAGGCAAACCAATTCTGTCCTACAGCCATTGGCTTACATGTGCATGCAGATACCTGAATTTCAGATTGAAGCCTACATCAGCAAGACGTTAGCTACCATAAGTGTTTGTTTCATTTTTTAATTGCAATAAGTAACTAAAGAGCAAGACTTTTATCACCATATTTGGGGCTCTGTGCTGTAGAAGAGAAACCATTCTTCCTTGTGAGGCGTTTGCTGCTTAACACGAACATTGAAAAGTCACTATTAATCTATCTTTCAAAGAGCAACAAGGTGGACGTGGCCTGTGGATTATCTGTGTTAGACTGTGGCTGTGAACATGTGTGCGATTCCCTGAGGAGGGTCAGGCACGTGCTGTGGAAGAAAGATGTTGGCTCAAAAGTAGAATTTGGAAAACAGGTAATTTTTTGTCCCAATAATCTCACAGTAACAAATCAAATCAAAAGTGAAATAATAAACCTTCTGTAAGTACTTTAACATTTCTAAACAGCATTTGAGGTATCATAATAAAATGCCACAATAATATAAAATATTATTTATTAAAATAATATAGTTTTAAATATGAAAATAAAAAGCTACCTAAAGTACTTACACCACTACTGGCCAACTGCACAGATTAAACAAGTTAAACAGGATTAAGCTACATAACCCCTCTGGGGTGGACTCCTCTATGGTCAGATGTCTGCTCAGACTTCCTTTTGAGAGTCCCTGGCATACCTGTCACCCAGAGTGCCAGAATCTGTTTTGCAAGTGTGGGTCATCAATCTCTGCAGCCATGTGTCAACTGCGTTTCCATCCTGGGTTTTTTTCTTGAGTTCTAGCTAGATATTCACACTATATTCTCCTAAACTTGTCAGAACTTCTGCACAGGTGGCCAGAGGCTGCTACTTGGTGAGCTACATTTGTGAACTGGTTCTTTAAAAAGGGAAAATTGTGTCTCCTCACCCTTCACTCTCAGGTATGCCTACCACCTCAGCTATGGATGTATTAGAGAAGAGCAGGGCTGTCATGTTTTTAGAAGGATAACACATTAGTTCCACTGTTTAGTGGCAGAAAGGAGAGTTGTATCCAGGGCTAAAGGATACAGTTGTGCAGTTTATGCACTGCACAAAAAGGTCTGGAAGAATGGTAAATGTGGACTGAAATCCAAGCTGTGTGCCCTAACTTGGGGATGAGTCTTCCCAGAATAAGGGGCAGCACAAGGCGCCCTTTGGCTAGCAGGGGCCCAGTAGGGTCAATGCTGGGTCTAAAAGGGCCAGAACCAATGCCCAGGGAAGGATGGTAATGGGCTGAGGCTGCTATTCGGTCCTGAACCCAGGCATTGTATTTTCTCATGTGCCCCACAGAAATGTTATACTTGGGAGGCTGCCTGGAAAATCACAAAGGGTGTCTTCAGATCCTGGCAGAAGTGAGCTACATAAATGGTGCTCAGTGGGGAGAGGAAGATTTTGCCCTCCAAGCGACAATTGGCCATGTTGGAGATAATTTTGATAGTCACGACTGGGGACTGTCCCTGAGGGGGGTGATAAAGGCCAGAAACACTGCTAGGCATCCTACAATGTACAGAACATCCCCCACAAGAGAACTATTGAACCAAAATATTAATAGTACCAATTCGAGAAAGTTTGGGTATACGAAAGTAAGAGAAATGAGTTTCCCCCATTAGCAGATGAGCAGGTAATGTGGTTGTTCTCATCCAATATTTATGAGGCGACAGCTGTATACTTTAAGTTTTCCCTTGAAGTCAAGGCTCCTCCTCTGACCCAATGCTAGTCCATGTCATCAATCCTATTCCCTTCCTACCTATACCCCTATGGCCGTGGAAGGACAAGATGCTCAAAAGAAACATATATATGTGATTGTGTGAGTGTCCACATGTATGTGTCAGTATATGAGAGAGACACAGAGAGATTAAGAAACAGAAAAAGACATACAGATGCAAAAAGACGGGGGTGGGGGAACAACAGAAAGAGAGAATGAGAGAAAAAACATAGAATTGACACCCAAATAAGTTTTTTTTAATAAACACCACCTACGATGTGCCAGAGCCCTGGTGGCACAGTGGTTAAGAGCTTGGCTGCTAGCCAAAAGGTTGGCAGTTGGAATCCACCAGTCACTCCTTGGAAACTCTATGTGGGGAGGGGGATGTTCTACTCTGTCCTACAGGGATGCTATGAGTTGGAATCGACTCGATGGCAATGGGTTTGGGTTTTTGGTTTATGATGTGCCAGGGTCAAGAAGCTCAGCAATAAATAAGTCAAGGTCCCTGCCATCAATGAGTTCACAATCTCTCAAACAGACAAAGACAACCAGGTGTAACTTGTGTGTGGAAAGTGTAAATCAGCTGCCATGGATTCAACTTGGACTTATGGAGACCCCACGTATATCAGAGTAGAACTGTGCTCCAAACGGTTTTCAATGGCTGATTTTTCAGCATCTTTCTGACTGTTGGTTGGAAGCTACCTGTAGTTCTTACAGCAATTCGTTGCCATGTGGGCTTCCCCAATATAGCCACTTGCTTCCTCAATGCCAGCAAGGGAAACTCCAGCAAGACAGGCACTATAATCTTTTGTAATGTAATCATGTAATCACAAACACAAAATCACATGCATCCTGTCACCTTTGCTACATTCTATTGATTAGAAGCACTCAGGTCCCACCCGCACTCAACAGGAGGGGATCACACAACGGTATCAACACCAGGAGACAAGGATCATAGGGGCCACCTTAAGAGAATGTCTGCTACAGGAGGTAACAACTGGAGGTGATGCTCTTACTCTGAAAACCTGTAGTCCCTTGGGTCTATGGCGCACACCATCCTCTGCATTGTGTTTGCCCCAGACGATTGGAAGCAGGGCAGGAACTATATTCATCTTTAGATTCAGTTCCTAGCACAGGGCCTGATACATAGTAAGTCATCAATTTTGGATGAAGGGGTAGAAGGATGGATAGATGGATGGATGAATGGATGGGTGGATGCATGGATGGATGGCCAGATGGATGGATGGATGCGTGCATGAATAGACAGTAGATGAGTTTATGGACAGACAGATGGTTGGCTGGAAGGAAGGAAGAAGGATAAGTGGTAAAAAACAAGAGTGAAGGCAAGCACCCAAGCAGAAGGAGTGTAGCCCTCACCTGACAGTACGGTCACCCAATGTAAAGTAGGAAGATGTAAGCAAGAAGTGATGGGTCCATTCCCAGTCCCAGGCCTTGTTCCTGGAACTGGCACTTGGAGCCCTTCCATCAGGGCAGCTAAGAGACTAGGGGCAGACTCTCTCTCCTTCCCAGGTCTTGTTTTCTTCTTAGGAAATGGGGGTGGAAAAGTCATGAGGGGTGCCAAATGTTCCATTTATGAAGCTCCAATGAGGTTCTGCAGATCTTGGTGACTTTGGCAAGTACAGAGGTAATTTCCTAAGAAATAAACTAGAAGAAGAAAGCATTCTTTTGTAATCCTCTCCAAGACTCTAGGCAATGGCCTTTGACAATGAAGGATTTAAAAAGTTATTTAAGTAATAAACTTTGAATTTTGGAGGCAGACCTTCTTGAGCTCCTGCTGCAGGGAACGATGGTGAATCCGGGCTGTTCCAGGCCTTGGCCTCTGAGTCCAAGATGGAAGCCAGGTCACCAGAGCATCCTAGTGCTGGAGGCAGAAGCTCAGGTGGTTGTTTCTCCACTGGGACTGTGAAAAGGCTACATGAGGGGGCAGACTTTATTGCAGGTGCAGAGAATACTGACTATACCACGGACCACCAGAAAAATGAACAGATCTGTCCTGGAAGAGGTACAGCCAGAATGCGCCTTAGAAGCAAGGATGGTGAGACTTTGTCTCACTTACTTTGGGCATGTTATCAGAAAGAACCAATCCCTGGAGATAGACATCATACTTGGTAAAGGGTCAGCGAAAAAGAAAAAGACACTCAATGAGACGGACTGAGACAGTGGCTGCAACAATGGGCTCAAACATACCTACTTTTGTGAGGATAGTACAGGACTGAACAACATTTCATTCTGTTATGCATAAGGTTGTTATGAGTCAGAGCTGACTCGATGGTACCTAACCATAACAGTGTGTTTTCCACTCCATACTACCTCACTGGAGGACAGATTCTGACAAATTTTCTGGCTGTCAGCTTTAGTCTAGGTGGCCTTGGGTTAAGTCTTCACCTGTGTGTATTTTTTTCTCCTTTTGCTTGAATTTCTATGATTTTTTGTTGTTGTTATTGTGCTTTAAGTGAAAGTTTACAATCAAGTCACACTCATACAAAAATTTATAAACACCTTGGTACATACTCCTAATTGCACTCCCACTAATGAGACAGCACACTCCTTCTCTCCACTCTCTCTTTTCCTGTCCATTTGGCCAGCTTCTGGCCCCCTCTACCCTCTCATCTCCCCTTCAGACAGGGGATGCTAGCAGAGTCTCATGAGTCTACTTGATCCAAGAAGCTCATTCTTCACCAGTATCATTTTCTATCCCATAGTCCAGTCGAATTCCTGTCTGAAGAGTTGGCTTTGGGAATGGTTCCTGTCTTGGGCTAACACAAAGTCTGGGGACCATGACCTCTGGGGTCATTCTAGTCTCAGTCAGACCATTACATCTGGTCTTTTTATGAGAATTTGAGGTCTGCATCCCACTGCCCTCTTGCTCCTTCAAGGGTTCTCTGTTGTGTTCCCTGTCAGGGAAGTCATTGGTTATAGCCGGGCACCATCTAGTTATTTTGGTCTCAGGCAAATGTAGTCTCTGGTTTATGTGGCCCTTTCTGTCTCTTGGGCTCATAATTACGTTGTGTGTTTGGTGTTCTTCGTTCTCATTTGATCCAGGTGGGCTGAGACCAATTGATGCATCTTAGATGGCCGCTTGCTAGCATTTAAGACCCCAGATGCCACTCTCCAAAGTGGGATGCAGAATGTTTTCTTAATAGATTTTATTATGCCAATTGACTTAGATGTCCCCTGAAACCATGGTCCCCAAACCCCCACCCCTGCTACGCTGGCCTTTGAAGCGTTCAGTTTATTCAGGAAACTTCTTTGCTTTTAGTATAGTTCAGTTGTGCTGACCTCTCCTATATTGTGTGTTGTCTTTCCCTTTACCTAAAATAGTTCTTGTCTACTAATTAGTGAAAGCCCCTCTCCCCCCTTCCTCCTTCCCCTCTCTCATAACCATCAAAGAATATTTTCTTCTCTGTTTGAACTATTTCTTGAGTTCTTATAATTTTTTTTTAAAAAAGAAAAAATTTTTTCTTTTTTTATAGTAGTGGTCTTATACAATATTTGTCCTTTTGCAACTACTTTCGCTCAGCATAATACCTTCCAGATTCCTCCATGTTATGAAATGTTTCACAGATTCATCATTGTTCTTTATTGATGCGTAGTATTCCATTGTGTGAATATACCATAATTTATTCATCCATTCATCCGTTGATGGGCACCTTGGTTGCTTCCATCTTTTTGCTATTGTAAACAGTGCTGCAATGAACATACCAAAACCAAAAACCAAACCCAGTGCCATCGAGTCGATTCCGACTCATAGCGACCCTATAGGACAGAGTAGAACTGCCCCGTAGAGTTTCCAAGGAGCGCCTGGCAGATAGATTCGAACTGCTGACCCTTTGGTTACCAGCCATAGCACTTAACCACTATGCAACCAGGGGTTTCCATAGGTGTGCATATACCTGTTCATGTAAAGGCTCTTATTTCTCTAGGGTATATTCCAAGGACTGGGATTGCTGGATCATATGGTAGTTCTATTTCTAGTTTTTTAAGGAAGTGCCAAATCGATTTCCAAAGTGGTTGTACCATTTTACATTCCTACCTCTGTGATTTCTTTTGCTCATCTGAACTATGACAGGTAATCTGCATTATGTCAGAGAAAGGCCATTAATAGCCGAGGTGGGTGAATTGTGACAAAGTCAGACTGAAGACTCTGATATTTATGTCTTTGTTTCTGTGGCCTGACTGTAAGGCTGAGGGACACTATTGTTTTTAAAGGTGACAAATGAGTCTTTTGCATGGATCAGCATTGGTAAAAACCTTTGTAACAGAAATCTATGAAGCGTTTGGTGCTTAGTCTCCTAGGAAAGGAGAACCACAGGAACTCTGGACGCACTGACCCAAAAAAGGAAATGTCAGATTCCAGGGAAAGTCAGTAACTTTAATTAAAATTTTAACTTAGATTTCTCTTTCTGTGTCTTTTTTATAATCTATCAGCGTGCTGTCACCTAGCTAAAGGAGCTAACAGCAAACCTGGGGAGGCCAATGAATAACACACACACACACACACACACACCTGTTGCCATGGAGCCGATTCTGACTCATAGAAGCCTTGTAAGACAGAGAAGAACTGCCCCATAGGGTTTCCAAGGAGCAGCTGGTGGATTCAAACTGCCAACGTCTTGGTTAGCAGCCAAGCTCTTAACCACTGCACGACAGGGCTCCCAATGAATAACACTGGGGTCTTATTTACTTGAAACTGGCCTGAGAGCAAAACAGTAAAGAGAACTTGGCATTTCCAAAACATAGTGTTTGTTCTTGTTTTGAAAGCAATGTCCTTGTTTGAGAAGTACGGGGCTTCAATCTGTTCCTCAGACTTGGCTTGTCTCTTTGCCTTTTACTTCTTCCTCTAATCTGTGCAATTTCAAACATGAGAAGCACAGTTTCTCTGGATCCAAAACCAGCAACTAGACCTGGAACCATCACGAGAAACATCAGAAAAAGATCCTCTAGTCTCTTGCTGGCGTTTCTGTGACCTGAGTCCATGCTTTAGGCCCCAACCTCTAAAAACTTTAAGAACTGACCTCTCAATCTTTAAACCTTAAACCAAAAATATCCCCTGAAGTCTTAAAACTGAACAGTTTGGCTTAACTAGTAAAAAATGTCTGCCTTGAGCATTACCCTCTTTTAAGAACTATCTATATGGGATCAAACTGACAACAGCAACTGGAAAGATTAGACAGAAACCTCAGGGGGCAGTGAGTTTATGTTCATGGGGGAGGAACAATTCAGAGAAGGAGGGTGAGAATGGTTGCACAACTCATAGATATAATCAGTGTCACTGAGTTATACATGTAGAAACCATTGAATAGATGTATGTTTTGCTGTGTATATTCTCAACAACAACAAAAGAACTGATCTTGCACAAACAGAAAGCTTTTATATAAAGGATCCATAAGCACCCATTTCTCTGCTGGGCACACAGCACTTTGCCTGGCACTATAAAAAAAAAAAAAAAATTTTTTTTTTTTTTTATAGTACGAGGACATAAAAAAAATAGAAGGAATAAAATCATGGTCCTATCAAAGGGCTTAGCCCTGGTGGCGCAGTGGTTAAGAGCTTGGCCACTAACCAAAACGTCGGCAGTTTGAATCCACCAGCCCCTCCTTGGAAACCCTATGGGGCAGTTCTACTCTGTCCTATGTGGTCACTATGAGTTGGAATCAGCTCGACAGCAACAGGCTTACACTCTAGTGACAGATGGGAGCTATTCCAGGGTCACCCTGATGAGGGACTGACTCTGACCAGGGAATGTGTCCATCTCACAGCTCAGGTAAACCTGGAGCTCACAGTCTGAGTAGATTCAGCCTGGGTTCCAAGGCAGCGTCAAAGAAAATGCAGAGCCAGTACCTTGATCATCCTTCCTGGATGGGCTAGTCCTGTAGGGTTTCTGTGTAGGAAAAAGAAGCTTTCCACTTCTACTTATCTTCCTTCTTAATAAATTTAACCTCTATAGAGTACATATTTTTCTTCTAATAGACTTTAGTTTTAGAGCAGTTTCAGGTTTACAGTAAAATTGTGTAAGAAGTACAGAACGTTCCCATATACCCCTCTCCTTGTACATCATTTCTCCGATTAATATCCAGCATCCTGTGTTTTATTTGTTACAACTAATGAACCAATAATGCTTAACCTGCACCACCAGGGTGCCAATTATTAACTGAAGTTCATAGTTCACATTAGGGTTCACTCTTTGTGTTGTACAGTTCTACAGGTTTTGAAAAATGCTTAAGGTCATGTGTTCACAGTTACAGTATCATACAGAATAGCTCCATTGCCCTAAAAAGGCCCTGTGAGAACACAACAGTAAATCCCTGATGGAGCAGGAGAACAGTGGGATGCAGACCTCAAATTTTCGCAAAAAGACCAGACTTAATGGTCTGATTGATACTCATAGACCTCGGAGGTCATGGTCCCTGGACCCTCTGTTAGCCCGATTGGAACCATTCCCGAAGCCAACTCTTCAGACAGGGATTGGACTGGACTATAAAACAGAAAATGATACTGGTGAGGATTGAGCTTCTTGGCTCAAGTAGACACACAAGACTATATGGGCAGCTCCTGTCTGAAGGCGAGATGAGAAGGTAGAGGGGAACAGGAGCTGGTTAAGTGAACACGGGGAAAACAGTGTGGTGAGGAAGAGCGTGCTGTCTTACTAGGGGGAGAGCAGCTAGGAAAACATAGCAAGGTGTGTTTAAGTTTTTTTTATGAGAGACTGACTTGATTTGTAAACTTTCACTTAAAGCACAATTAAAAAAAAAAAAGGCCCTATAATCCACTCTGTATTTTTCAAATGAATGAACACTTGTAACAAACACTGCTTTCTCAATAGGTCTATATCCTTTTAAATTTCTAATATTTAAAAATGCATTTGGGGAGTGAGGGGAAATCACTTTCTAGGTAATAGACACTTGTTATTTTTGGCGATGGGAAAGGTAATAACCAAATATGGATGAAGTCTGCACAACTTGACCAACACAAATGAAGACAGTAAGAAGTAACCAACAGGGAGCACAACAGAGAACTCCCGAGGGAGCAGGAGATCAGTGGGATGCAGACCCCAAATTCTCATAAAAAGACCATACTTAATGGTCTGACTGAGACTAGAGGAATCCCGGCGGCCATGGTCCCCAGACCTTCTGTTGGCACAGGACAGGAACCATCCCCGAAGACAACTCATCAGACATGAAAGGGACTGGTCAGTGGGTGGGAGAGAGATGCTGATGAAGAGTGAGCTAATTATATCAGGTGGACACTTGAGATTGTGTTGGCATCTCTTGTCTGGAGGGGGGATGGGAGGATAGAGAGAGAGGGAAGCTGGCAAAATTGTCACGAAAGGAGAGACTGAAAGGGCTGACTCAATAGGGGGAGAGCAAGTGGGAGTACGGAGTAAGATGTATGTAAAGTTATATGTGACAGAATGATTGGATTTGTAAATGTTCACTTGAAGCTTAATAAAAGTTAATTAAAAAAAAAAAAAAGAAGTAACCAAGAAAAAAGGACAACTTTGGTAAATGCTATAACATATAACCCAAACATAAATGCAATTTTGCAACAATAGTAATAACAACCAAAAAATATGAGTGTGGTTACGTAGGTAGATATGTGTGCATACATGTATATAGGAAGGCACATGTGAGTATACAGGGGTGCATGTATAGAAGTCTCTCTAGGCCTATGTATATACATGTTTGTGTGTGCTGCATATATACCCATATACAAAGTAAAGCACACAGGGGGTACAGTTATGGAGACTTCCTAGACATATCCAAACAACTTTTGGGATTGGTTTACCGGGTTTAAAGGCTTAGGATCATAGTCTCGTAGGACAACTCAGTCAATTGGCATAACATTGTTCATAAAGATGGTATTCTACATCCTAGTTTGCTGAGTAGTATTTGGAGTCTTAAAAGCTTGTAAACAGTCATCTAAGATACAACCATTGGTTTCTACTCATCTGCAGCAAAAGAGAATGAAGGAAACCAAAGACATAAAGAAGAAACTAGCCCATAGGACTAATGGCCTGCAGGAACCAAGACCTGTTCTAGCCTGACACGAGAAGAATGAGATGGTGCCCAGCTACCACTACTGGGACACATAGAAGGTCCCAGACAGAATGAAAAAAATATATAGAATAAAATTCAAATTCCTAAAAAAAGGCCAGACTTACTGGACCAATAGAGGCTAGGGGAACCCCCAAGACTATAGCTCTAAGATACTCTTTGAACTTAGAACTGAAGCTACTCTTGAAGGTCACCTTTCAGCCATAAAATAAATTGCTGTATAAAACAAACAGTATCACCCGTGAGTACTGTGCTCTCTTAAATAATCAACTATATGATTGTTTAAGGGAGCCCCAAATGGTCGACATGTGCCCAAAATCCAAGGTGAGAAGGCAGGCAAGCTAGATCAATGGAAACAGAAAAAACAGAATGGAAATAATGAGAATACTGACACCTTGTGAAAATTTTAACCAATGTCAGGGAACAATTTATATAAAATTGTTAAACTTCCCCATAAAACACAATAAAATACTCTTAAAAAGAAGAAGAATGTATTTGGATAGAAAGGCCTTCCCTTTCTATGTCATCTAGAACAGGTCCTGCCCTCCCACCCACCACGGCCACAGTTTTCTCTCTATAAGCCTCACTTGTTTTCTTACTGGTTTCATTTCTGTTTGTTTGCTTGATTTTTTTTTGTCTCTCCTCCTGTTTCAGGTACCTAGTGCTGCTGTTACAGAAATAGGTCAAGTGGGTGACTTTAAAGAACAGAAATTTATTTTCTCATAGTTCTGGAGGCTAGAAGTCAGAATTCGGCTCCGGGGGAGGGTCCTTGTCTGGGGGAAGACACCTGCAACCCCGGCTACCCTCGGTTACTGGCAACCTTCACGATGCATTTGTCTTCCCCATTTGTGCTCTTGCCTCTGTCTAATCTGCTTTTTTTAATATCTCATAAATGATTAGGTTTAAGACAACCCTACACTGATATGGCCTCATTAACATAACAAAGAAAACCTTATTCCCAAATGGGATTACATCCACTGGCATAAAAACTCTGTTCTACTCTCACCTATGGAGCCCTGGTGGTTAGGAGCTCAGCTGTTAACCAAAAGGTTGGCTTTTGTTTTGGTACTCTGTCCTATAGACTCACTATGAGTCTGAATTGAGTCGATGGTAACAGGTCTGGTTTTTTTGGTTTTGCTTTTAAGTCGATTTTGACCCACAGTGACCCAAACGATGGAGTAGAACTTGCTCCATGGGGTTTCCAAGGCTGTAAGTCTTTCCAGAAGCAGACTGCTGTATCTTTCTCCCTCAGAGCAGCTGATAGGTTCAAATCACTGGCTTTTTGGTTAGCAGCCAAGTGTTTAACCACTGCACCACCAGGGCTTCTACCACAGGTACACGGGTTAGAATTTCAACACATTTTGGGAGGACTCAATTCAATCCATAACAGCTCCCTTCTTGGACTGTAAGTCCATGAGGACAGAGACCACAGCTGTTCTGTCCTCCACCCGCGCACCTGGCACAACCCCTGTCATATAGGAGATGCTCGTTAAAATATGCACTGAATGAAGAAATAGAGTCAAGTAGAATGGTTTGTAACAAGTGATGCATCCTGGTTTCCTTAACTAGCGGAAAGTGGAACGCAAGTGTGAAAACAGTATGGAGGCAGTGTCTGACCCCCTCTAACTTTGCACGGGGGAAGGAGAATCAAGAAAAATCAACAGCCCAAGGCTGATTCCTATGAGGAGGCGGTCAGATATGCCTCCTCTCTCTGTCATCTTTACCAATTTTGACACCAACTGTCCCTCTCACGGCACTCACTACTTCTTGCTGGATTCGATAATTCATTGCAATGGCCACACAGAACCCACAGACAATACTCATGATTACAGGGTTTATTAGGGAAGTAACAGTTACAATTCAGGCTCAGGAACACTCAGGACACAGTTCTTCTATCAGAACAGCCTCTTCCCAGCCGTGCTCGCAGGCATGCCTATCTGTGGCCCTTGACCTCTGCCCAAAGGCACTCAGCTTCTCTCTCCATGGGCTAGGAAGCCCATCATGCCATCTCCTGCTACCAGGTCTCTGCTGCTGCTTCTCACTGCTTTTAATGTTACAGCTCTCTCTCCGACTCCTGGTTCCAGGAGCTTCTCAGCACAGGGATCTTGGGTCCAAAGGACGTGCTGGCTTTTGGCTGTTCTTTCTTGGTGGTGGTGGGATCTTCTCTCTCCCACCTCTGGGGTGGCTCATTTCAAGCCCAGCGGGATGGCAAAACTGACCATTCCCTTGGTGGGTCACAATTACCATATCTGCACAGTCCTGCACAATCACTTGGGTGGGAGTTAGACGATCATGGCAAGAAAGTCCATACAAAATCGATCCATTGGACCCCTGCAAATAGGGGGTGAACAACTGAGTTTTTGGAGAGCGAATCAGAGTGCCAAGGAGCTAACAGGGCTGACAAGCCAAAGAAAGGTGCCCTTGGTCATGGAGGTTAAATGCATACACCTGGCCCAGGAGTCAGAGAACTAAAGGAGGATTGGGGGAAGATGGATCTGTTGCAGATCTGGCCACTGTTTCATGCCAAAGAGGTAAGCCAGCAGGTAAGTGAAATGAGTGTGAGACACACAATGGCTGGTGCTTCATGTCTACTTTTCAAATCTCACATAAAAATCCCTCTTGTGGGCTACCCTAACCAGAAACACATAGGTAAGGAAATTCTGTAAAATGTGACTCAGCCGATGTCCGACAAAGACACTACAGTAGGCACTTGGTATTTAATGAATTAATGAATGAATGAACTCGCATGGCAGCAAGGAGCATTTGGCCATCTGGTCCCACTAGAATGGAAGTTCCATGAGGGACAGTACTTTGTTCATTCACTGCTGTATCCCTAACACCTAGAAAGGTGCCTGGCACATGTAGATGCTTAATAAAATTCTGTGGAATGGCTATTGACTAGATCTGGTCCACAGTTAAAGGGACCTGTGTGGAGTTGTTAAAAGGCACACACAAACAAAAACTTTTCTTTTGTATAGGGTTTGGGAAACACAGTGAGGAGCCATTTTATACATTTAGCATAAAGGGGCATAAAATGCAAGGAAGTAGAGAACACAGTTCCTTCTCTTACAACATACCTCAGGGGAGCAAAATATAAAACTACTGTAGAGCCAGCATAGAGTGTATGATAAAATAAAATACGAAGTCAATTTCAGAGAGTTTGGCTACAGAAAGGCAAAAATCCTGGCTAAAGGGAAAAAGAGGAGAGAGGAAGAGTTAGACAGAAGCCTTTTATCCACAACCTTCCATAACGTCCATGTGGGGAACTGCAGACCAGAGTAAATCCTGGAGAAGCCTTGGCCTGTTGTGAGACTGTGGACAGGCCACAGGAACCACAGGACAAGAAGACCATTAAATTAGAACCAGGCTGTACCCTGAGGTAGTTCAGAAGGCCAGACTCCTAAAAGTTAGTCCTGTGAGGGCTCAAGGCTTAGCTAGCTTCATTTCTCACTTCTTTATCAGAAGGTCTTTCATGAACTCTGATGCCATCTCTGGCGCAGCATCTGTTTTGCTTTTCTGTCTCCCTATCCCTCTGGAATTTTAGGAATGCCCACTGGAATATCTCTAAATAGATAATCCAGACCTGCTGGACAGCACAATTCTGGTAAATTCTTCCCTGGCTATTCCTCATAATCTTAGCCACAATTGGGGTATCTCATGGGAAGAGCTGCCCTTTCTTTCTCTCTCTTTCTACCTACCTACCTACCTATCATCCATCTATCTACCTATCTAAGTATTTGACCTAAAATCTGCAATATATATTCACAATATAAGTACACCTTTGAATAACAACATATCACTTCACATAAAATGCAGGTGTTTTATAACAGAGTATTCTCAATTCCCTCCTCCTGCCCCTCATGACATCCTGTCATTCATTACACTTATCCACATATCCAGTGTAATCGCCCAATACGGTGTCACTATTATTAAACAATTACCTTCTAAATAGATTAAGAAACATAAATTATTTTGTTTTATCTTCATTTATTCATTTTCTGATAATTTTCCTCTCTTTAAAAAAATATTTTGCTGTGTTTTAGATGAAAGTTTACATAGTAAATTAGGTTCTCATTTAACAATTTTTATACAAATTGATTACAATTTTCACAATGTTTCAGCATTCTCATTATTTCCATTGTTTGTTCTGTTTCCATTGATCTACCTTCCCTGCCTCTCCCTGCCTTTTCATCTTTGCTTTTGGGTAGATGTTGGTCATTTGGTCTCATACAGTTGATTGTTTAAGGGAGCATATTATTCATGGGTGATACTGTTTGTTTTATAAGCCGACCTATTATTTGGCTGAAAGGTGACCACTGGGAGTGGCTTCAGTTCCAAGTTCAAAATGTATCTTAGAGCAACAGTCTCGGGGAGTTCCTCTAGTCTCTCAAGTCCAATAAGTCTGGCCTTTTTCAGGAATTTGAGTTTTGTTCCACATTTTCTCCCATTCCATCTGGGACCTTCTATTGTGTCCTTGGTCTTCTCAGATTAGGAGGGGCCGTGGTTCGTGCGGGGTATTAGTCCTGTGGACTAGTTCCTTCTTTGAATCTTTGGTTTTCTGCATTCTCTTTTGCTGCAGACAAGTAGAGAACAATGCTTGTGTGTTAGATGGCTGCTTACAAGCTTTTAAGACTCCAAACACTACTCACCCAACTAGGATGTAAAACATTACCTTTATGAACTGCTATGCCAATTGACTAAGTTGTCCCACAGGTCTATGGTCCTATGTCTTTAAACCCAGTAAACTGATCCCGCAAGTTGTTTGGGTACGTCAAGTACATCTCTATAACTATGCTCCTATGTACATATGCCTAGTGATACACTATACATGCACCCCCATATACTCACATGTGCCTTCCTATACACATATATGCATACATATCTATGTAACCACATGAATATTTTTTGGTTGTTATTATGGTTGTTGTAAAGTTATATATGTTACAGCATTTTAGAGAAATTGTCCCTTATTCTTGCATGCTTCTTAGTGTCTTCATTTGCCTTGGTCAAGTTGTGTAGACTTCACCCATATTTGGTATTACCTTTCCCATCACCAAAAATAACAAGTGTTACTATCTAGAAAGTGATTCGCCTTTCCTCCCCCTCCCATCCCTGGTAGCCATCAAAAAACATTGGTTTCTGTGTGTATACCTCCTCTGGACTTTTTATAAAAGCGAGATCATACAATATTGTCCTTTTGTGATTGACTTATTTCACTCAGCATAATATCTTCCAGATTAATTCATAAGATGTTTTGCAGACTCCTTATTATTCCTTATAGTTGCATAGTATTCCATTGTATGTATATATACCACAATTTGTTTATCCATTCATCCTTTGATGGACACTTAGCTTGTTTCCATCCTTTGCTATTGGGAATAGTGCTGCAATGAACATAGGTGTGCATATGTCTATCCGTGTCAATGTTCTTGTATCTCTAGGATATATACCTAGGATTAGGATTGCTGGGTCACACAAAAAAAAGTGTTTCTATTTCTAGCTTTTTGAGCACCATACCATTTGTTTTTCATAGTGGCTGTACCATTTTACAATCCGACCAGCAGTGTATAAGCATTCCAATCTCTCCATAACCTCACCAGCATTTGTTGTTTTCCTTTTTTTTGATCAGTGCCATTTTGCAGGGGTGAGATGGTATCTCACTGTAGTTTTTTTTTTTTTAATAATTTTTATTGTGCTTTTTTTTTTAAGTGAAAGTTTACAAATCAAGTCAGTCTCTCACACAAAAACCCATATACACCTTGCTACACACTCCCAATTACTCTCCCCCTAAAAAATTTTTTTTTTTTTTTTTTTTTAATGAGACAGCCCACTCTCTCCCTCCACTCTCTCTTTTCCTGTCCTTTTCACCAGCTTCTAACCCCCTCCACCCTCTCATCTCCCCTCCAGGCAGGAGATGCCAACATAGTCTCAAGTGTCCACCTGATCCAAGAAGAGCACTTCTCACCAGCATCCCTCTCCAACCCGTTGTCCAGTCCAATCTATGTCTGAAGAGTTGGCTTTGGGAATGGTTCCTGTCCTGGGCCAACAGAAGGTCTGGGGGCCATGACCACCGGGGTCCTTCCAGTCTCAGTCAGACCATTAAGTCTGGTCTTATGAGAATTTGGGGTCTGCATCCCACTGCTCTCCTGCTCCGTCAAGGGTTCTCTGTTGTGTTCCCTGTCAGGGCAGTCATCGGTTGTAGCCGGGCACCATCTAGTTCTTCTGGTCTCAGGATGACGTAGTCTCTGGTTCATGTGTCCCTTTCTGTCTCTTGGGCTCGTAATTGCCTTGTGTCCTTGGTGTTCTTCATTCTCCTTTGATCCAGGTGGGTTAAGACCAATTGATGCATCTTAGATGGCTGCTTGCTAGTGTTTAAGACCCCAGACGCCACTCTTCAGAGTGGGATGCAGAATGTTTTCTTAATAGATTTTATTATGCCAATTGACTTAGACGTCCCCTGAAACCACGGTCCCCAGACCCCTGTCCCTGCTACGCTGGCCTTCGAAGCATTCAGTTTATTCAGGAAACTTCTTTGCTTTCGGTTTAGTCCAATTCTGCTGACCTCCCCTGTATTGTGTGCTGTCTTTCCCTTCACCTAAAGTAGTTCTTATCTACTATCTAATTAGTGAATACCCCTCTCCCACCCTCCCTCCCTCCCCACTCTTGTAACCATAGAAGAATGTTTTCTTCTCAGTTTAAACTATTTCTCAAGTTCTTATAATAGTGGTCTTATATAATATTTGTCCTTTTACCACTAATTTCACTCAGCATAATGCCTTCCAGGTTCCTCCATGTTATGAAATGTTTCACAGATTCCTCACTGTTCTTTATCGATGCGTAGTATTCCATTGTGTGAATATACCACAATTTATTTATCCATTAATCCGTTGATGGGCCCCTTGGTTGCTTCCATGTTTTTGCTATTGTAAACAGTGCTGCAATAAACATGGGTGTGCATATATCTATTCGTGTAAAGGCTCTTATTTCTCTAGGATATATTCCAAGGAGTGGGATTGCCGGATCGTATGGTAGTTCTATTTCTAACTTTTTAAGGAAATGCCAAATCGATTTCCAAAGTGGTTGTACCATTTTACATTCCCACCAGCAGTGTAGAAGTGTTCCAATCTCTCCACAGCCTCTCCAACATTTATTATTTTGTGTTTTTTGGATTAATGCCAGCCTTGTTGGAGTGAGATGAAATCTCATTGTAGTTTTGATCTGCATTTCTCTAATGGCTAATGATCGTCTCACTGTAGTTTTGATTTGCATTTCTCTAATGGCTAATGATCACAAGTATCTTTTCATGTGTTTGTTAGTCATGTGAATGTCCTCTTTGGTGAGGTGTCTATTCATGTCCTTTGTCCATTTTTTAATTGGATTGTTTGTCTTTTGTTGTTGAAGTCTTCTATATATTTTAGAAATTAGCCCTTTATCAGATATGTCATTGCCAAAGATGTTTTCCCTTTAGGTCTCTCTTTTTACTCTTTTAGTAAAGTCTTTTCATGAGCTTAAGTATTTAATTTTTAGGAGGTCCCATTTACCTAGTTTATCTTCTGTTGTTCACGTATGTTTAGTTGTGCCTGATAGACTATTTATGCCAAAAATTAGGTCCCCTAGTTTTGACCCTATGTTATCTTCCAGGAACTAATATTTTTAGCTGTAACATTTACGTCTTTAGTCCATTTTGAGTTAGTTTTCATGTACGGTGTGAGGTAGGGATCATGTTTCATTTTTCTCCAAATGGATATCCAGTTTTTCCAGCACTATTTGTTAAAGAGGCTGTTTCATCCCCACTGAATTGACTTCAACCATTTGTTGAAGATCAGCTGCCCATAGATGAATAAATTTTCTAGTTTCTCAATTCTATTCCATTGGTCTATGTGTCTATCATTGGACTAGCACTAGGCTCTTTTGATTACTGTGGCTATATAGTAAGTTTTGAGACTGGGAAGTGTGAGACCTCCTACTTTGTACTTCTTCTTTAATGTTGCTTTAGTTTTTCAGGGCCTCTTTCCTTTCTATGTAAAGTCAGAGATTCGTTTTTCTATTTCATTAAAGAATCTGGGTGGGATGTGGATCAGGATTGCACTGTATCTATAGATAGCTTTGGGTAGTACCAACATTTTCACAATGTTAAGTCTTCCAATCCAGGAGCATGGAATGTTTTTCCATCCATGTAGGTCTCTTGGTTTTTTGCAGTAGTGTTTTATAGTTTTCCTTGTATAAGTCTTATGTCCCTGGTTCCATTTATTCCTAGGTATTTTATTCTTTTTCAGGGCTATCGTAAATGGCATTGTTTTTTTTTTTATTTCCATTTTTGGAGTTCTCCTTGTTAGTATAGAAGAACTCAACAGATTTTCGTGTGTTGATGTTGTATCCTGCCATTTGCTGAATACTTCTATTAGTTCCAGTAACTTCCTTGTAGAATCTATGGGGTTCTCTATGTATAGGATCATGTCATCTGTGAACAGGAATAGTTTTACTTCTTCCTTTCCAATTTGGATACTCTTTATTTCCCTTTCTTGTCTTATTGCTCTGGTTAGGACTTCCAGTACAATATTGAGTAAGAGTGGTGATAATGGGCATCCTCGTCTCATTTCCATTCTCAAAGGGGAAAGAGCTTCTCTTTTGAGATACAATTGGATTATTGGGTGCAGATAAGGGCCTTCTTTTTCTTTCATACTCTGAATAAGTGCTAAGTCCAAGGACACAATCTCATAAAATTAACATTTTTTTCTTTATTTTCCCACTTATTAATGGCCTTTTCCCCCCGAACGAAGAATTATTGTTGTTGTTGTTGTTGTTAGGTACTGCAGAGTCCACTCTGACTCATAGTGACCCTGTGTGACACAGCAAAATTACCGCATAGTATTTCCTAGGCTGTAATCTTTACAGGAGCAGATCAGCAGGTCTTTCTTCCAGGGACCTGCTAGGTGAGTTCGAACTGGGTGAGTTTGGTGAGCAGTTGAGCACTTAACCATTTGCATCACCAGGCTTCCTTCTACCAAGAATTAGGGCAAGAGAAAAGTTATAAAATAAAACTTAGCTCTCCAAAATCTAGAATTATTTTAGCCTCCCATGTGTGCTTTACTAAGGCCACCTTGAGAGCTTTGATAAGGAAGATTTATATTAAGAAACCTTGATACTTTTTATTGTCAGTAGATTTTACCCAGCCATGAAAACAGGGATGGATTATAAAGCCTGATCCTCAAGTATGCCCTGGTTTTAATTTAAGGCCAATGTTCATTTATCAGTTTTTTATTTTTACTTTATACTGCTTCTCAGCTACACATTACACAGCAATGCTTGCATTTTTCATGTCCACTGACAATATAGCTTGACATCTTTTCTTAACCTTTAGTCAAGTAATTCTGCAGATATCACACATAATAAATGGAACGTTATCTCCTTTATTTTATTGCACTTTTTGTGGATCAATAAAGTTTATAGTCTTCTGGTTTATATAATGTACAAAGATCAAACAAAGTCTAATTCAAGTTGAAACCAACAACATTTGGTAGACGATAACCTCCCCAGGGTGTTATGTTTAGAAAAACTTCTAGTACTGAGTACACTGTTGATATATCGTAGATTTTCTATCACTTACCAATGATCTTATAGCTGAAAAGTAGTGTCCACTGTTTAAGTTGCTCAAGCTGAGATGTAAGTCGCTGCTGGCAATGTGTATCTTTTTTTTTTTTTTTTTAATTAACTTTTATTGAGCTTCAAGTGAACGTTCACTAATCAGGTCAGACTGTCACATATAAGTTTATGTACACCTTACTCCGTACTCCCACTTGCTCTCCCCCTAATGAGTCAGCCCTTCCAGTCTCTCCTTTCGTGACAATTATGCCAGCTTCCAACTCTCTCTATCTTCCCATCCCCCCTCCAGACAGGAGATGCCAACACAGTTTCAAGTGTCCACCTGATATAATTAGCTCACTCTTCATCAGCATCTCTCTCCTACCCACTGTCCAGTCCCTTTCATGTCTGATGAGTTGTCTTCGGGAATGGTTCCTGTCCTGTGTCAACAGAAGGTTTGGGGACCATGACCGCCGGGATTCCTCTAGTCTCAGTCAGATCACTAAGTATGGTCTTTTTATGAGAATTTGGGGTCTGCATCCCACTGATCTCCTGCTCTCTCAGGGGCAATGTGTATCTTAAAAACATACAAACAATAGTTCTCTTTTCCGTTGCTCAGGCACACTGAGTTACAGTACATAAAAGTACTTTTATAACTAACCGTCTTGCACGCTTGTGTGCACTTATGCGCATGTGTATGATTATAGAAGTAATTGATGTTCAGTGCAAAAAATGTGGAAAACACAGCAAAACACAAAGAAGAAAAAAGCACACGTGAGTGAGGAATCCCACCACTCAGAACCATGGTTAAAATTCTGGTATACATCATCCCGGTATACAGACACAGAGGTAGAGAGGTATGTATCTTTTAAAATAAAAATGAGATCTTGCATTACAAAGATTACAAAGAGAAACTGATTACAAAAATAATCAGTTCTATAATTTTATAACTTGCTTTTATCCTCTTATACTGTTAACATTTTCCCACATCAATAAACATTCTTCTGCATCATGATGTTTAATGTTTGCATGGTTTTATATTGTACAGATGGGCCATAATTAACTAAATCCCCATTGATAAACACTTACAAACAATGGGATTATTATTTAGTTCACTTTCCTATACCTGAAATTACTTGGGCAAATATTTTAGGATCTTGACACAGAGTCTAAGTTTCCCTCCAGAAAGAAAATACCAGCTTGCGTTTCCACCAGCAGTATATGAGAATGCTTAATTCCAATAAGGCAATTACTTTTACAAAAAATCCACTGGTGGAGGAAAACCTATTCTGTTTCCTGTTCGTTTTTGTTTAAAGGTGGTAAAACGTACTGACAAGTTTTCTGAGTTTGTTGAGCATCTCCTCATAAAATCTAGGATTGCAGTGACAAGCATGTTGCTACAGACTGGCTTTAAATTCATGCCATTCCTGACTGGACGCCATCGGCACAGCCAGTTAGGAAAGGAAAGCCACTCCTAAACAATTTGGAAACATTATTCCTGGGGTTTCCGGACTTTTTACAAAAGACGTGAAATAAAGAAAAAGGCAAACACTTTTCTTCATTTGCTAGATCTTTCCTTTCTCTTCTGTTCCACTCACCCTGCTCTTGCAACCCAAGTTGCTGTCTGTCGCTGGGAACTGACCCTTAATGGACACCTCCCTAATAACTCACATGTCCTTCTGGGTTATTGTCAGCATCACCACGTGATAAAGACACTCATTCTATTCTGCTCTTTTGTCTACACCCATATGAGTAGCTGCGAAGTCTTGCCTTAGGCCATGGGTTCACTATGAGTGGGAATCAACTAGAGACAATTGAGTTTTGTGGGGTTTTTTTTTTTTTTTTTGCCTTAGGCATGGATAGATTTAAGGTTCAAATGTTGGATCCAATGTTTTTCCACTTCGCTTCATTCTCAAACAGGCTCTTACTTGAAATATCATGTTAAAATGGTCCCTGAGAGCTCTGAACTTACATAATCCTTAATGTTAGTGACCTAATGAAGAAAAAGAAAGATTTCCTGAAAGACCTAGCAAACGTCCTAGGAAGGCTAATTGGCTTGGACAGGGGTCCTCCCTGAGAGAATACTCTAAGTGTTAGGCCTGGGTTATGTGATTCCTCCAGACTGAGGGTGGGGTTGAGGTCAGTCCCCACAGGAACCACATAGACTGAGCAGGATCGTTACGAAATGGAGAAAGAGAAGCTTCCCAAAGGAAGGAATGGACAGTAGATAGCAGGCAAGCTTGCTTTTGTCCCCACATCACACCCTGGTCTTCCATGCTTCTCCTCTTGCTCAGGTTTCTTCCTTTTTTTAGTTCCAAGTTCAGTGGGGCAAGGCCAAGAGGCATCCTGAAGGGTGGAGGCTAGAGGTAAAATGAGCAACAAGGGCAGCCTTGGGAAGGGGTGTGAGGGATGGAGGCAGAGGGAGGGTCAGGAAGGGACGCTCGCTGCCTGAGAAGTGAGGGGAGAGGAAGGACCAGCTCTCCCTCCTTGTACAGGAAGGATTACGGAAACACTGTGTGTATGTATGTGTCTGAGTTACAGGTCTGAGAAGTAAGGGGAGGGGAAGAACCAACCCTCCTTCCTTGTATGGCAAGAATTATGGGAACACTGTATGTATGTTAGTTATAGGTCTGGTTTGCATGAGACAAGAAAGCCACCTTTTCCCACACACACACAAAAAAAAACCTTCCCCAAATCATCCAGCATGTCCTTCCTCCCCCACTGGCTCAGGACTCTCAGTAAAATCCCAAGGCTGGTTCTGATCTGACCACTAGAGGCTTATCATAAAAAGTTTTTTTTTTCTTCTAGAGGACAAGGGCCTTAGCTTGCAGTCACAACATTTAACCTTATTTATGACATACCCCCTCCAAATTATCAGTTCTACATTGTGGTGGAAGAATCAATCAGACCGTTTGGGTCATGCAGATAAACTAACCTGAAGAATCATGGAATGTTACCATTCTCGGCCAGTTACTTTGTGCTAGAGAGACAGACCTTTATATTCACCAAGGGTTCAGGGTACTGAGTGCTGAACAAGCTCACGAGGGTAAGACTGTGTGAACTATGTGCAGATGAAATTCTTCTGGTATCAAAGCAAATCTCTGAGGACAAAACGCACTTGGAGTTTGACTCCATCTTTCTGGGCTTATAGTGGGTTATTACAGTTCATTAGGAAATTTGTTCGAAATTTGCAAAACCTCCAAATCCACAGACCCTGGGTAGTCTGTGCCTCTTGGCTTCCTTACAGCTCCTTTGTGACCATAAGGTAGGTTTAATAATCACATGCTGAGTTGCACAACTATTATTATTCCCATCAGAGTAACCTAAAAAAAAAAAAAAAAATCAGAGTAACCTAGCATAGAAAAATAGAACCTGTGTTTGGATTTCCTGTTTCAGATAAATAACATCTGAAGAGAAGAGCAGATGTTATTTATCCACGTGTGTGGTCTTCTCCTGGTACTGAGGCTGGGTGCCTGCAGCACCCAGTTTCAGATAGAATTATCTTCCCACTGCGCTCTCTCCAGCACCTCAGTCCTCACTCCCTGGCCTGTCTCTCTGGTTCCCCTCCCCCATGATGAGTGCATTCATACTGAAGAAATGGAAACCCAGTGAGTCTTGGTGCTTCCAAGGAGGCCCACAAGGTCCTGGTGAGAGCTGAAGACGTGGGAGGTAGAGACCAGCCAGTGGGAAATGCTTCAAACATTTAAAGGTACAAGCAGAGTTATGTAGGGATCCAAAGGTTTTAATGGTTCTCAAGCTATTATGACCTCCTTACCTTCCCCCTCTGACTCCCCTGACCTTCCTGGGCTCCTGTTTTCTTCCTATCCATCACCACTACCCCCAGATGCCCTCAACTCTATTCTAACTCATGGTGATCCCATGTATGTCAGAGTAGAACTGTGCCCCATAGGTTTTCAATGACTGATTTTTCAGAAGTAGATTGCCAAGCCTTTCTTCCAAGGCACCTCTGCGTAGACTCAGACTCCAAACTTTTGGTTAGCAGCTGAGCACATTAACCATATGCAGCAACCAGGTATAAAATCACAGTCATAGAAAGTTAAAGGATGAAACTCTGATCCAGGGAGAGGAAGTGCCTTGCCAAGGTCACTGGCAAGTAGATGACAAACCTGGGTCTAGAACCCTCATGCCTGGGCTCTTTCCATAAGACTTAACCTGAAGAGGAGTCTTCAACTGAGCTGGTAAGACATTCTCACAGATCTATCCCTGGGTGTAAATGATAATGACCTGCCAGTATACTAGAAATAAGACAAAATAGGAAAAACCTTAAACCAAAAAACCAAACCTACTGCTGTTGAGTCGATTCTGACTCATAGCGACCCTACAGGACAGAGTAGAACTGCCCCATAGGGCTTCCAAGACTATAAATTTTTACCAAAGCAGGATACCACATCTTTCACCCATGGAGAGGGTGGTGGGTTCAAACCGCCAACCTTTTGGTTAGCAGTCAAGCCCTTTAACCACTGTGCCACCAGGACTCACCGGATAAACCTTAGTTGACTATAAAACATCAATGAGAGGAGACCATACACTCTGTAATTCCCAGGAGTCTCAGGGATCTGAGTTGGAGCTAATAACGTACTGGATGTGTTTGGTCATATGAATTCTTCTTCCCCTCTGATGTCCACCAGAGACTACCAGTGGTGGGATTCTTCTCTAACACTGCTTAGCCCTGAGCGTCTCAGGAGAGAAAGCGTCCTTAAAGAACACACTGTGTAAGCAACTGTCCAGGAGCACATGCAATCACGTACCTTAGAAGCAGCTGCAGGTCTCAATACAGCCTCCTGATGTTTAAACCTACATCTATGTCCACATCGCCCAGGGAGGCCTGCGATTTGGCAGTTATCTGGTTAGTTAATTTGAATAGGCAAGCAGTTAAACTGCATAAGTCAAGTCAAAATGTTCACTCAGGCCCTGGAATTAGTCTATTTAGCAGTCTACAAAACAGGACTCCTATAGCTGAACTGGCAAATATCCTCCACTTTGGTGATACCCAAACCCACAATCCTGGGGGTATACTTCTGCTCTGCAGAATGTCCCAATGGGGTCATTTATGCCCCTGACCATTCCCTAAGGCCACACTGTTCCTGGACCAGAGATGTGCTTCCTCCCAGTCCAACACGGATGCTGTGGGAGGCCTGGTACAGCAACGCGGCTGGGCTGATCCCACTCCATCTGCTCCTGGGACAGTGCTTCCTTTGTACCATTGTTTTTTGGTTGTGGGTTTTTTTTCCTCCCCCAAACTCACCCCCAGTAGAAACCAGCCCTGCCCAAAGCAACAGATTTTTTTAGTTATTTCTTATGCAGGCCACAGCCATCTTTTCAAATGACCATCCAAAAATGGCAGGGTTCTAGGGGATCCAGTCGCTTCCTGTCAAATGAGGGTATTAGCCTCTAGAACTTCTACAGCCCTGGAGCCTGGGTAGTGGAATAAGGGCTGGATTGATGCCCATGTCTCTAGGCCACAGCTGCTGGGAAAATCTCAAGGAAGTAAAATTCTTTACCTGGAACAGTCACTCTGACAACATAAAGGCCATTCATGCCACATTGTGGTGCAAAAAGGAAGAGTGTGTAGTCATCCCCTGGTGCTATGAGGTGGGAACCTCCTCCTGGCCCAGGAGCTTGTCTTCAGGTGAGCCCTCCTTAGTCCTTATGATCAAATCATAGCTCTTCTATGCATGATTGAAATTTTCTATTTGCTGAGCCAAATATTTCTTTCACATATTTTACTTTTAAAAACAGTTGAGTTTATTTCTTCTGCTAAATTTTTGTTATTCTAAAGCCATCCCATTCAAAGAAACAGAATATCCTCGGGGACCAGACATTTGATCATCAACAGCACAATGTATATAAGTCTCATTCACTTCAAAGCTGATGACACCAAAGATGAAAGACTTCTGGCCTCCTCGGATCAACAGGCTTTTTGTCTTGGAGACCCGAGTCCCGCTTTGGCCCCAAGATACCCAGAGTGGTACACTGCATGACTAAGACAGGGGCCTGAGCTGGGCACCTGAGATGCTAAGGGTCCCTAACCTTTGACCTTCTCCTGAGTGGCAGTGGCCTCCCAGAGGTAGAGGGTGGGAAGGAGATAAGAGATGGCCTGCAGCCCCTGGATGGGCATAAGTGTGTTGCCCAGATCCCTTCACAGCAAGATGTGAATTCCTAGATCTTCAGGAGTTTGTCTGGTTACTGACCACGTTCCATTTCTGTTACAAAAGGCCTCTTGCTAATCTGCTCCAGGTGAGAGAAGGGTTGTTACCTAAACTGAAGCCAAGGAACCAGAGTGACTATTCAGATAGAAAAAGGAGCCAGAATAGCAAACTCCACAGGGCAAGGACTTTATCTTGTCAGCATATCTACCTGGCACCTAGGAAAATGCCTGACCCTCACCAAGCTCTCAGTAAATATTTGTTGAATGAATACATGATTGATTTCTGAAAGCAGGTCCAAGATTTAGGCTGGGTGGGGGGAGACAGAAGGGGTCCAGGGACTCTTAGTAAGTCTCAGAATCACCAGCTTAACAGAGAAAGGCCCTTTAATCAAGACTCAGGGAGAAATACAGCATCAGATAAGGTGTGACATGTGGTTTGAACCTAGTGACATTTGTGTCCTGTCATGACAAATTAGATGGTGGCCTGAGCTAAGGGACTGCCACTGGGGAAGTAGAAATCTAGGAGGCTGGGTGGACAGAATTTGGAGACTGAGAGTATGTGGATGTCGAAGGAAACTGAACTGAAGGTAAATACACTATACAGACAATGCATACTTTACAGGGATGCTGTAGGGAGTAGATGAGTTCACACACAGGAGTGTCTAGAATGGTACTTGAGTGTCGTTCAGTAGGTTCTTAATAGAAGCAGCTTTCCTCCTTCTCTTCTTCCCTCTCCACTGTAACTTCCTCTGAGTCATTAAAGGCAGGACTATTTCACCTGGAAATCTCAGAGTGCCCACCTCTGTCACCAATGTCTTATATGTAACTCATTACTGAAGGCTTTTCTTTGGAGAGCTCAGAAGGCCATGGACACAGCCCTGCCTCTACTGGTTCCCACTGAACAGACTGAAATAAAAATGTCTTCTTTCCAGGGCTGCATAAGGAAAACTCTGGAAGCCAATCTGTCATGGTCAGAATGTTTTCTTTGTTCCTCTGAGACAGAGCCAACATCTCTGGGAGGGACAAAGAGGTGGCCTGATTCCTAAGCCGAGCAGGCACTATGGGCCCAGCGATGATGGTACAATGGTCGCTGGGGCTGCAGCCTCTGAGATTTTAGTATTTGCTGCATGTAGATTGTGACAACATGGGGGAGACTTGTCTTTAAATGTATTTCCAAGTGTCAGGTTCAGCATTCTGCCTCCTCCACCCCAAACACACAACTGAGTGCACTGGAGATGTCTTCAAGGCCCCAGGGGAATGGGAAAGGAACAGATACAAATCTGGCCACATTTCTGATCTTTCTCCTCACAAACATACCCATTCCTTCATTTATTCAACAAAGATTTACTGAGCACCTACTCAGTGCCAGGTGGACCCAGGGTGGCGCAAATGATTTTCTCTTGACTACTAACCTAAAGGTTGGCAGTTCGAACCCACCCAGCAACTCTGTGGAAGAAAGGCCTGGCAATCTACTTTTATAAAGATGATAGCCAAGAACACCCTATGGGGCACAGTTCTACTCTGTAACACATGGAAACGCCATGAGTTGGAATCAACTCATCGGCAATGGGTGGGACCCTATGCCAGGAACAAAGCTGGAAGCTGGAATTACAGGGAAACAAGGCCATATCCCTTCCCACACACAGCCTTGTAGGGAAGAGAGTCAAGCTGAAAACTGTAATGCTGTGTGATGTGCTACAGTGAGCTGGTGCAGGCAATACTGAGAGCACAGACAAGGGACACACAGCCCAACCAGGGTTTCAGAGAAGGCTTCCTTATGGACACGCCAAAGTTGTCCAGGTGAAGAGGGCAGGGAGGCATTCCAGGTGAGGGAGGAGCAAGCAGAATCGCCAAAGGCAAGCGAGATCATGACTCCATGGCCTCATCTCTGTCTGCAAAATGATATCATCAGAGCTTTTCAAAAGACCAATGGCCAGGCCCTGACACAGACCGAGTGAGTCAGAATCTTTGAAGGTGGGGTCCAGGAATCTGTATTTTTACGGGTGCCCCAGGTCATATGCAGCCAGGGTTTAAAAACATTGGTCAAAAGAAGAGTCACCAACACAAAAGGCATGGAAAAGAAAGTCCCAATGAATTACATTTTAAAATCTCTCACTCTACCAATAATTCTGAAACACAAGCTCTTCGACTCTATGCAAAGCACGTGAAACCAAGGGCTGCACTGATTATCCTTGTGTCTTCCGTGGATCTACTATCTTCCTTAGCCCCCACCCAAATCCAGACATCAGTGAATCCATGGTACTCAGTCACCCCCCGTCCCCTCAAGGAGATGTAGTCTGTGACAAACCACTCACCATTCTTAGTAGAGTGTGCTGTGGTCCTCAAACCCAATGATACACTCTACACAGCTCTGATGAGGATCTAGTAGTAAATATTCATTTTGGAAAACTTAAAATCCCAGATACAACTGTACCTCTTTTGGCAGCCAGTGAAAAAACCAATTGTTGTCTAACTGATTGCAACTCATGGCGACCCATGTGTGTCAGAGTAGAATTTCGCTCTAGGGGATCACCAGGCCTCTGGATATAAGCCTTTCAGTTAGCATGTTAACCATTTGCACCATGCAGGGATTCCTCTTTTTAATTAATTAATTTTTATTGTACTTTAAGTGAAAGTTTACAGTTTGAGTTAGTTTCTCATACAAAAATTTATACACATTGTTATGTGACCCTAGTTGCTCTCCCTATAATGGAACAGCACACTCCTCCTTTCCCCTTGTATTTCCTGTGTCCATTCAACCAGCTCCTGTCCCTTTCTGCCTTCTCATCTGGCCTCCGGACAGGAGCAGGCCATTTAGTCTCACGTATCTACTTGAGCTAAGAAGCTCACTCTTAACAAGTATCATTTATGTCCTATAATCCAGTCTAATCTTTGTCTGAAGAGTTAGCTTCGGGAATGGTTTTAGTTTTGGGCTAACAGAGAGTCCAGGGGCCATGTCTTCTGGGATCTCTCCAGTCTCAGTCAGACCATTAAGTCTGGTCTTTTTACTAGAATTTGAGTTTTATACCCCCCACTTTTCTCCTGCTCCATCAGGAACTCTCTGTTGTGTTCCCTGACAGGGTGGTCACTGGTGGTAGCTGGGCTTCAACTAGCTCTTCTGGTCTCAGGCTGATGGAGTCTCCGGTTTATGTGGCCCCTTCTGTCTCTTGGGCTCATATTTTCCATGTATCTTCGGTGTTCTTCATTCTTCTTTGCTCCAGGTGGGCTGGGACCAATTGATGCATTGTGGATGGCTGCCTGCTAGCTTTTAAGACCCCAGACGCCACTCACCAAAGTGGGATGGAAAACATTTTCTGAATAAACTTTGTTATGTCAATTGACCTAGATGTCCCCTGAAACCATGGTCCCCATCTGCCCGGCCCTGCTACTCTGTTCCTCAGAGTGTACTCGGGTTGTACTCAGGAAACTTCTGAGCTTTTGTTTTAGTCCAGTTGTGCTGACTTCCCCTGTATTGTGTGTCCTCTTTCCCTTCACCTAAGTCTTGTCTACCATCTAGTTAGTGAATACCCTTCTCCCTCTCCCCCCACCCTCGTAACCATCAGAAAATGTTTTCTTCTGTGTTTAAACCTTTTCTTGAGTTCTTATAATAGTGGTCTCATACAATATTTGACCTTTTGCCACTGACTAATTTCACTCAGCATAATGCCTTCCAGATTCACCAGGGATTCCTCTTTTGACAAAATATATAATAAATACATAAACAAACAAACAAACAGTTTTCTTAGAGACTTGGAATGAAGACATGAAAATCCTGTTCTTCAAATTTGGGCATGGCTTGGTCTGAGAGCTAGAGGGACAACATTGGACCAAGAGACCCTTTCATGAGATAGCTTCCATTCACCAGAAGGTGGATGTGGAAGTGCTTTGTCAAGTGCTTTATAAAACAGGGAAACACATATTCTGAAGCCAGAAAGATCTGTGTGACTTTGAGCAAGATACATAACCTCTGTGAGCTTGTTCTCTCCATAAAATAGTTAATAGTCATTCCTACCTTACATGGATACTATTGGTTTGGAACAGATAATATATGTAAAGTGCCCAGCATAACAGTAGATCACTATTGAGTCAGCAATACCTCTTTCAAGCAGGATTTACTATAACATCACACTATCATCAGAAACTGGGTTACAGGAGTGAAAATAATATGGGGGAAGAAGGACAGTCTAGGTTGTGGTTCCCCATCCACTGCCACGTTCTGCCTCTCTCTCTCTTCCCCCTTGAGGCAGCGCACAGCTCCCTACACAGCTCAGGCTGCAGACTGCTCCTGCTTTTCAGGGTGGTCCCCAAATCCATACATGAAATGTGCAGAGGTGCAGCCCCTCTGCCCAGATGATGACAGCATGTGAGACCCATGAGCCTGGATCCCTGCCACTGGCCTTGGCCCCAGCCCACGTGTGACTGTTCCATCACCTCCTATTTATTGACCTTTCTGACCCAGCCTTGGGAAACTGCCCTTAACTCCTCCATACTCAGATGGGCTTTGTTAAAGAAGTTTAGTTTCCAAAAGGCACGTCAATGGAAGTTACAGAAGGTTGAATCAAATAAGGACCCCAGAGGTCGTCTGACAGGTTTCCTGCCCTTTCTATGCCATGGCCTTCTTTGGCAATTTGGCAAAATTCTTTTCAGAATAGTATTCTTAAAACACCTAAATTAAAAGGCATAAGATCAAAAAGGAATTCAATTATATTGAAATGCAGTTCTAGTTTCACCATCCCACGGAAATCCATGGATTCCAGGTTATCAACCCCTAACAGCCAACCCTCTCACTGAACCTCTCCAAGGTCACCCAGCTAGGAAGTGAAAGAACCAGGACAAGAGCCCCTGTTTCCCATTCGTGGGCATATACTTTCCACCAATTTAATTATTCTTTTTTAAAATTAAGGAAAACAAAGCAGAAATTTTGCTGCTTATGCATTGAAAAATCCTGGATTTTGTCCATGTTAGATGTGTGGAAGTTGCCCTGCTGGCCCTCTATGTCCTCATAGGACCTGATCTGGCTTTATACAGGATTGCAAAACTGGACAGGGATTGCTTCCCAGGAAACAGCTGAAAGAGTTTAAGGTCCTCTATGTGGTCATAAGACTCGACCTGGCTTTATACAGGATTGCAAAACTCAATAGGGATTGCTTCCCAGCAAATAGCTGGAAAAACTTAAGGCCACAATCACTTGACTGAGGATTCATCCTGTGTACTGGTAACTGGTTGCAGACGTCCCAGCTCCTGGGAATTGATGGGTGGCAGCGATGCTGGATTGTGGGCTGAATGTTGTTGTTGTTACGTGCCATAGAGTCGGCTCTGACTCACAGCGACCCTATGTACAACAGAAGAAAACACTGCCTGGTCTTGCGCCATCCTCACAGTCACGGCTATGTTTGAGCTCGTTGTTGCAGCCACTGTGTCAGTTCATTTCACTGAGGGTCTTCCCGTTTTTCTCTGACCCTCTACTTTACCAAGCACGATGTCCTTCTCCAGTGACTGGTCCTTCCTGATAATGTCCAAAGTACATAAGATGAAGTCTCATCATCCTCACTTCTAAGGACAATTTTGCTGTATTACTTCCCAGATTTGTTTGCTCTTCTGGCAGCCCATAGTATATTCAATACTCTTTGCCAACAACATAATTGAAAGGCATCAATTCTTCTTTGGTCTTCCTTATTCATTGTCCAGCTTTCACATGCATATGAGGCAACTGAAAATACCATGGCTTTGGTCAGGCCCACCTTAGTCCTCAAAGTGACATCTTTGCTTTTTAACATTTTAAAGAGGTCTTTTGTAGCAGATTTACTCAATGCAATACATCCTTTGATTTCTTGGCTGCTGCTTCTATGGGCGTTGATTGTGGATCCAAGTAAAATGAAATCCTTGACAACTTCATTATTTTTTCCGTTTATCAGGATGTCGCTTATTCGTCCAGTTGTGAAGATTTTTGTTTTCTTCATGTTGAGGAGAAATCCATACTGAAGGCTGTAGTCTTTGATCTTCATCAGTAGGTGCTTCAAATCCTCTTCGCTTTCAGCAAGCAAGTTTGTGTCATCTGCATATTGCAGGTTGTTAATGAGTCTTCCTCTAATCCTGATGCCATGTTCTTCTTCATATAGTCCCCCTTCTCGGATTATTTGTTCTGCTTCCAGATTGAATAAATACAAGGAAAGGGTGCAACCCTGGGGCTGAGTGGGCTGAATGGAAGGGTTCAATGTCTCTGCCTTCAGATGGCCTTTGTCAAGGAGTCTGGACACCAGCCCCAGGCACCTGCTTCCATTCATGTTCCTCAGGAATTAGTGAGCAGTCAGTGTTGCTCTAGCTCTGCTGAGATGGCTGGGAGGTATTTCACCTGAGGACATTAACCCCTGGGCAGTCTCTGCAATGAACCCTTTCCGCCTTTCTATTCCACTGGGGCAACGGAACATAATGGTTAAAAGTATGGATATGGAGTCACAGATCAGAGTTTAAGTTTTCACTTCATCACTTTAGAAAAGTTGTATGACCACCTCCCCATCTTCGTTTTTTCATCTCTGTAATGGAAATTAGGAAACCCTGGTGGCATAGTGGTTAAGTGCTACAGCTGCTAAGCAAAAGGTCAGCAGTTCGAATCCACCAGGTGCTCTTTGGAAACTCTACGGGGCAGTTCCACTCTGTCCTATAGGGTCGCTATGAGTCGGAATTGACTTGACAGCAGTGGGTTTGGTTTTGGTTTAATGGAAATTAGAGCTAATATATGGAAAGTACCTATACAGGACCTGATGTGTAGTGCTCAATAGTAAGGAGTTGTTTTTATTTTAATTATTTCTACGTTAAATCCTGCCACTTCCCCACTATATCCCTCAGGGAATAAAGCAGGTGTTAAGGCAAGTGCAGTTAGCCTGAGTAAATATGTTCCGAGAATCCCATTCACCTTGGTCAGAGTAGGCCTCTTTAGTTTCTCCTATACATCTTTCTAAGGCTGGGTTCTCTGGAGAAACAAAACCAGTGAAGTATATATATCTGTATAGAGGGAGAGAGAGAGATTTATCTCAAGGAAACAGCTCACGTGGTTTTAGAGGCCTCAAGTCCCAAATCTGTGGGTCAAGCATCAGGCTGGAAGCTTCTCTTGACTTACATAGCTGCAGGGGCTGACAAATCCAAGATCGGCAGGCAATATGGCAAGCCACTGGCTCGAGTCCCAAGTACTGAAGATCAAAGGATGACAAGCTGGATGCACAGTCCAGAGCAACCAAGCAAGCAAGCAAGCTTTGCCAGAGTATCTATATATACATTGAATGTAAGCCGAAGGAAACTCCCCTTACAAGTGACTGGCTGATCACATCAGATCACATCATGGAGGATGAGCACATCATTACATAACTGCCAAACTACATCATTACATAACTGCCAAACCACTGAGAATCGTGGCCCAGCCAAGTTGACACACAACCTTAACCATCACAACATCTCAGAAACATGAGCATCTTGACTGAAGTCACACATAGAGAAAATCCCACATCTTTCCACCACCAAATAAATCTACATATCTCCCTACATTGGGTTGCCTACTCTGCTTTCCCTCTTGTTTCTACAGATACAGAATCTCTGCTCCTCTCAAAACCCAGCTCCTCTACCTGTGCTCTGGATCCCGTGCCCTCTCTCCTACTCACGGTCACTCTTGCAGTCTCCTCCTCTCTCCTGCATAATCAATTATTTCTCCTCTGCTGGATCATTCCCACATGCAAGCTCTAAGCAGCTCCCTTGACTCTCAGGCCTCCTTTCTAGCTACTAACTAATTGCTTTCCCTCACAGTAAAATTTCTTTAAAGAGAGTTGCTGTCTCCACTTGTGGTTGCTGTCTCAACCCACTCTAATTGGGCTTCTATCCCCACCACTCCAGAGACTGCTGTTGTCAAGATCACTCATGACTTCCATGTTGCTGAATCCAGTGGTCACATCTTTGTTCTCATCTTCTTTGACTTCTCAGAAACCAGTTGATTATTCCCTCCTTCTTGAAACATTGTCTTCCCTTGGCTTCTTCAATAGCCCACTGTCCTGGTTTTCCTTTTGGCCCTTCATTGACTCCTTCTCTGCTAAGACTCTAAGAGTTAGAGGGTCCCTGGTCTCTGTCCTGGGCACCCTTTTCTCCCATTTCTGGATGCTCTCCCTCGTTAACCCATCCAGTTTCATGGCTTTAAAGACCATCTACATGCTGATGACTCCCAAATCTATCTCCAGCCCTGACATTTCCACAAAACTTGACTTGAATATCCACCTGCCTTCTTAACATTTCCACTTGGATATCTAATAGGCAACTCAAATATAACTTATCCATAAAGAACTCAAGTTTTTCCCCCAAATTTACTCCTTTGGACTTTCTAGGTTTAGTAACCGACATAGGCATTTACCCAGTTGTTACAAGCCGGTTGCTTTGACTCCAAAATCTGGGAGTCAATCTTTATTCCCCTTTCTTCACCTTCCATACTTAACCCATTAACAAATTTTACTCACTTTATCTTCAAAACATATCCCAAATTCATCCATTTCTCTGGATTTTCATTACAGTCACTCTAGTCCAAGCCACCATCATTTGTTATCTGAATGACTGCAATAGCTTCTCAGTTGATCGCTCTGTAACCATTCTACAGTCCATTCTTGACAGGGCAGTCTGTCTCGCTCTTGTTTAAAACCCTCCAATGGTTTCCCATTGTTCTCTAAACAAAACCCCAATTACTCAAAGTAAGCTATGACCTGGCTTTTGACTACCTCTCCACATTCATTTTGAATCATTTTCCACCTCACTTCTATACTCTAGCCACACTGGTCTTTCTCTTTTTTGAAAACACTAAGTCTGTTCCCACCTTAGAACACTGCACTGGCTGTTATGCCTTGAATACTCTTGCCCATCATCTATAAATTATTGGTTCTTTTTAATCATTCAGATCTCAGCTGAAACGTCAGTACTCAGAGAGGCCCTTCCTGGCCACCAAACAGAAGTAGCCATTAGTCACTCCCTACTGCACCATTCTATTCTTTCGTAGGTATTTTCCTGTCTGTCTATCTATCTGACTCACCTCTGAAGGTAAGCTTTGCAAGAACTAGAACTTTGTTTCTCTTCTTCACCACTACATCACAGGGCTTAGAATGGTGCCAGAACATGGCGGTCCTTGAACTATGTTGTGGAAACGTGGAATGGATAAATGAATCAGTAACAGAGCTAGGACCAGAACCCAGGTCTCCTGCCTTTCAGTTCAGTGTTTGTTTCTCTGTGCCAGATCAAGTTGCTATTTTAACCAGTGTGACTGTGTTCTTGCTGTTTACCAGACACTTGGCGCCAAGTAACCCTCAACTGGTTCCAGCTCCTAGTGATCAAGGAAACGGCCACAAGGGGCCAGAAGGAGAGAGAGGAAAGGGAGCATCAGAAAAAATCATGATGTGTACAATAATCCCCTCAAGTTCTGAGAATTAAACATTTTATTATTTGTTCGATCATTCACTCAATGAAACTTAGTGAACACTTACTATTGTTGGGCATTATGCAAGGTACCAGGGTTGGAAAAAAAAAAAAAAAAGAACAGCCCGCTCTAAAGGATTTGACAGTCTCCAGAAGGAGATGGTTGGGGCATGATGGTGGTTTCTAACTCAGTGTGGTGAGCCTGAGTGCAGAGTAACACGTGGTGTGGAAACACAATGCTGCGAGGAAGCCACGCTGTATGGGGCCGGCTAAGAATCCAGAAAGACATCCCAGAGACCGGGACATTTCAGCCAAGTCTCAAAGAGTGAATACATGTTACTGAACACTGGCTTTGGGTTTTCACATGAGAAGTACAGCTGTGTTTCCCCTATTATTTTAACGGACAAAAGAAAAATCACCTTAGAAGGGCGTTGCAGAATGACTCACTTATTTACAAGTAGACAGGTTTTCATTAAGGAAACTATTTTTTTTTTTTTTTAAAGGTAGAACACGTCTCTATTTCTTGCCACAGAGTTCACCAAAATAATTTCATCTTCCCTGTGAGTCTTACAGTGAAAGCCATTGTGGCAATCACCTCCATGATGGAAGATTACCAGGCCAAAAAGCCACTTTCCAGTAAAGCCACAAGCTGTCTCCTTAAAGCAATGCACCGTCGTGTGAAAGCAGGGTTTTACAGCAGGTGAGAGGAGGAGGGAGGTATATGTGTACCCATATGCAGAGCTACACTGTTACATAAAAAAGCAAGTTTCAAATACTAGATATTGTTACTATTGTTAATCTGTTAGGATCCTGCACAAATACCCAGCAGAATAAATCAAACGTAACAACTCTTATCTCTGGGGTGCGCTATTATAAAGAAAAAAAAGGGGCTTACATTTTCTGAGCCCTCCCTACGGGGCGCTGTCAGTCAGAATCGACTGAAGGGCAGCAGGTTTCTACGTTTGGATACTATTTTGATTGTGTATTATTTTGTGATTAAAAAAATAAAGATTTGTTTAAAACATAGGTCTGATTTGTTTTATGTTTAGGAACTTGTTATTGTCACTACATTCCAGAAACATGTAAATAAACAATTTCCCTAAATTATATCATTTGCCGATATTTACCAGGAAAAAAACACACTGAGACTCAGAAAGATAATGTGATTTTTCTCCTGCTGAGTCTCTTAGATGGTACCTTCAGCCCCACAGTTAGTGACTCAATGCTGAGGGATAAAATACATAGTAGTATCCACCTCCTACTTACACATTTGGAAACTCTTGCAACATTCTTTTGGGGAAAACTGTGCAACTGTTTTGAATAGAAAGAATACTCTTTTTATGAAGCTGAAGAGAGATTAACTGTGTATTTCTTCAAGGGCAAGCAATTCTTGATGACAAATAGGATGTGGGTAAGGAAGATACAAGAACTTATATGCTAGCATTTTCCTAGGAAAGGAGCCCTGGCGGCACAATGGGCAAGTTAGGTTGGCGGTTTGGGCCCACTCAATAGCTCTGCAGGATAAAGACCTGGTGATCTGCTCTGTAAAGATTACAGCCTTGGAAATCCTATGGGGCAGTTCTACTCCGTCACATGGAGTTGCTATGAGTCACAATCAAATAGACAGCACCCAACAACAGCTTTCGCAGGAAAACAATTTAAACAGAAGGGTCTTGAATATCACCCCTGGTTCCTTTTGTACACCTTAGAATACTCCGTAAACTCTTTGGACGGCATCTACGTAATTTACAAATATTTACTGACCACTTATATGTACTCTCTCTAGGCAGGGAGGGCACACAACAGTGAGTTAAAAAAAAAAGGTTGCCATAAAGTCGATTCCAACTCACGGTGGCCCAGTGTGTGTCAGAGAAGAACTGTGTTCCATAGGCTTTTTTTCCAAGGCTGATTTTTCAGAAGTAGATCTCCAGGCCTTTCTTCAGAGGTGCTTCCGGGTGGACTTGAACCTCCAACCTCTCAGTTAGTAGCTGAGCATTTAACCTTTTGTGTTACCCAAGGACCCTGCAGCAGTGAGTAAATGAGCCAAATTTTCTGCTTTCACGGAGCCTATGTCCTAGTGGGAAAAACGTAAGAAAATATAAAGGATCTAATTTCAGGGAGAGATATAATGAAGCAGATAAAGTGACAAGAGTACCATTTTTGAAGCTTCAGGAAGGCCTTTGAGAGGTCTTCCTGACCCATTTGACCAGGGGTATGAGGTATACAAGCAGCCATGCAGAGTTCTGAGGGGAAAGCCTTGCAGGCAAGTACAGTGAGCTCAGGCCTACAGCAGGAACAAGAGTTTTTTCTGAGCTTTCCAAGTTTGGTACGTCAAGGATTCACTGTTGTTACTCTTGTGTCTCTTCGTGTTTATAAGGCCCAGTGCTGTAGATTCTCTTTATTGCTTGCAAATTTGAGAAAGAATTTTATTTAGCAATCTAAGTTTATGAAGGCACCGTCTTAACTATATGCCACTAAAAATACCTCCTGCCTATCACAAAGGCATAGAATTCCACTCAAGGAGTCAACACTGTTCATTCCACAAAGAGAGATGAGGCTTCAGCTAAAAGTGTCCATAGGTTTAAATGGCAGCCCCCTCACCCCCCACCCACCCTCACCCCCACCTCCCCATCCCCCCACTTCTACCCCTATAAACAGTAACAAAAAAACAGTAACAGGCTGCATTAAATCCGTAGCTGGGAGGGTCATAAACGGTACAGGGAGAAAAGCTGCAGAAGACACATTTGGCCTTCTCAGTTTTTGGCCCCAACTGTTACAGAGCTTGTATCTCTCCATACAGAGATACTCTGGTGGGGGCAGAAATGATTCATCATCAGGAAAAACCAATCACTAGAAAAGGATATCACGGATGGTGAAGCAGAGGGTCAGCAAAAAAGAGGGAAACCCTCAATGAGGTGGACTGACACAGTAGCCAGAGCAATGGACTCAAATATACCAAAGATCTTGACGGTGGCACAGGACCAGGCAACATTTTATTCTGTTACATGTAAGACCGCCATGAATTGCAGCTGATTTGGAGGCAACAACAACAACTTCACAATCGGGAGACTGAGGCTCAGAGAAGCGGTGCCTTGCTCAGGATCACATGGAAAGCTGGCTCAGATTCCTAACTGTGGTTCTGTTGCCTGAGTCACATTCCAGGCCAGGGACCACATGGGGTGGAGTTCGCAATCCATTTCAGGAAACGGGATTGTTGACTTTTCATTTACACAAAAATGAAAAATAAATACCAGATGTTTGAAAACATATTGCAAACTCACCATGCTGGAACTGAAAGTTCCTTCTGACTAAGGAAATTAAACGAGAAAATCCATGGAGCAAATAAGATGTTTTGAGCAAAAATGCACTTTGTCTTTCTTTCTCTCTCACACACAAACAGTATCTCATTGTTTCTTCTTCAGGGAGCAGCTGCGAAGGAAACTGGGGGGTGGGGGGATGGACAAAACATCCCATCTTTGTTTCCCACAGAGCTAAGCTTTTAGGCCAGCTTTCCCAAACTGTAGGGGGTGTGGCATGCATTAAAATTAACCATCAATGACCTAATGAAGCTTATAAAGGAAGCTGGGAGAAGCCAGCCACCAAAACAGACATCTCAACTTGGATGACTCTGCAGGTGGAAACTGCCCTCACTTTGATAAAAAAAAGGTATGTAGGTTTAATTTTCATTTATGACACAAAATGCTTAAAATGAAGACAGTCTTGACTTTCCGTTGTCCTGTTTTGGCTAAAAATAATACTGCCACTGACAGAGGGCTTGTGCCACTAGCTTTTCAGACTTGGTCTCATTTTTCCTCACAACCACCTTACAAGGCAGGTATTACCAGTGCCATTCTTCAGGTGAGGAAACTGAGTTCAGGTGGAATAAGCCACAGGTCTAAGACAAGACTGCCAAACAGTGTCAGAGTTGGGGTGCAAACCCAGGGTTGACTCAACCCAAAGTCTTCTGCTTGCACTATTCTACCCCCCATGACAAATGAGACAATGAGAAAATTGTCCCCAATACCAGCTGAATTCTCAGGGAGTAGGCATCTAACATGCAGTAGAGTAAAATTAACTGAAAACTTCACTAGAATTAATTACATGAATAAGGAAATGTATTTAACAATATGCACAAAAGCATTTTCTTCCCTCCCTGTAAACAGTAACAGGCTGCATTAACTACATAGCTGGAGGGTCATAAAGGGTACAGGGAGAAAAGCTGCAGAAGACATGTTTGGCAGTCTCAGTTTTTGGCCCCAACTGTTACAGAACTTGTATCAATGGCTAAATGGATTTTAAGACCCATTTAACTGTGGGTGTGCATTTTGTTTGATCGTGTAAAATCTAAAAATCTAGTCCTCGATGCTCTGCAGTTTCTTAAGATCAGGGACTAGGTCCTACTTTCCTCTGTGTCCTGAACACCCAGCAGTGTGGTGGTATGGGTAATGACACAGGCTCTTAGGAGACCTGGGGGTAAATTCTGGCTTGGCAGCTTACCAGGAAGTAGCCTCACTGAGTATAAAGAGAATGTCAGCTCAGGTACCTCCCACGGAAGGTGTTATGGAGATGATGTGCATGGATCGTGGTAAATCGTGGATCGTGGTAAATCGCTGGAGATGGGGCTTCTGGGGCAGGAGAGGAAAGTGAAATAAGTGTGAGCCCCAATCTACAGAGTTAGGGCCCTGCACAGCGCAAATGCACCATACCCTTATTAGAATTGTTTTTCAATTATTTAACATTTAAACAATATTAATTTGAAATTACTTCAGCTCTCCTTACTATCTTCCAATTGGTATCAAAAGAGGATGCAAAAATCTGTCATACATAATCCGTGGCTTTCCCAAGAGCACAGCTCTACATTAGTAATGTGCTCACCCTGAGAAGGGGCTCAGAAAGTGCTGGGTGAGTGAGAATGGAAGAGGCACTGAAAAAAGTTAGGAATGGCATCAACTCTATTACAAGTTCTAACACAGGAATAAAACTACTGTAATTGAGGAGGCATCTTTAGAAGCGATGCAATCCAGGGGAATCAGCCTTGCTCTGGGATCCTCCTACAGAGCGAAAGAAAATGTTTCAGCTCACGATAGAACATTCTGTAATAAGGCATTTGTCAGACTAAGATGCAGAGCTGACTTCTGTTGTCACTGTCACAGGTGAACTGAGACTAATCAGGTTATAGAGGGTAATCAGAAGTGGTACAGGAAGAAGCATTGTGCAGGGCTACTGCAGACTAGGGGACAGGAGATGGGGCCTGATTCCCAGTTCTCTGCCCACTCAGGGGTTAACCTTCCCACCTGTAGACCTGGAGGACAGGAAGGGGTTAGATGAAAAAGCCAAACCCAATGCCCTTGGTTGACTCCAACTCATGGCGATCCTATGAGTTACAGAGTAGAACTCCTCCACAGGGTTGTCCTGGCTGTAATCTTTACAGAAGCAGATCACCAGGCCTCTCTTCCACAGCACTGCTGAGTAGGTCCAGACTGCCCATCTTTAGATTAGTAGTTGAGAACAAGCTGTTTGTACCACTCAGGGGCTGGACAGATGACCTCAAAAATCCCTTTCAGTTTTGGGGGCCCACTAGAATGTGCATAATGTCTGACCATCTTTTGAGGTTAGATCATCTGGGCAAGGCTCTTAACTTGGGGCCTACTGAGGGGCCAAGAGTAGATCTCCGGTGGTTCTAAAAATCTCTTGAAATGTTTGTGGGTATAGGCTGAGTTTCTCTAAAGCCATGATCCCAAAAAAGCTTAAAAGGCAGGCGTTGTTCAGTTTGGTCAAAGGTTCTACAGAAGAATCCGGACCAAAAGGGGGGGAAATGCAGAACAGAATTTCAAATTCTCATGGAATCCAGACTTTTGGGAGCCATGGAGGCTGGATGAACCCCTGAAACTATTGCCGTGAGGTAATTTTTAAACCTTAAACCGAAACTATTCCTTGAACTGTTCTTAAAATCGAACAATAGTTTAGCTTAACCAGCAAAAAAGACCTGCCTTTAGCATTGTGCTCTTTTAAGATCTATCTATATGGGATCAAACCGACAACAGCAACTCAAATGATGAGACAGGAAACTTCAGGGGGCAGTGAGTTTATGTTAATGGAGAAGCAACAACTCGGAAAAGGAGGGTGAGAATGATTACACAACTTGAAGAATGTAATCAGTGTCACTGAATTGTACATGTAGAAACTGTTGAGTGGGTGTATGTTTTGCTACGTATAATTTCAACAACAAAAATAAATCATATTTTTATACAAAAAAAGAGACAGGCATTGTTTACATAGCAGTAGGAACTGATTGAGAAAAGGAAACTCAAAGATAAGGAAGGTGGTCTGGGGGCCTCAACAACTGGCCCTGTCCCCTACCACGCCCAGCTGGCAGCTTTTACTCATTACATAATTGTTCTTTTGAAAACCAGGCAACAAAACTTCCAGAAGAAAAGCTATTGATTATTAAAGGTTATTTGGAGGTTTAGAGACTCATAATAAAATGGTTATAATTATCCCTGTTATGACACATCCTTTGAAATGCTCGGATCTGAGAACATTCTGCTTGCCTGGGCTCAGTCATCTTCATCACAGGGAGAACGCAACGAGCTGAAAATAGCTCCTGTGTGCAGCTACAGGCAAGGAGTCAGAGGGAAGGGAACAAACTCAAACAAGTCAGTGGCAGAAGCAGAGAGGGGCCAGGACAGCCACCTTCCACCAGTGCCTCAGCCTCCCACCCACAGCCCCTCTGCCCCTCCTCAAGGCGTGCTGCACCGTTCGCCACACATCAGCTGCCAGTCCTTCTCTGGTTCAAAGTGCAGCATCTATGAACACTACTCCAACGGAAGGTCAACAGAAAAGGAATTCAGCAAACGTAGTCATTTGTTTCTGCTTTTCATGGTAACAAAACTAGCATTTATTGGGCATTTATTTTGTAACAGGCGCTGCTCTTAGTGCTCGCCATACATGGCCTCATTTAATCCTCACAGAACTTCATGAGCTAGGTATGATTATTACTCCTACTCAACAGACACGAAAACTAAGGCATAAACTGGACACAGCTACGCATAGTATGAGGGGCGGTGGTGGTTCAGGGGCAGAATTCTCGCCTTCCCTGTGGGAGACCCGAGTCTGAGTCCTCACCATGGCTCCCCAAGCGCAGCCACCACCAGTCTGTCAGTGGAGGTGACAGATGCTATGATGCTGAACAGGTTTCAGTGGAGCTTCCAGACTAAGAAAGACTAGGAAGAAAAGCCTGGCGAGCCACTCCTGAAAATCGGCCAGAGAAAACCCTGTGGATCACAATGGTCAGATCTCATTTTATACGGGGTTTCCATGAGCCAGGGATGACTCAACAGCAGCTAACAACAACACACGTCGTATGTGGCAGAATTCAAACCCAGTCAGCGTGACTCTGGAGTCCCCAGTATGCTGTTCCCTGTTAAGGTTCCAGGCCCACTCTTGAGTTTTTAGAACAGCCCAGCAAGATGGGGGATGATGAGGATCGGAAGAGGGCAGGTCAGGGAAGGCATTTCCCTTGTCAGGATCCTACAGAACACTCAGTGTTTGTTGTACACGCCTTTTTTCATTTCATAGTTCAGGGAAGCTCCAGTCCCCTCCTGTGCCTATTCCTCTACGTTGTTTCTATTCACGCAACAAGTATCTACGGAGCCTCACATTGCTAGGTTCTGTGGGTGACTCAGAGAAGATACAGACAGGGCGCCCATCTTGGAGAAGTGGGTAACCGGGGGCAGGGGAGGAGAAGCAAAATAAACCCAATGAACTCTGATACCAGGCAGAGTGTTCTAATGAGGGTACATCAGGCTCTGGAGAGAGAGAACAAGCCCTACCTGGGCACAGAGGGAGGGCTCACGGGAACTAACAATTCAGGTAGACCCAGAGGGGAGGGGTTGGCTCAGAGGCCAAGCAGGTGGACAGCCTGAGGACAGCAAGCGCAGAAATCTTTCTCCAGTGCTGGCGCATCCGCAGGAGGCTTAGAGAGACTCCAGGTGCTTTGTTCTCACCAACTCCAGGTTCTGTCTGCAGCCACGCGACCCCAAGATGGTGCCGATGTTGTTGCTGCTTTCCACCCTGGCTGGCCTCTTCGTGGATGTGGCAAAGGGACAGGCGTTCCATCCTGGGAAGTGCCCGAATCCTCCCGTGCAGGAGAATTTTGATGTGAACAAGGTGTGGTAAAAGGCTAAACTCTCCATTGTTTTGATAATCTCTGGTTGGAGTAAGCCCCCTGCCAAGTTCAGTGTTCCTATTCTCCTTTCCCCATCACAGCAAGTCTGTGGTGCAGGCATTTGTCTTATTTGCGGGGCCCCAAAAGCAGACTCTGAGCCAAGGACTGGGAGCAGATAGTTTTCTGAAGATGATCCCAGGAAGCACGAATGGGCATGTGGGGAAAGTGAGATGGGGAAGGCCGAAAAGCAACAGAGGGTGTGGTCACGAGCCGGTTACTCAGTGAACAATGAGGCTCAATCCTGCTGGAATCTCTGAGGGAACGTGTAGAAGGGCACTTCTGATTGTCCCGCCGACAGATGCAGGGGCCCTGGGCGCTCCCGTGACACTGGCAAGGCCTTTGGGCAAAGAAAGAGACACCAGGACTCGAGGTGGGAAGCTGCAGTGTGTGTGGGAGCTGTCCACCTTGCCAGAGGTAAAGCCAGAGGTGGGCTGAGGAGCCAGGGGATGCAGCATCAACAGCAGCTGCCACAGGGCTATTATCCCCATTGTACAGATGAAGAAACTGAAATGTCAGAGAGCTTGTAACCTATACAAATCATACAGCTAGTACATGCAGAGTGGGATTCAAAACTGGGCTTCCCAGCCATGCGGGATGCTCAAAGGTTACTCTAACAGGGGCCAGGGGGAGCCAGAGCTCCTCAAGGGGCTTTGTTTCTTGCACTAAAAAGGTGTCAGTATAGCCAGCTCCCCCATATATGGTCTTTCCTTCTGGGATCAGGCCCAGAAGAAAGGCGGCAGCTGCTAGACGACATGACTCAAAGGCTCCCACTGCTGCTGACTCATGCCTGGTATCTCGCCCTTAAGAGCTCCTCTCCTTAGTAGAAGGCTTAGATCTCTTTTAAGGAGCAATACACTTGTAAGAATAACACTGAGGTTGGTATCAGTCACTCACACCTCAGTATGAATGAGTGCTGGGACTTCTCAAGGGTTGGGGCTGGGGGGAGGTGTGAGGAAAGAGGGCTTGAAGCCTGAGGGGGGCGGGAAAGGAGCACCATCAATATGGCGGAGACCTCACACAGGTAGGTGGGAAGGGGAGATCTAGTACACTGAAGTCTACACTGACTTACTCTACTCATTTTTTTAAGGGTTGACCTCTTTGTTCAAGTAACCCGGGTGGACTACAAGGAGTCTTTACAGAAAAGATCTGGGGAATTTGACTTTCATTTTCTTTTTTAGTTAATAATCCCAAGGCACTTTGGAAATTCTAACTGATATGCATTTATAAAAGTCCAATGAGAATTAAAACAGGATTTTAAAAAATAACAGCTGTCTTAGTCATCCAGTGCTGCCATAGTCATCCAGTGCTGCCATAACAGAAATACCACAAGTGCATGGCTTTAACAAAAAAAAAAAAAAAAAAGGGAAGTTTATATTCTCACAGTCTGGTAGGTTACAAGTCCAAATTCAGGGCGTCGGCTCCAGGGGAAAGCTTTCTCTCTTTGTCCGCCCTGGAAGAAGTTCCTAGTCCTCAATCTTCCCCTGGTCGAGGAGCTTCTCAGGTGCAGGGACCCCATGTCCACAGGATGCACTCTGTTCCTGGTGCTGCTTTCTTGGTGGTAGGAGGTCCCCAACTCTCTGCTTGCTTCCCTTTCCTTTTATCTCCTGAGAAATAAAAGGTGGTGCAGGCCGCACCCCAGGGAAACTCCCTTTACCTTGGATAAAGGCGGTGACCTCAGTTAGGGTGGTGTTACAATCCCACCCTAATCCTCTCAACATAAAATTACAACCACACAATACTGGGAATCATGGCCTAACCAAGTTGATACACACATTTTTGGGGGACATGATTCAATCCATGACAACAGCTTTATTGAGATATTCACATATCATACACTTCACCCATTTAAAGTGTACAGTTCAGTGGCTTCTAGAATATTCACAGAATTACACAACCATCACCACAATCCAGTTTATAACATTTTAACTGCCTCAAAAAGAAACCCAACACACCTATTAACAGTCACTCCCCATTTCCACCAACCCTCTCGGCCCTAGGCTGCCAACAATCTATTTTTTGTCTCTATAGATTTGCCTATTTGGGACATTTTATAGAGTTGCTATGAGTCGGAATTGACTCAACGGCAATGGGTTGGATGGAATCTACAATATGTGGTTTTTTGCAACTGACTTCATTCACTTCTTGTTGTTGTGGTTAGGTGCCATCGAGTGGGTTCATACTCACAGCAACCCTAGGTACGACAGAATGAAACATTGCCAGGTCCCGTACCCTCATCTTTCATTAAGCACAATGGTTTCAAGACTCATCCACGTAGTAGCACATACCACTACTTCATTCCTTTTTATTGCCCAATAATATTCTATCGTAGGGGTGATATCACATTTTATTTATCCACTCATGATTTGGGTTGTTTTCACTGTTTTGACTATTATGAACAAGGCTGCTAGGAACATTCATATACAAGCTGTTTTGTGAATATATATTTTCAGTTCTCTTGGGTATATGCCCGTTGCCATGGAGTCATTTCTGACACCTGGTGACCCAACGTGCTTCAAAATAGAACTAAGCTTCACAGGGTTTTCTTGGCTGTAACCTTTACAGAAAGGAGCCCTGTTGGCACAATGGTTAAATGCTTGGGTGCTGACAGAAAGGTCGGCAGTTCAAACCTACCAGCTGCTCTGTGAGAGAAAAGACCTGGAAATCTGCTCCCATAAAGATTAAAACCTGTGCAACCCTGTGGGCAGTTCTACTCTGTCCTATAGGGTCGCTTTGAGTCAGAATCAACTTTGACAGCTCACAACAGCAGCAATCTTTACAGAAGCAGATATCCAGGCCCTTCTTCCATGGTGATGCTGGGTGGGTTCAAACCCTTTCAGTCAGTAGCCAAGAACAAACTCTTTGCAGCACCCAGGGACCTTTTCTTGGGTACATACCGGGACTGAAACTGCGAGGTCATATGGAAATTCCATGTTCAACCTTTGGAGAAACAGCTAAACTGTTTCCCAAAATAACTGCATCATTTTGCATTTCCTTCAGCAATATATAAGCATTCCAATTTCTCCACAGCCACTGAATAGCCTTGGCACCCTTGTGGAAAATCAATCAGCCGTTAACTATGAGTTTATTCCTGCACTCTCAGTTCCATTCCACTGACCTCTATGTCTATCCTTACCGCAGTACCACACAGTCTTGCTTATTAGAGCTTTCTAGTAAGTTTTGGCTTGGAGGAAGTATAACCAGAATGCTCCTGAGAAGCAAGGACGGCAAGACATGTCTCAACACACTTTGGACATGTTATCAGGAAGGATCAGTCCCTGGAGAAGGGCATCATGCTGGGTAAAATAGAGTGTCAGTGAAAAAGAGGAAGACCCTCAATGAGATGGACTGATACAGTGGCTGCAACAATGGACTCAAGCATAGCAACAATTGTGAAGGTGGCACAGGACCGGGCAATGTTTCATTCTGTTGTGCACAGGGTGGCTATGAGTCGGAACTGACTCAACAGCACCTAACAACAACAGTAAGTTTTCAAGTCAAAGTATGAATTCTCCAACTTTGTTTTTCTTTTTCAAGACTGTTTTGCCTATTCTGGGTCCTCTGCATTTCCCTGTGAATTTTAGGATCAGCTTATCCATTTCTGCAAAGAAGCAACCTGGAATTTTGATAGATTATACTGAATTCGTAGATCAATTTAGGGAGTACTGCCATTTTAACATTAAATCCTCTGATCCATGAACACAGGATGTCTTTCCATTTACTTAGCTTTTCTTTAACCCCTTTCAACAACATTTTGTAGTTCTCACAGTGTAAGTTTTATACTTGTTTTGTTGAGTTTATTCCTTAGTATTTGATTCTTTTGATGCTATTGTAAACAGAATTGTACAAGTATAATTATTTTTGTATATGGTTTTTTTATCCTTTGAGGTACCTGGATGGCACAAATAATTTGCACTCAACTACTACAGTTGGCAGTTCGTACCCACACAGCACCACCACAAAGGAAAGGCCTGGCCATCTGTTTCCGTAAAGATTACAGCCAAGAAAACCCTATGAAGCAGTTCTACTCTGTAACATGGGGTTGTCATGAGTTAGAACTGACTTGATGGCAATGTGTTTTTTTAATTCTTTAACCTCACTGAACTCATTTATTACTTCCAATAATTTTGTAGTGGATTCCTTAGTATTTTTTTTAATGTACAAATCCTGCCATCTGCAAATAGAGATAATTTTACTTCTTCCTTTTTTAGGATTCTATTTAAGCATTGCATTCTCTATATACAGATAACCTAAAAGATTAAGAGGCTTTTACAAAAATAATAAAAGATTATGAGTGAGCATGATAATAAAACTAATCATCTATCTTTGAGTTTCCTCTTTTTGGGGAAAGCCATGTTTCCTCGAGTTTAGAGTGCTAAACTCACTTTGACATTAATGGAACTACTTCGAATGCATTATATAAAATGGACTGTTTTGTTTTTTGAGGATGCCTATCAATTTTTTTGGTTATGAAACCAGTTGAACTTTAACCCTAATTCTTTGGTGCCTTAAATGAATGTTAAGTTCGGGGGTTTTAATTGAGAACTGCACTTTAAAAACCAAGTGGAAATCATATGGTCCTAAGCATGGGAGTATATTTAAGCAAGCTAGCCCTGATGGCACAATGGTTAAGCACTCAGCTGACAGCTGAAAGGTTGGTGGTTTGAACCCACCTGCAGGTTGGCAGGAAAAAAGACCTGACAATCTGCTCTCCTAGAGATTACAGCTTAGGAAACCCTATGGGGCACTTCTACTCTTCCTATGTCTTACTCTGTCTGCTGTAAGCCGAGATCAACCCCATGGCATACAACATATCTGAGCTCAGGGTCATGTGACCAATACTGCCACTTGTTTGCAGTACACTCTCCTTCCAAGTTCTGACTTTCTAAAGATGAGTACATCTCTTTCATTTTGTTTTCCTGAGTAAGAAAACGCGTATTTAGATTTCCAAAATAATTTCAATTTATTTTTAACTAGGAAAATAGATTCACATGCTTCAAAATTCTGAAGTCACAAAAGGGTATACAATGAAAAGTTTCCCTTCCACTTCTGTACCTCAGCCTCCTAGTTTCTCTCCCTAGTGGCAACCAGTAAAAACAATTTATTGTGTTTCTTTCAGAAATGATCTATACTTATAAGAATATGTATATGTGTGTGTCACATAGGCAGAATAATGGCTCCCAAAGATGTCCACATCCTAATCCCAGCACCTGTGATTCTGTCACCTTATGGAGAAAAGGTGACTTTGCAGATGTGAGTAAAGTAACAGACCATGGCATGAGGAGAGTACCCTGGTTTATCTAGGTGGGCCCAATCTCATCATGTGAGTCTTTAAAAGCAGAGAACCTTTTCCAGCTGTGGTCAGAGAGAGAGGTGATGATGGAAGAAGAGTTGGAGACAACAATGTGAGGATTTGTCATTGCTAGGAGGAGGCTAAAAAAAAAAAAAACAAGCCAAGGAATGTGGGTGGCCTCTAAAGAAACAGAGTCTCCCTAGAGCCTCCAGAAAGGAACGTCATTGTGCTGACATCCTGATTTCAGTCCAGCAAGACCCATGTCAGACTTCTGACCTACAGAACTGTACGATAAACATATGCATTGTTTTAAGCCACCAGGTTTATGGTAATTTGTTATAATAGCAATAGAAAACTAACATGGTAACCTTTTCTTCCATTTTCACACAAAAAAATAGTATCATATGTGCATTATTTTGTACTTGGATTTTTTTTTTTCATTCGATGTATCTTTTGGAGATAATTTCATACCACTCCTTCAAAAGGGGATGTATGACACGTGCCTTCATTTATTTACCTAGTTCCGCACTAATGCTCACTTAGGCTGTTTCCACTCTTTTAGTATTACAAATAACACTGCGCTGAATAACCATGTACACACACCATCTTCTGTATCAGGAGGACACATTCCCAGAAGTGAAACTGCTGGGCCAAATGGCCCTCCACAGAGGCTGTAAATTAGAATGGTCTCCAGGAGGGTATCTGTGGAAGTATGAGAGGGCCGTTTCCCCCCTCACCTGCACAGTTGCACATTTCCTTTAAAGTTGACTCTGTACACCTGAAGTTATGCACGGATAGCAAGCACCCAGTGGGAGAATGGCATAGGTGTTCTAACTTCTGATCACCTGCCAAAAGCCTTTGTGACCAACTTCCTGGGCAAGGTTGTTTGAGGAGAGTTCAACCAACCCTGGAATCCTAGCTCCCCACAGCGAACATAATCAGACTTTGCACAAAATCCAAAGATGCCTTGTAGAATCCTAAAATGCCTGAGGAGGAAGGCGCCTTACATCACCCAGACCCGCCCCCTCCTTTAACAGAATTCAGAGTTTAACATAGATTTTGGCTGAAGATGAGAGGATACTGAAAGCACGTCTAAATAAAGAGCACTTTAGGAAAAGAATGTGGCATTCACCCAAGGCTCACACATCCAATTCACTTTATTCCCATTTGAATCAATATCTCGCTGCAGTTGCCACTGGGAACAATGCAGCCCATTCTGTCTGGCTTCCCCAGGGAAGGGCTCTGCTTCTCAAAGACAACAATGGGGACGAGCTGGCAGGTCCCCAGGGAGTCACAGGGTTTTGCTCTGCTTGTTGCTGTCTCTACAGTATCTGGGAAGATGGTACGAAATTGAGAAGATCCCGGTGACCTTTGAGAAGGGAAGCTGCATCCAAGCCAACTACTCGCTAATGGAGAACGGAAACATCAAAGTGATAAACCAGGAGGTGAGGTGAGTGGCTGTGGTTTTAAGGGCTGCGCACATCCCAGAGGCAGCCTGCAGAGCGCTGACCTGGAGTGACTGCGTGTCCTTGCAGACTAGTTCAGGGGGTGTGTGAGTGGTGCTGGATTTGGGTGGCCTGCCTACTCACAACAGGTCCTGAGAAGAAGGCATTTGGGAGGGGCCGGGGATGGGGGAGGGGAGAGAAGGGGACTAGAGTTCACTTTTTCATTTCCATAACCACTGGCTGAGCCCCTACTGTATACCAGACCCTGTGGGAGGCTTTAGGAATTCAACTGCAACCCAAACTGACAGCGTTCCAGTCCTCGCTGCAAAAAGCAAGAAGGACGTGAGGGACCATCTTGTCTGACCTCTGAACCAAGAGAGAAGCCCCTCTATAAAGTCTACTGACAGAAGGACATCGAGCCTTGAACACTTCCAGGAACTGGGAGCTCATTACATCTCTGGATGGTTTTAACTATTAGAAAACTTTTCTTACCAAGCAAGAATGAAACACACACATAGTCACACTCTATTCTATAGGACTGTACATTTCTATGGAAACCCTGATGGTGTAGTGGTTAAGTGCTACGGCTGCTAACCAAAGGGTCGGCAGTTCAAATCCACAGGCACTCCTTGGAAACTCTATGGGGCAGTTCTACTCTGTCCCATAGGGTCGCTATGAGTCAGAATCGACTCGATAGCACGGGTGGGTTGTTTGGTTGGTTATACATTTCTATTGGTGAGGCTTCTAACAGATTGATTATTTGATCCAAAACTTCACACTCTGAAAAGCGAACATAAACTTAAAAAGAGCCCCTAGAAGAACTCCTACACACGCCTATCAATGAAGGTAACATCAATAAGGACAACAGTAACTAATATGTATCAAGCATTTCTGATGTGCAAGGCACTATGTTGTGCAAATATATATATATACATACATATTTATCTAGGCATTCTGGTGGCATAGTGGTTAAGCACTCAGCTGCTAACTGAAGGGTTGGCAGTTCAAACCCACCAGCCGTTCTGTGGGAGAAAGATGTGGCGGTCTGCTTCCGTAAAGACTTATAGCCTTGGAAACCCCTGGGGCAGTTCTACTCCATCCTATAGGGTCACTGTGAGTCGGAATCGACTTGACAGCAGTGAGCCTGGTTTTCTGGTTTTGGTATATGTATTTATAATCCCCATAACACCCTAAGACAGGCACTATTGTTAACCCCATTTCATAGATGAGGAAACTGAAGTAACTTGTTTAAGGGTCGTGTAGTTATAAATGATGAAGCTGGGATTTTCACCCAGAGAGAAATAAAACAGGGAAGAGAACAGAAGACATATAAAAGAATGGAGACTTTTATCTTCTGCTAAGAATGAAAGGTTTTCCTTTTTTTCAACTCTAAGAAAATAGCTACAACCTAGCCTAGAAGTTTCATGGGCTCAGGGAGCTCTCTGTGGCCACCCCATTACCCACTAACCGTCCTGTGAGCCACACCACAGTGGCTGACTCCCTGGCCTGCATAAACCATAGAAACTGAGTCAGGATCTTAAAGGCCTTGAAGGAAAAATCCAGGTCATTTCAGAGCCTGGGAAGGGCTCCAGGAATTGAGACACAGACACAACAGTAGGTCTCATAGGGATTTCTAGGCCCTCAAAATTGCAATGACCTAATTTCAAATATTTTATCCCACTCTAAGACCAAGAGTCAGCCAATGACACAGACCCTGAAGCCCGTGAGATTCCCCACCTCTTCTCTGGAGTTGGCCAGGGGTCTTCTCTAACTATATGCTGATTGTTAGTCTGAGAAAGCCAGCTGCTGTGCCCCTGAGGTTGCACCTGTTTAAGACACAAGAGCATATGGAAAACAGTTTGTTAGTTCAGGAAAATGGTATCATTCTCCATCCAGGAGGACTCAGAATGAGCAGAAGGCATTGCAAAAAGTCTGAGGAGGGGGATATGCTTAGCCAATGTCAGAGCCTTTGAGGGCCAAAAAAGCTGGCACAGGGTTGGAAGCTGAAGGGCTCAGGCTTTGGAGTTAGGCTGTCTGGCATCAAACCCTGGCTCTGCCACTTACTACCTATGTGTTCTTAGCTTAGTTAATTCTCTAGACCTCAGCTTCATCACCTGTAAAGTAGCAATAATAACAGACCCTACTGCCATAGGGTTGTCTGAGCATTAAACGAGGTAACACAAGTAAGGCACTTAGAACAGTGTTTCCCATGTAATCATCATTTCACAAACATTAGCTATTATTGTTAATTTGCTGCCACTCTTGAAAATACAAATACGTTTTCCCCATGAACACGTTGTGAGTTTATGATCAGGGACTGGTGTTTTGAAAACTGTTCGGGAGCAAAACATGAATGATAGTGGGGAAAAAAAAAGTCTGTTAGGAAGAGACTGGTTTGTTGCTAAGTTACTGCATGCAAACACAAATGGACCACCTTCCTGAGCTGTGTGAGTTCCAGGTGGGAGAGCAGGGTGATAAACAGACAATGAGTGCATTTCCCAACCTCCCTTACCTTGTCTGCCTCTAGGATGGCTATCACACTACCCACAGTCTCCTGGCTTCCTAACACACACTGTGGCTCTACTATTTGTTTTCCTGCTCCTCACCCCCCCCCACCCCAGGATTGATGCACAGGCCAGCTCCTAGCAAGAGCACCCTGATACCTGAGCACCCTCCCATCACTGCCTCCATCCCCAAGCCCCTTGCCCCCCAGGTCATGGGTCATCAGGAATTATCCAAAAACAGGCCAGGTCCCTTCAATAAGTGAAAGCTATTTTATTCCAAGACACTGTCTATTTTAAAACACGCTGCCATTTTATTTACGGCATCAATTGTAAGATGTACATTTCTTCACATATAATCTCTCTGAGATCTGGATACACCTGACAGTCACTGAAATAAGGTAAATGTGTCCTCACCGCTTGCTTTTGCCTGGCCTACCTCAAAACCTCCCACTTGTGATCGCAGGCTTGTTGAACTGGAAGGGGCTGCAGAGGTCAGGCATACAACCTCCTTCATGTGACAGGCCACATCACAGGAAGTCAGTGGGGCCCAAAGAGGCGGAAACGCTTGCAGACCTCTTGACTCCCTTGGTTTCATTCTTTTCAGTATTTAAATCAGTTGTTTTTTTTTCCCCTCCTTTGGCCCCTTCTCATTTTTTTTTAAAAGGTATTTGTTTTTTTAGTTATTTTGTTTGTTCCCTTCTCTTTTACTCTCTCTCTTTGGAACCTGGAAGCAGGAATGGCCTTTTAGACCACAGCACATAGTCCAAAAAACAGTACAAGAAGGACCTAGCATATTACCCAGTCCTGGAGCACTTTGTTGCTTCTTATCACCCCGAGACTGTCTTCCTCTGCTTGATCTCAGAGACAGTCATGAAGGTAACGGCAGGGAATGGAGCCAGGGCTGACCTGCCTTCAAGAGCCTTTCTTCCCCCAAATCACAATGTTGGCTGCCACTGCTCTTAGCATCACAAATCTTGCCTTTCATTGCTTTTTGGCGTTCAGCTCAGTTTTTTTTTTTTTTTTTTAACTCATTGCAGACCTGATGGAACACTGAATCAAATTGAAGGTGAGGCCACCCAGGCCAACCTCACAGAGCCTGCCAAGCTGGGAGTCAAGTTTTTCTGGTGTGAGTATCCACTTCTCTCTGGAGATTTCAGGGACAGGACCCTGAAGGCCAGCGCCCTGGGTAGGAGTGCTCCTGTCATACCTGAGCATCATCCGCTCAGGCCATAATCATTTGTCTATCATCTTCTAATGCCATGCACTGGAAATGCAATGATAAGCACAACAGACATGGCCCCTGTCCTTACGGAGCCTACATCCCAGTATGGATACTGATAAGACCCAGAGGGTTTACAATGAAACTACAATAAACGTTTCAATAGGGGAAGGCCAGGTGGGCGTACACAGGGCAGGAGCTGTAGAAGATCCAACTCAGTCCTGATGGGAGGGATGAGGGAGAGGGAAGACATGTCCCAGAGGAAAACTGAGGCCCCCAAATTAGTAGATGTTAGCAGAACAACTAGCATGTACAAAAGATTGGCAGCAAGAGACGGCCAGAGTGAAGCAAGTTTGGGTCCTGGCTCTGCCACTTTCTAGTCACATTGCTGGGGTCCCTGGGAGGTATTTAATCACAACCATCTGCCCTTGGGAGTTCTGAGCTTTGGAATGGATCTGGACAACAGAGAAAGATCCAAATATTAGTTTTCTTGCTGCTATAGATAAACTGGAGTCCTAGTGATGCAGTGGTTAAGAGTTATACCTGCTAACCAAAAGGTCGGCAGTTCGAATCCACCAGTCTCTCCTTGGAAACCCTATAAGACAGTTCTACTGTCCTGTAGCGTTGCTACAAGGCGGAATCAACTTGACAGCAAAGGGCTTTGTTTTGGCTTTATAGATACACTGGGAGGCTCAGCTCAGAACTATGAGGCTTTGTCATGTCAGAGGTGCTTGGAAGTGCTTCTCCCCACCTGTGGGCAGACACCGAAGTCACAGAAATGGCTCCTTCTGCCCCCAATCACCATCACCATCAAGTCCCTCAAGTGGGGGCAGAGGAGCAGGTCTCATTTTAGAGAAGGAGAAAAGAGTTCCTCCCACACATGACTCTTAAACGACTAACTTCACATCGAGAAGTCAGGGGTAACTGCCCTGCTTTGTGCAGATGAAGTAGGTCACACATGCTCTGTAAACTGTGAAGGGGTTTGTAAACACTGCTTTCACTTGTTATTTCTACAGGGGAGGAAGTTGAAGCACAGGAAGGCTGGGTGACGTACACAAGGTCCATGAACTAATTTGGGGCAGAACTGGGACTAAAACCTAGGTCTCCAAACCCTTGATTATTTGTCCCATAACACTGATCGGGGATGGAGATGGAAGTGCAGGTCAGATACTACGTGCACAACCTTTGTAAGGGAACCTGTGACAGAAGCTAAAAGAGAGACATGAGCTGTTGGCTGGGGAAGTGGAGGAGGGAGAGATTTATTCTGGTTGGAGGGATCAGATGTTTGCATTGGGTCTTGTAGGGTATATGGGAGATTACAAGAAAGAACATTCCAAGTGGAGCGAACAGCATGAGAAAAAGCCTGGAGAAAGAAGCCTAAATCATAGAGGGTACATGGAGTGGGAGATAAGGCTGGAAGGTCTTGAATGTCATCTTAGAGAGTTTGAAGTTTCTTCCATAAGCAATCCAAAAAAAGGAAAACCCAAACCTATTGCCTTCAAATCAATTCCGACTCATAGTGACCCTATAGGACAGAGCAGAACAGCCCCCATAGGGTTTCCAAGGAGTGGCTGGTGGATTCAAACTGCCAACCTTTCAGTTAGCAGCTGTGGCTCTTAAGCACTGCGCCACCAGGTTGTTAAAGTTTTGTAATAAAGAGAGAGACATGGATGTGTTCTGTACTAAAAGGAAATAGCTGGTAAATCTATTGTTGAGAACTGGACCCTGTGAGAGGAGACAGAATATGCATGACCAGCTATGCGCAGGGTAGGGCATCAGGCTGCTCTGGACCCTGTGAGAGGAGACAGAATATGCATGACCAGCTATGCGCAGGGTAGGGCATCAGGCTGCTCTGGAAGAGCTAGAGACATATTTTTCCCAAATTTCTCAGGGCTGAAGAGCTCTCAGTCTTGGGGGGGATATGCAAAGCAGCTAAAATCCAGAGATAGGAGATGTATGATGAAAATACGCTCTTGTGAGTGAGGCAGGCAGGCAGGCAGGGCACCAACAGTGCTAGAAAGAGCAAGTCAGAAACAACACTCAATCCAGGCCCTGCAGTCTGTCCAAGCTTCTGTCCAGACTTCCTCCAACTGTCCTTCTGTATTTATAAACAGGTCAAAAGTCAGAGGTAGGAGGGTCCTGGGGGGGTGGTCATCGAACCACCTCCTGATAAGCAGCTGGGTCCTTGATACCCAGAAAAGCTCTAGCCACTCACACATAGCGTGCTTTGTCCCAGCACTTCTCTTGGTTTTTCTTGAATGCCGAGATATGATCATGACTTGGCAAAGGCAGGGATTATCTTTGACGGGAGGAAGCAGAATCCTTAAAACTCAGGAAAGCAAATTACCCGACTGCACATGTGCCTAAATCTTTTGTTCTTATGGGATCAGCGTAGTTTTGTCCCATTTGGTGCATCTTCCAGTTAACGAGCTGGGCTCTGAGTTTTCATTGGCTTGGACCCTGGCTGACTGAGGAAATTTCTGGTTCCAGATGGAGGGGTAAATCCTCTACCTCTCCACTTAAGGGCCCCTTTAATCTTGGGCTTTCAACACTTTACGGATGTCATTCCATGAATAAAGGGAGAGTCATGGCATGTTGGGAGGAAGAGCTTATAACCTGTTACCCGCTGATTTACCACATTCTTAATGGTGGATGAATTTTCAAAGGTCATGCAAAAAAAAAAAAAAAAAAAAACAAAGCAAAACATTAGCTCTGCCTCCTTCTTTAGGGACGTTCTGGAGGCAGTTAGGTGGGACGTTCTGGAGGAAGTTAAGTGGTACAGCCTAGGGCAGCCTGGGCTCTTACATTCTTGACTGCACTTTGCTAAGTGGTACCTCCATGTGCACTGTACCAGGAGCAATCTTTCAATCCAAGGGGTCTAGTTAAACACTCCAGTTATGATGGGCTTCCAGAGACCAACCTGTTATCAGGGACGGACGAGCCAGATGATGGTTCTTAACCCGAGCTGTACATTATAACCACTAGAGAGCTTTTAAAAGCACCTATCACACACAATCAGAATCTGGGGAGGGATGGTCCCGGTATTTTTTAACCTCCCAAATGACTCCAGCGTGAAATCTGAGCTAAGAACCACTGATCTAGAAAAAATAGGACCCCAGAGCCTGGCTTCCACAGTCCTGGAGATGAAAGTTTCTCTTGTGCTGGTCCCTCTTAATGCCTCCCTCCTCTGGTTCTTAGTGATGCCATCAGCACCATACTGGGTCCTGGCCACGGACTATGAGAACTATGCCCTCGTGTACTCCTGTACCACATTCATCTGGCTTTTTCACATGGATCATGTTTGGATCTTGGGACGAAACCCTTTTCTCCCTCCAGAAACAGTGACCTATCTAAAAGATATCCTGACTTCTAACGACATCGCCATCGATAAAATGACCATCACAGACCAGGTGAACTGCCCCGAGTTTCTGTAATGAGGCTCTGAAGGAAGGCTGGGTCCACTCCATGTTACTTCTTTTGCTTTGCTTTTCCCCACCCCACCCAGCCCCCCATGAAAGCCAACCAACCATCCATGACCCATTTCAAATACCAGAAGAGAAGGTGGACAGAAGCCATTGGAGGGGAACTCAAAAAAAGTTGGCCCAAACACTTAGCTGTGTATCACCTTGTTACCTTAGTAGCCTAACAATAAACTTGCTGACATGCTGTGCTCACAGCAGATTCTGAATTGATTATTGTGGGTTTTTAATTATAAGCTTATGCTTGGGAATCCTGAAGCAGTTGTGCTGAAAAAAATGAAGCACTGTACTGTCCTCGTTTAAAGGTAACAGTCTTGTTCCTGTTGAAGCCAAAGGCATATTCTGGGCGACCTGAATCCAGGTACCCCTATCCTGCAGTAGACGCTTTTGTGGGGGAAGCATTGGTTTGGGGTTTTTAAGCCTCCCACAGGCAGTTTCCTTGAAGCTTTCCCTTTCTCACCAGAGGGTCATCGGAGTAAGACTGGAGACTGGGACCATCTCGGGGTCTGTGTTAGGAAGAAGAGCATCTATGAGAGGGAAATATGGGGATTTTTTTTTTTTTAAAGAAAATCATTTTTGTGTGTGTATCTTTCTTTCAAATGATATTTACTAAAGTTGAACTGCAATTCCAGGCATTAAAAAAGAATCTCTGTCCTCTCAGAAGCTGAAAGTCTGGTTAGGGAGACAGACAAGTAAAATATGCAACTACAATCCAAAATTATGAGTGCAAAGGTAGGGGAACATGGAGGGTGCCACCGGATCCCCAGCTAATCTCAGCCCTCCAGACACAGGTGACCACAGTGTTGTACTGCCATACCTGTGGGGGCTCCAACTTCAGGGAGCCAGGAGCCACCTTGGGTGACTATTAAAATCACAAAGACCTCAGAATTCTCACCCGCAGTTCCACTTAGCCCACACAGCATTGACAATATATGAATGTTTTAGGAGATGAACACAAAATTAAGCCTCTTGATTAGCTTTCTGCCTTTTTTTTTTTTTAACATGAAGGCAAAATATTAGTGTCCTTGTGTACTCGAGGCTCTTTAATGCTTTATGTTAAAAGTTATAAAAATTTCAAGGATCTTAATTTGTACAATTTTCATTTAACTAAATAAATATGACCTCAAAATGTAGCTTGCAATTCAAAATTCCAAAAGACTTAAAACCTTTGGGCAAAAAGGCAGTAATAAGGAAGTAGGTTATGAAGAAGACCCTCACTTGTTCTACCCCCAACTCTGGCCACCACACCAGACACACAGGGCACTTTTCTGAAGTCCTGTGGTAGGAAATAAGTTAATATTGTTGTTTGTTGTTAGCTGCCACTGAGTTGGCTCCAACTCATGGCGACCTCATGTATAACCAACGGAAACATCGCCTGGTCCTGCACCATCTTCAGGGCCGCTGGTATGTTTGAGTCCATTGTTGTGGCTATTGCATCAATCCATCTCATTGAGGGTTTCCCTCCTTTTCACTGGCCCTCTGGTTTATCGACCACAATGTCGTTTGCTAGCGATTAGTCTTTACTGATGACGTGTCTGTATCAGACAATATTCTGCTGTGACCCATAAGGTTTTCATTGGCTGATTTTTTGGAAGTAGATCACCAGACCTTTCTTCCCAGTCTGTTTTAGTCTAAAAGCCCCGCTGAAACCTGTCTCCCGTGGGTGACGCTACTGGTATTTGCAATACCAGTGACACAGCTCCTAGCATCGTAGCAACACACAAGCCAACACAGGACAGAAAGTAATATAATCACTTTCCTCTAACAGCTATCTGATAACATGTCAAACAAGGGAAGTGCAGCACCTGTACAGAGACTCAGTTTTTTAATGTGAATTAACTACTGAGTGGGCAGCGAGATGGATGGAAGGAAAAGGAACCTATGAAGCTGGCAGCCTTTCGGGAGTGACCAAACCTGAGAGAAATGTTTAGAAACCCAGATAGCAGCACGGGGGTGCCACATATCTGGAGGAAAAACCAGCAAAGAAGCCAGAAGGGGAAAAAGAGGAAGGGAAGCTGGCAGTAAATATCTAAATAGAGACGACAGTATAATAAATCCCCACCTACCCATCATCAGCCCCAATGGTCACCAACATTTCACTGATCTTGCTTCAACTATCACCTCACCCCCAACTTTGTTCTTCAAGTATTTTAAAGCAAATTCCAGATATGCCATCCTATTACTCACCCATAGCCACCTAATTATAAACCATCCTATTACTCACCCATAGCCACCTAATTATAAATCTCCAGTAAATACACACTTTAAACAAAGAAATGCCAATTAAGTTTTATATCCTGAACATGCTTAAAAACTGTAATCTCTATATAAAGATTATATAATCCAGATGAAAGGGAAGATGTATACACAAAAATGTTCATTGAAGGCTTATTTGTAGCCCCCAAACTGGGAAGAGCTAAACTATCTAACAACAGAAAAATGGGATCATGCACTATGGAGCAGCCACTTGATGTAATGTTGTGCATGTGAAGTCATGAAGATTACACAGCCACACAGGAGCTGGTGCCTGCCCAGCCATACTCACTGCTGCCCACGGCCTTGCTGTTTTGAAGAGCTAGAGTTGAGCACATGACTCCATCTCCACAGCAACACTTGACTGGACCAGGCTGTGTCCACCTGAGCCAGGACAGCCAATCCACAGGCTGAAAAAAACCTTGGATTTTTGTGGCTTGGCTGAAAAAGATAAATTGGGCCCATCTAATCAAGATTTGACTTTGAAAGACAGAGAGAAAGGATAATGGAAAACTCTGGAACTATAAGGTCAGGTACTTTGGGGTGGTGGTACAACTGAAGTTATGAGAGCACAGAGCAGAAATGCAGAGTTAAGCAGAGATCCCGTCAAGGCTCCTGAGAGAGCAGCTTCAGTAGCAATGGCTTTCCATGTCCTAGCTCCAATTCCTTCAGAGCCCAGTTATCTTAGGTTCCCTGTCCTTGGATTTCTGTAAAATTCCTAAGTTATACACACACACACAAACTTTTTTCTGAGGTAATTTAACTTCACTGAATGAAAGTTCCTTGGAACCAGAATAGCCCTTGAAAAAAAAAAAGCATTTGCAATATTATGTTGAATGAAAAAAAGCAAACTACAGCGTTGTAACAATGCTGTCTGTATAGATACACAAAACGATAGCGTAAAATCAAGGACTAAAAGTGAACAGAGAAGATGAAATCAATTAATGTGTTAGTGTGGTAGAACTGTGATTTTTTTCTTTCTTTCTTTCTTTTTGCTATTGCTGTTTGTAGTGTAGACCCTAAAACTTCAGACCCCGAAGTTCACCTTGAATCTCTGGCAAGTTTAGCACCAAGCTCCAAAGAAATGTGCCTTTTCTTCCAACAACTACCTCAGATTTGAGAAGTTTCTGGACTATTCTCCCATCCCACCACATCCTCAATACATCTGAGATGATGGCAAGATTTGTGGATATCGGACATGTTGCAGTTTTAAAAAAAAAAAACTTCTTTATTAAAACAATCTATCTACTACCAACAAAGTCCTCTGTATACTTCTAGGATACATAAAAGGAAGATAACATAAAGGGAGTAATTCAGAAAGTTTTTAGTTTCACAGTTGTCCAAGCACTCTTTTATAACAGACTTCCCCTCACCAAAAAAGCAATCATTTTTACCTTGATATAAAAAACCCATTGCCGTTGAGTCAATTCCGACTCATAGCGACCCTATAAAACAGAGTAGAACCGCCCCATAGAGTTTCCAAGGAGCACCTGGCAGATTGGAACTACTGACCTCTTGGTTAGCAGCTGTAGCACTTAACCACTACGCCACGCCACCAGGGTTTCCCACCTTGGTAGAGTTATGAAAAACTACTAAAAACTTTGATATTTATTAAATATGGTCAACCTTTATGCTGAAATCAATATTTTGGCTAAATGCCAAGTATGAAATCAAAATCGACTCATCAAGAGTTACCCAATGTTTTCCAGCAGAATAAGGCAGTCTGAACTCACTGGTAATGCGAAGGAGTGGTGTGGCAGAAAGAGCACTGGAGTGGGGGCCAGCACTTGTCCCAGCCCACCACTATTAAGCCACTTAGTCCAGCAGACCTCTTCCCTGTATAGGCGTGTCTCTTCCCTGCACACTGAAAGAGGTGAACTAGAAAAAGGTATGTCTAAGGATTCTTCCAGGTCAAACATTTATCATTTTATTTGTAATTAATTGTGGCTGAAACCATGGACTCAAACAGACCAATGATCATGAAGATGGCAACAGGACCAGGCAATGTTTCATTCTGTTATACATAAGGTCGACATGAGCTGGAGCCAACTAACAACGATAACAATGTAATTAATAAAGCAAAACTGCAAAAAAGAAGAGGGTTCACCGGTACTTTTATAGGGGAAAAAAGCCATAACTTAAAAGAGCAACCCTTTACATTATTTTGTATCTTCTTCTAAACCTTATCAATGTACATAAACACTTGGCACCATTTTAAAATAACAATACCTGTATTTTGTAGTACACATTATTTTGATGTATGTGTTTTTCCACGAGGAATCATACATTTTACTTGTATAAACATTGTGTTCTGTAAATACACTGGAAATGCTACATTTTTCTCTCCAGAGTTTTCTGAGGCTGCTAATTATAATTAAAATATAAAATGTCACCCCTGAGCCAACTCCCCATTATCTCCAGTACATCTAGAGACCCATGTGGGGCAAGAGCTTGTTGAATTATATAGTAACTCTCTCAATGAGCAGGGTTAGGAGACTTGAGTCCAGGGCCATTGGAGGCCAAGGCTTCATACCCATGGTTAAACAGGCAAACCTTTATCCCAAGTCTCTTAGCGTAAGAGTGCTGAAACCCCAACGATGGCTCTGGACACCTGGAGAGGGGCAGGTGCTCAGGTGCTCAGCGCCTGATTCCCACACATTCTCCTAGCCTGGCATTCCAGTCCCCCAGTGTTCTTCCCAGCCTAGCCTTCTTGCCTCTTCTCCCTCTGCTCCTCAGGCACCCAGTCTGCTGGTTCTCAATCATATCAGTTCCTTGGGAAGACATGCCAGAATGAGGAGAGAGTAGGCAAAGAAGAGCAAAGACCGCAAAAAATTCCCCTGAAGCGATTCAGATTTCCTCCCATGCCTCCACTGAGAAGCACTGCTTTGTCAAAGAGAACTGACTACTTATCACCCTGTGTTGCCCACTTCTATACCTTGGCACATACCCTTCCTCTTGCCAAAATGTCCCCTGTCAAATCCAAATCACCAAGTGTAAAGCAGTACTTCTAGCAGCAATTTGGTAACATCTAGTAAAGTCACAGATGCACACAACCTTTGCCCTAGCAATTCTCTTCTCAGCTAAATATCCCAGAAAACCTCCTGTGCATGAACACAGGGAGACGTGTACCAAAATGTTCACTGCAGTGCTGTTCCAAAGACTAAAGAACTAGAAACAACCTAAATGTCCATTAGTAGAATTAATTTAAAAATTGCTATATATATACATACACACATGTACATGCATACATATACATGCACATATAAAGACAGATAGGAAAAAAGAAAAACCAAGCCTGTTGCCATCAAGTCAATTCTGACTCAGAGCGACCTTATAGGACCGAGCAGAACTGTCCCATAGGGTTTCCAAAGAGCAGCTGGTAGACTGGAACTTCCAACTTTTTGATTAGCAGCCATATGCTTAACCGCTGCACCACCAGGGGCCCATATACATACATACACGCACATAGATGGATATGTATGTATATAGTGCGATACTGCACACCCGTGAAAATGAATTAGGCCTACAAATACCAACATACATAATCTATAAAATATGTTGAGCGAAAAAAGCAATATGCAAAAGGATACCTACAGTATGGTACTATATATAATGACAAGCTATTTCAGGATACATACATATGTAATGAAAGTATAATGAAATCTAGGAAATGATAAACACAAAATTCAAGGTACTTGTTCCCTCCAGAGGGTGGAGGGAGGGAGCTGCAAACGGGCAGGGGTACCTAACTGACTTTCGTTGCATTGGTAATTGTATTAGCTTCTTGTTGCTGCTGTAATAAACTACCACAAAATTGTTGCCTTAAAATGACAGAAATGTATTCTCTCACAGTTCTCAATGCCAGAAATGTGAAAGCAGCATCCATGGGTCAAAATAAAGGTGTAAACACAAAAAAGACCAGACTTACTGGTCTGACAGACTGGAGAAACTCCCAGAGTATGGTCCCCGATACCCTTTCTTTTAACCCAGTACTGAGGTCACTCCTGAGGTTCACCCTTCAGCCAAAGATTAGATAGGCCCATAAAACAAACAATAATACACGTAGCTCAACCATGTATACGAGACTAAATGGGCACACCAGCCCAGGGGCAAGGACGAGACGGCAGGAAGGGACAGGAAAGCTGGACGAGTGGAAATGGGGAACCCGAAGTCAAGAAGCGGAGAGCGTTGACATGTCAGAGGGCTGGCGATCAATGTCACAAAACAATGTGTATTGTTCAACGAGAAACTAATTGGCTTTGTAAACCTTCATCTAAAACACAATAAAATAAATAAATAAAAGAAAATAAAATCCTTAGAAACAAACAAAATGAAGGTGTCAACAAGCCCATGCTCCCTCTGGAGGCTCGAGGGGAGAATCTGTTCCTTGCCTCTTCCAGCTGCTAGTGGCTGCCAGCATTCCTTGCTTTGTGGTTACATCACTCCGACCTTCAAAGCCAGCACCTTCAAATCTCTCTCTGCTTTGTCTCCATATGGGCCTTTGTGTGTGTGTGTGTGTGTGTGTGTGTGTGTGTAATCTCTCTCTACTTCCCTCTTATACAGAGACACGTAATTGCATTTAGGGCCCACCCAGATAATCCAGGATGATCTCCCCACCTCAAGATCTTTAACTCAAACACATCTGCAAAGACCTTGTTTCCAAATCTACCACTTACCGGCTTCAGGGAATGGGATTTAATATCTTTGACGGGCCAGTTTTCAGCCTACCACAGTAACGTTTTATTCTTAGACTGAATGGTGAGTAATGGCAGACAGAATGATGTCCTTTACACTGAGTCACAATTACCTGTGCGTACACTTTACATCAGACACAGACCATGAACTTCTTATGGAAAGAGAGATCTCCAGGAGCCTGGAGAGCAGTGTAATAAGAGTAACTCAGAGAGAAGGCTAGAATACTAGGAGGCAAGCTCTAAGAGTAGGTATGAATTTGTCACTTCAGAGGTGGGGCAATTCTAGATAAAACAAGATCCAGGGCATGACCCTTATAACCTGACTTGTCATTTTTAGGACTTTTTTGTGAGTCCCTTTTCAGATGTTAAATTATGGTATTTAAAGAGTGGCCTCTCCTCCAAAAATTCATATTAAATAAGAGACCTTTAGAACAAAAAACCAAAGTTCAAAACCCACTGGAACAGTGATGGCTGAACAACATGATGAACGTAATTAATGCCATTGAACTGCACATGTGAAAACTGTAGAAATGACAAATGTTTTGTTGTCTATATATTTATAACATACACGCATACGTGTACACACACACACACACACACACACACACACACACACACACAGCGGACTGAATGCTAAGTTTGGGCATTGTGGAGAAGTCAGTGGAAAAAAATCCCAGTCATGTCACAGAGGCAGCCTCCAGTTCTACCTGCTTTTAATCCAAGCCTTCATCTCCCACCCTTCCCCAGTAACAGCTGCTGCTAGGGCTCTCTGTGAGTAAGCTCTGTCCCAGGAGTGACAAATGGGTTTGGTTAGCTTCCTGGCTGGCATGGGCAGGGCTGGAGGAAGTGGGTGTTTGTTCTTTGCCTGTAGCCTGGTCCCAAGCAGGACTGGTGAGACCCACTGCATGCACCAGAGTCAGAGGACTCCTGCGTCCTCCCTCACCAAATGAGGGAGTGGCTGGTAATGACCAGGACCAACCCTACTGGAAGATGCGATGGAAAGCTACAAAATCTACAGGCTGACAGCAGTGGCATTTTGCGTAAGTGCATTTTGTCAACAAAGTGTTCTATGCATGGGAAACAATCTAGATGGGCCATTTTTATACCTACAGATTACTACTAAGAATAATTCTTTACTTTGGCAGGCTTAGATGCTGAGGCTGGTGACATTTCATTCATCAAGTCTCAGCTCAAGCATCTCTACAGGCATTTACCTAAAAGTGACTGCCCCGTTTACCTTCTATTCTATCACCCTTTTAACTTTTTCTTTTTTTAAAACCGTTTTTCACAGTCTACAATTATCTTGTTAACTCATTAGCCTATGTATTTATTGTCCATTTCTCTCCTGGAAATGTAGGCTCTCTGAGAACAGGAACCCTGTTTTTTGGGTACACTCATATCTTCAGAGCCTATGACAATGTCTGGCACATAGTAAACACTCAAATATTTATTGAATGAAGGAGTAAATGAATGAACAAGTAAATAAATTAATGCAGAAGCTGAAAAAATGTCTCAAGACCCAGACACAATCACGTATATAAGTGAAAATAGAACCCAAGTATGTCTTATATTCACATGCTTCAACACACTCAGCTAAGATCGATTCCCAATTCGCTTTTTCTGACATGTCCCCACAACTTGCCACTAAAATATCATTCCCCTCATACGCACATTCATTTTCCAAATGGGAAAACTGAAGCCCAGTGAAGTGAAGTGACTTGAACAAAACTATGTGGCTCGTTAGAAATATAGTTAAGACTTGAAGTTGTACCGTAACTTCTATGAGAGAAGTAATTTACTCAGAGGATGATTTCGGGGTTTTGCCTCATTTTGTTCCTTTCCCCCCACAGATACAACAACACACCTCCTATGAGAAGTGTCTTTTGCCTTCATGAGCAAAAACTATGGTTCAAAGACAGTGTTCGGTTTGGCAGATCAATAACCACTAGTTAGGGGGTTATAACCAAAAAGTAATTATTCAGGAGGCAGACCTGGCTAGGCTTGATGACACACCCTGTCATTAGTTAGAGATGAGTGAGAGGAGAGCAGCCTGCTCACCAGGTTTCCAAGTACATGAGATGGTCAACATCTGAGTCCTGGACTCAGACTCGGGTTATTCTTAGCACAAGGGAGATTGTTTTATATGGTTAAGGGGCAACTCTACCAAGAAGCAGAGGGACTGGATGACCTCATGTGACCTTTCCAGTTCTTGAGGTACCTGGATAAGGACAACACAGGAAGCATGAAGAATAAACCAAAAACAAAACGCAAACATGTTGCTGTCAAGTCGATTCCGACTCATAGTGACCCTATAGGACAGAGTAGAACTGCCCCATAGGGCTTCCAAGGAGCACCTGGTGGATTTGAACTGCCAACATTTTGCTTAGCAGCTGTAGCTCTTAACCACTACGCCACCAGAGTTTCCACATGAAAAATAGGAGCTTCTAATACCTACTTCCTCCCTTCCCCACCCCACGAGGCTATGCTGCCTCCTTGTGATTTGAGGGGCAAACGTTGACTGCACCGACTTAATACACCCATTGAGACTCATTACTATTTTCTTAATAAGTGCAAATATTTTATCTGTGTCTGGTTCTCTCTGTCCCTTTATAAGTTATAGAAAGTGTAACCTAGTTCACTGATTCATCTTTTCTTCCCCTTGAAAAATGTCACCTTTTGGAAGCACTGTATTAAATTATCCCTTTCGTGAACAAATGAATTTTTCTTTTTTAATTTTTTTTTATACCATATGTTTTCATTAATGGAAGGCATGCTGAATCAAGAAGCATTTCTGAAAATTTGTTATGAAATATGGATTCTGTCCCTTTGGACTTGGGGTGTAGGATTATATGGGGCATATACGTCACTCTGGACTTTAGGGGTAAAATTGTGTGGGACACATATGTTCCTCTGGAATCGGGCATAGGGTTAGTGGGACACATATGTCCCTCTGGACTCTACACCACCTTCTAGATCCCTTGACAGGTACATATAACGCATGGCGCCAAAAAATGCAGTACTTGCACGAACATGGGATCATCACAAGAAACGCAACTTCCAAATAATACACAGGAACCCGGAAATATACAAGGCTTATCTCGCTGTACAAAAGCCAGAAGAGACAAATGTTTTGCACAATCACATCTCACGGTGCAACAACTCATACAATATGCTGTAAAATCAGTAATTTGCGGCACATGCCTGCTGCTTCTGTTTCAGTTATACAGGTCCCGCCTGTGGCAGCACATACTGTCAATGTAACAGGAAACAACAACAAAAAAATCAAACCCATTACCATCAAGTCAATTCCAACTCATAGTGGCCCTATAGGACAGAGCTGAACTGCCCCATAGGGTTTCCAAGGAGCAGCTGGTGGATTCAAACTGCTCTTACCCACAGAGCCAATGTAATAGTAGCTTTCCAATAAACCTGAGAGGTGGAAAATATAGGTGCGAGAGCGTATATTCCATTACTAATGAAAGGGTTAAACTAGAAAAGTACCTTATCTGTCATTGAAAAGAGAAATTTTTTCATTTCAAACAAAAGCCCTGAGGTGCCATACCCTCTCCTAAGTAAATCTGCTGCCCACTGACAGCAAAATAATTACCCACAGCAAGGGCAGACTCTATGAGGAAACCCTGTGGCACCATGGTTAAGAGCTATGGCTGCTAACCAAAAGGTCGGCAGTTCAGATTTACCCAGCGCTCCTTGGAAACTATGGCGCAGTTCTACTCTGTCCCATAGGGTCACTATGAGTCGGAATCGACTTGACGGCAATGGGTTTGGTTTTTCTGGTCCTATGAGGATGAGTGACTTACCAAAGAATAGCCTACCTCAGAGAATCTTTTCCTAGCTCTCAAAACGAACCTCTTCTTTAAGTGGTATCATGTATTAATTTATGTTTATGAATTCCTGTGTGGCGCAGATGGTTAAGTGCTGGACTATTATCCAAAAGGTTGGTGGTTCAAACCCACCCAGAGGCACCTTGGAAGTAAGGCCTGGCGATCTGCTTCTGAAAGGTCGCAGGCTTGAAAACCCTATGGAGTGCAGTTCTACTCTGCACACTTGGCGTCGCCATGAGTTAGAATCAACTCAATGGCAACTAACAACAACATTAATTTATGCTTAGTACTGTAACAAGCACTACCAGCACCATCCTAAAGAAAAGCACCTCCCTTTAAAGTCACAAAGAGCAACCAGTGGATGGCTTCCTAAGAGACAATTTTTCAGCATAAAATTATGGTACCTTAAGTGTTAAGCACAAAACTGAAAGAAAACAAAAAGGCAATTTAAGACAAAGAATTATTTCAGAACAATACAAGAGCAACTTTCTAAATATAGAATCCAAAGAACATCCCAGAAAACACCGGGTTAAGCAAACACTGCATCCACCAAACTCAATACGATCAAGAAACACTATGGCAGTTCTCTGCCTGAGGGACCAAGACTGGTAACCTATGTGATGCTTTCAGTTACCTGCTCTGAGGACCAGTTTGACTCATTGTTTGAATTATGCCTAAGGACTCCACAGTTCACATATTCCCTTTGGCAGGAAGGTAGCTAGTTCTCATTCTTAGAATTACTGCCTCCAAAGATACACCCACTGTGTCAACTCTAGACTACGGAACTAAGTTACCTCGTTGACTCTTAGCTATTGGTTTACCAGCCCGGCTCTCCCATTAGATAGTGAGTATCTTAAGGGCAGGAACCTGTCTTATTCATATTGTCTCCTCAGCTTTTAGTCCTCAGGAATAAAGTTAACATACTGTTGGGTGTGGAACGTTGTTTAAAATTCAATCCCCTTTTGAAAACTTTTTCAATCTGTTCTATTATTTTGTTCCCATCTTTTTAGAATTTTAAGAGCTTCTAGTAACATTTTAAGGAGCCCTGGTGGTGCGGTGGTAGAGTCTGGCTGCTAACCAAAAGATCAGCAGCTCAAATCGACCAGGTGCTCCTTCGAAACCCTATGGGGCAGTTCTCTGTCCTATAGGGTTGTTATGAGTCAGAATCGACTCGGCAATGGATTAGTAACATTTTGGCCACAGGTACCTAAGACTTTGTAATTCAAATAAGCTCATAATAGATTTGTAACAGTTATGAATAATGGTACTGTTTTGTTCCCTTGTGGCTGTCATTTTTCTTTTATTTTTTATTAATCAAGATCTCAAGTTCCTAGAATAACATACTGGTCTCTGAAATACTTATTGTAAATACTGTAAATTTTAAATTCTAATCTGTACCAAACATTTTGGATGACTGAAAGCAAGTTATTTCAAGCATTTCCAATTGGGATCCACTCACTGATAACAGTCTTCCGAGTCTCCCTATAATCTCAACACTTCACCCACGGCAGTGTGGCATCAGCTGCCTGCTAACCGCTCCATCCCCACCTCAGTCAGACCTTGCTGCTCAGCAACCGTCCTGGGGGGCTGCAAACACTACCTCTTGGAAGCAGGGTGCCTTAGAGTCCACACCTAATATCTGTGAAAATCTAGCAACTGCATCGAAAAAAAAGCAAAATTAAAATGTCAAAAATTAGGCCAAAAAAGAAAAAACACAGGATACACAAATGCCATAAGGCAATCGATTTTAGGTACACTGATATTAGCGGAATTGACCTGGAGCTGCCTCAAGTTGCTCACAGCCTAAAGAGAAAGACAAACAAGGCAACCAACCACTACAATGTAGGATTCAGAGACCACATAGAATTAGGACGCTGCAATGTTTTTAATAATGGTTAGCACAGGGCATCATGGGAGCAGAGAGTAGGGTCACCTGATCCTGCCATGGAAGAGTCAGGGAGGGCTTCATTCAGGAGTAAATCCCAAGCTGCATTTGGAACGAGATGGAGTAAGCCAGGAATGGAAAGGGGAAAGGAGGCAGCCCAGGCAGAAGAAAGACTGTCACGCAAGAGGAACTCAATTCAACAGCATATGGGGTCCAGGGTCCTGTGGAAGAGTGGTGGTAGCCAAGGCTCAGATCACTGACAGCCTTGTAAACCATAAAAAGTTCTGATTTTAATCTGAAGGTAAGGAAGGTTATTGAAGGATTTAAGTCTAGGAAGTCATTTAATCTGCATTTAAAAATAAAATCAGAATACCAATTTATTAATTCACAGTCAAAAAATGTTCCTGCAGAGAAGGTCAAGGTTGGAGTCCTCTGGGAAGCAAATGTTCTGCCTTCAGGCTGGCTACAGGGGATACCAGAATTTGGTGAGGAAGGAGATGGTTAAGCTCAGGCAGCAGGCTAAGGCAACCTCATTCATTTCACAATGGGGATACACCTACCATCTGCCCAGACTCCTTCCCCCTGGGAAGGGCACTGTCCTGAGCTGAAAACATTGCATGACCACTCTGTCAGCAGAGGAGGATGGAGAGGGGGTGGGTGAGTCTGGAGGTGAGAGACCAGAGAGGTGGCCATTGTAGTAACACCATACTGAGCAATGAGGCATGAACTAAGGAAGTGGCAATGGGGACGGAATGGAGATTTTTAGGAGACAGAATCACATGGACTTAATTCCTCAACAAAATAAAGGGCATTTATATAAAGCCAACAGCCAACACCATCCTAAATGGAGAGAGCCTGAAAGCATTCCCCTCAAGAAGAGGAACCAGACAAGAATGCCCTTTATCACTACTCTTATTCAACATCGTGCTGGAGGTTCAAGCCAGAGCAATTAGGCTAGAAAAAGAAATAAAGGGCATCTAAATTCATAAGGAAGAAGTAAAAGTATCTCTATTTGCAGATAATATGATCTTATACACATAAAGCCCTAAAGAATCCATAAGAAAACTATTGGAACTAATAGAATTCAGCAAAGTCTCAGGATACAAGATAAACATACAAAAATCAGTTGGATGACATTCTTTAATGAGATGGAGAAACAAATCACCAACTTCATATGGAAGGGAAAGAGGCCCTGGATAAATAAGGCATTACTGAAAAAGAAGAACAAAGTGGGAGACCTTACTTTACCTGATTTTAGAACCTATTATACCGCCACAGTAGTCTAAACAGGCTGGTACTGGTACAAAAACAGACACGTGGACCAATGGAACAGAATTGAGAATCCAGACATAAATCCATCCACATATGAGCAGTTGATATTTGACAAAGGCCCCAAAACAGTTAAATGGGGAAAAGACAGTCTTCTTAACAAATGGTGCTGGCATAACTGGACATCCATCTGCAAAAAAATGAAACAAGACCCATACCTCACTCCATGCACAAAAACTAACTCAAAATGGATCAAAGACCTAAATATGAAAACTAAAACGATAAAGATCATGGAATCTGCATTTCTCTAATGGGACAATGTTAGGAGCCCTAATACATGGCATAAACAGTATACAAAACATTATAAAGAATGTAGAAGAAAAACTAGATAACCGGGAGCTCCTAAAAATCAAACACCTATGCTCATCCAAAGACTTCACCAAAAGAGTAAAAAGACTACCTACAGACTGGGAAAAAGTTTTTAGCTATGACATCTCTGATCAGCGCCTGATCTCTAAAATCTACATGATTTGCAAAAACTCAACTGCAAAAAGACGAATAACCCAATTAAAAACTAGCCAAAAGATATGAATAGACACTTCACTAAAGAAGATATTCAGGTAGCTAACAGATACATGAGGAAATGTTCACGATCATTAGCCATTAGAGAAATGCAGATCAAAACTACAATGAGATTTCATCTCACTCCAACAAGGCTGGCATTAATCCAAAAAACACAAAAGAATAAATATTGGAGAGGCTGTGTAGAGACTGGAACACTTCTACACTGCTGGGGAATGTCAAATGGTACAACCACTAACTTTTTTTTTTTTTTTTTAAAAGTTAGAAATAGAACTACCATACGATCCAGCAATCCCACTCCTTGGAATAAATCCTAGAGAAATAAGAGCCTTTACACAAACAGATATATGCACACCCATGTTTATTGCAGCACTGTGTACAATAGCAAAAAGATGGAAGCAACCAAGGTGCCCATCAACGGATGAATGGATAAATAAATTATGTATATTCATACAATGGAATACTACGCATCGATAAAGAACAGTGAGGAATCTGTGAAACATTTCATAACATGGAGGAACCTGGAAGGCATTACGCTGAGTGAAATTAGTCAGTTGCAAAAGGACAAATATTATATAAGACCACTATTATAAGAACTTGAGAAATAGTTTAAACTGAGAAGAAAACATTCTTTTGTGGTTACGAGAGGGGGGAGGGAGAGAGTGTGGGTGGGAGAGGGGCATTCACTAGTTAGATAGTAGATAAGAACTAATTTAGGTGAAGGGAAAGACAGCACACAATACAGGGGAGGTCAGCACAATTGGAGTAAACCAAAAGCAAAGAAGTTTCCTGAATAAACTGAATGCTTCGAAGGCTAGCGTAGCAGGGGCAGGGGTGTGGGGACATCTAAGTCAATTGGCATAATAAAATCTATTAAGAAAACATTCTGCATCCCACTTTGAAGAGTGGCGTCTGGGGTCTTAAACGCTAGCAAGCAGCCATCTAAGATGCATCAATTGGTCTCAGCCCACCTGGTTCAAAGGAGAATGAAGAACACCAAGAACACAAGGCGATTACGAGCCCAAGAGGACTGCCCTGACAGGGAACACAACAGAGAACCCCTGAGGGAGCAGGAGAGCAGTGGGATGCAGACCCCAAATTCTCATAAGACCAGACTTAATGGTCTGACTGAGACTGGAAGGACCCCGATGGTCATGGCCCCCAGACCTTCTGTTGGCCCAGGACAGGAACCATTCCTGAAGCCAACTCTTCAGACATGGATTGGACTGGACAATGGGTTGGAGATGGATGCTGGTGAGGAGTGAGCTCCTTGGATCAGGTGGACACTTGAGACTATGTTGGCATCTCCTGCCTGGAGGGGAGATGAGAGGGTGGAGGGGGTTAGAAGCTGGCAAAACAGACATGAAGAAAGAGAGTGGAGGGAGAGAGCAGGCTGTCTCATTAGGGGGAGAGTAATTGGGAGTGTGTAGCAAGGTGTATACGGGTTTTTGTGTGACAGACTGACTTGATTTGTAAACTTTCACTTAAAGCACAATAAAAATTATGTTAAAAAAAAATCAGTTGGATTCCTCCTCTACACCAACAGAAAGAACATTGAAGAGGAAATCATCAAATCAACACCATTTACAAAAGCCCCCAAGAAGATAAAATGCTTAGGAATAAATCTAACCAGAGACGTAAAAGACCTATACGAAGAAAATTACGAGACACTACTGCAAGAAACCAAAAGAGACCTATATAAGTCGAAAGACATACCTTGCTCATGGATAGGAAGACGCAACATTGCGAAAATGCCTATTCTACCCAAAGTGATCTATAAATACAATGTAATCCGAATCCATATTTCAAAGGCATTTTTTAATGAGATGGAGCAAATTACCAACTTCATATGGAAATGGAAGAGGCCCCGGATAAGTAAAGCATTACTGAAAAAGAAGAACAAAGTGGGAGGCCTCACACTACCTGATTTTAGAACCTTTTATACTGCCACAGTCGTCAAAATAGCCTGGTACTGGTATGACAGATACATAGACCAATGGAACAGAATTGAGAATCCAGATGTAAATTCATCCACCTATGAGGAGCTGTTATTTGACAAAGGCCCAAAGTCCATTAAATGGGGAAAAGACAGTCTCTTTAACAAATTGTGCTGGCATAACTGGATATCCATCTGCAAAAAAATGAAACAAGACCCATACCTCACACCATGCACAAAAACTAATTCAAAATGGATCAAAGACCTAAATATGAAATCTAAAATGATAAAGATCATGGAAGAAAAAATAGAGACAATGCTAGGAGCCCTAATACATAGCATAAACAGTATACAAAACATTACTAACAATACACAAACACCAGAAGAGAAACTAAATAACTGGGAACTTCTAAAAATCAAACACTTATGCTTATCCAAAGACTTCAGCAAAAGATTAAAAAGACAACCTAGAGACTGGGAAAAAATTTTTGGCTACAACAAATCCGATCACTCTATTCTCTAAAATCTACAAGATGCTGCAAAACCTCAACAACAAAAAGACAAATAACCCAACTAAAAAATGGGCAAAGGATATGAACAGGCACTTCAAAGAAGACATTTAGGCAGCTAATGGGTACATGAGGAAATGTTCACAATCATTAGCCATTAGAGAAATGCAAATCAAAACTACAGTGAGATAACATCTCACCCCAACAAGGCTGGCATTAATCAAAAATAATAATAATTGCTGGAGAGGTTGTGGAGAGACTGGAACACTTATACAGGGCTGGTGGGAATGTGAAATGGTACAACCACCTTGGAAATAGATTTGGTGCTTCCTTAAAAAGCTAGAAATAGAACTACCATATGATCTAGCAATCCCAGTCTTTGGAATATTTCCTAGAGCTCTCACACAAATAGATATATGCACACCCATCCATGTTCACTGCAGCACTGTTTACAATAGCAAAAAGATGGAAACAACCAAGGTGCCCATCAATTGATGAATGGATAAACAAATTATGGTACACTCACACAACGGAACACTGAAACAATAAAGAACAACTATGCATTGGTGAAACATCTCATAACATGGAGGAATCTGGAAGGCATTACGCTGAGTGAAATTCGTCGCAAAAGGATAACTATTGTGTGAGACCACTATTTTAAGAACTCAAGAAAAGGTTTAAATACTGAAGAAACTTTCTTTGATGGTTATGAGGGTGGAGAGGAAGGGAGAGGGGTATTCACTAATTAGATAGTAGACAAGAATTGTTTTATGTGAAGGGAAGGACAACACACAATATAGAGAAAGTCAGCACAACCAGACTAAACCAAAAGCCAAGAAGTTTCCTGAACACAACCAAACACTTCAGTGGACATAGTAGCAGGGGCGGTAGTCTGGGGACCATGTTTTCAGAGGATAGCTGGGTGAATTGGCATAACAAAGTGTATTAAGAAAACATTCTGCATCCCACTTTGGTGAGCCGCGTCTTGGGTCTTAAAAGCTAGCAAGCGGTCATCTAAGATGCCGCAACTGGTCTCAACCCACCTGGAGCAAAGGAGAATGAAGATCACCAAAGACACTTGGAAAGTATGAGCCCAAGAGACAGAAAGGGCCACATAAACTAGAGACTCCAGCAGCCTGAGACCAGAAGAGCTAGATGGTGCCTGGCTACCACCAATGACTGCCCTGACAGGGAACACAACAGAGAATCCCTGATGGAACAGGAGAAAAGTGGGATGCAGACCTCAAATTCTAGTAAAAAGACCAGACCTAATGGTCTGACTGAAACTGGAGGGACCCCAGAGGTCATGACCCCCTGTTAGCCCAAAACTAAAACCATTCTTGAAGCCAACTCTTCAGACACAGATTAGACTGGTCTATAAGACATAAATGATACTGGTGAGGAGTGTGCTTCTTAGCTCAAGTAGACACATGAGATTATGTGGGCAGCTCCTGTCTGGAGGTGAGATAAGAAGGCGGAGGGGGACAGGAGCTGGCTGAACGGACAAGGGAAATACATCTGAGAAAAGGAATGTGCTGTCACATTGTAGGGAGAGCAACTGAGGTCATATAACAATGTGTGTGTAAGTTTTTGTATGAGAAACTGACTTGAATTGCTAACTTTCACTTAAAGCACAATTGAAAAAAAAAAAAAAAGAATCATGCAGACTTGCAGACTTAGAGATGTGGGAATTGATGGGGAAGTAGGACTCCGGGCTGGCTGGCTGCCCCCAGCCAAAAAAGGGGAGAAGAGGAGTGAAGGCATTACTTGTGCGGGGAGACGGTAAGTTTTATGATCTGGCTCCTACTACATTTTGAGAATTTTACCCTTGCCACTCCCTAACATAAACCCGTTACACCAAAGGTGCCATTCCCTCTCAGGCCTCAGCCCATTTGTACATACCACTCCCGGTGATATGAAAGAAGCCCTTCCCCCTGCCCTGCTCTACCAGAATGACTCCAACTTACTGGCTCACCAATCCTGTCCAGCCTTCTCTGACCCTTCCCTTCCCACCCACCCATTTCCCTGTGTCTATGTTTCCAACTTATAAATACTGTATGCCCATTAAGGCATTTACCATCTAGCCTGGTAATTGTTTTATTTTTCTTGATTAAACTACAAGCTTACCTTGAGGACAAGGATCATGTTTTACTCATCTTTGTACATACAGCAAACTGCTTGGCACAGTGAATGCTTAATAAACACATCTTAAATGAGAAAAAATGAGTCAAAGTCCCTGATGAAGATTAGGGATTGCCAGGAGCTTACTAGATGGCAGCAACCAAAAGGAGCAGACAGGGATACATAGCTAACCGATTTAAGTCTCACAGAGGAGGAGTTTTTACCTTGCAGGGTGGATAGGAATGGAGGGAGCGACGACCAAGGAAGCAGCCTTGAGAATCAAGGAGAAAGCCCAACCCCTTTCGGTCATGTGCTCCTTGATGCATGGGCACAATGCCAGCCACCACTTATGAAAGCTGCATGGAAGAGAAAAGCCAGAATTCTATTAACGTGAGGACAGGAGTCAACATTCTGGGCAAGCATTTGGGGTCTCAGAAAGGCTGATACTCAGCAGGTATGTACCAGTACAATAGTACCACTTGGTAGGTAGCCACACTTCTGACCTCCAGAGCATTCCCCATTTCTTGACAGCCCCTGTGTTCCCCCCATGATCCTAATAACTAAAAGGGTACACCTGGTACAGCACATGAGCCTGCACCGCATGGACCATTTCCCTTTCTGCTTAGTTAGGGCCAGCCCACATCATGCTGGTTTTTTAAATACTTGGAATATGGCTCCTGAGTATAGGCAGTTTGTGAGAAATGGGGAAGGAGGGCCCAGAAGACATTGCTGAGGAGGAAAAGCACTGAGATACCTGAAGTTGACAGTAAGGAAAGAGGCTGCATGTGCAGGGAGGCTGAGGGTGACAAAGATGGCAGCCTGGTAAGGGCAGCTGGCCTTGGTGTAAGGACTTCTCCACCACTCCACTTGATTGCCCAGAAATCTGGATGGGTTGGCCAAGGGAGAGGCACCACTAGCCTACTGGGCTCCAGAAAGCAGCTGTCCCAGATGGGAAGGGCTTGGCTGGATACCAGAGCCTGGAAAGATTGGAAGTGAAGTTCAACGTCTGTGATAGGGAAGCAGCTATCCATGACGATAATGATGACCTTGAGACACTGCCAAAAAAAAATTATGCTAATTTCTGCTTAGACTTATTTTAGTATTGACTTAATTTTATTATACCCTAATCTTTTAAGAAGTATAATCTCACATACAATAAATATGCTAACTTCATTAACCAGAAATTTGTATTCCTGCCCACTCCTTATAAACTGTCTTATTTCCATGGGTTTGGTTTTTTGGTTTTTTCTACAGAAAGAAAAACATGAAACAAAAGCAGTTAATGTTCATGTGAGTTTCTCTTTGACCCTGAAAAAGTTTTAGGGGATTTATCCTACAACCTTAATTCATAGTTCCCTGTATGAAGGCATCTAGCAAGATCAAAGTGAATTTCAGCCGTAGTCACTCCTAAAGCTCCAGGATCCTGTACTGCAGTTGTGCCAATTACAGAGGCAAATATGCTTTGGACTATCTTCTGAAATGTGGCAATGGAATTGCCTCTGACAAGCACAGCTTAGCAGTGTATTTAAGAACGTCGCAAGTATTAGGCATGTGGTAGATCTTCATAAAAATTAGTGTTGGCTAGGGGCCTGTCTTAGACAGAGTTGGGTTTCCAAGTTAGTAAACCATTAATCACAGGTAGTCAGGAAGAACACTCTAGTTGGTTACCTGAAACACATTATAGGTGTCATGGTTTAAAAAAAAAAAAAAACTGGGGACAAAGCCAGTTTTTACTTTGGCTTCATTTTTAATTCAATTCAGTTCAGGACACTGGCTAGAAAAATCCATATATGAGAAACAGTGAGAGACAAACTCTTCTGTGCCCTAGCATGTTCTTGATAGGAGATATGAAAGGAGTATTGGGAGCCTTCCGTATTTTCTGTTTTCTGTTTCCTAGATGAGAACATATTGCACAGAAACCACCAGCCCACGCAGCACTGCTGCTGGTTTTCCTAGCCTGAGCTCTTCTCTGCAGGCTTCCTTACCAAAGCTTTCCCTGGCTTTAAGTCCACCGGGGAGAAAACAAGGCCCCAATTCTCTTGTGAAAGCTCTGTGGTTCCTACTGAGGCTCTCTCACCCCCTCAAGCCTTAGCCACAGGAGGACACCGAGGGTCTTGACTCCTATTCAGACCACAGGTCCATTGATTAAGAACACCTGACTGACAAAACAGCAATACTGCCCTCACAGAGCATACAACTAACGCTGGAAAAGAGATCTAATCAAAACTAGATCTCTGCATGTGTCTAATAAAAAATAATTTTTTTTACAAAGAGTCCTGAAAAAAAAAAAAAAAGGGTCCTGAACCAGAAATGAAAATACCTGCTAGTTTGTTTTATGAAACCAGGCAATCGATGGTACCTAGAAAAGTCCCTGGCATATAACAAGCCCTCAGTAAAGATTTCTGACAGACTGATGACAGGACAACATCCTCCTTTTCAATGTCTTCTCTACGTTATTCAGCAGTCTCTCTTATTTCTGTGAGTCCGAGTGGACTCAAAGGCAACAGGTTTTTTAAAATTATAGCTAATACCTCATTCTGCCATTTAGAACAAGGTGTACCATCAGATTGTTTTCCGAAAATATGATTTTTAAGGACACCATTACCTGCAGGAAATTTTTCCGGACAGTTTATTCATTTATTCACTGATTCGACCAACACTTATGGAGGCCTTCTATGGACGTTATGCTGTTGGGAGGTAAGGGGAGAAAGGCATCTGTCTGCTCCTAAAGAGGCACAGTGGGAGAGACAGACACTTAGAGAATCATGATACTGTGCCATAGAGGAACACAAACACTCCCATGGGCTCCCAGTGAAGGAAGGCCAAGACTCTCTGCCGGAATGGAGTTCTGAAGGAGGTGACCTTTGAACCCAGGTAATTCCAGGGCAAGAAGGCGGGAACCGGCATTTCAGACAGAAGTTTAGTATAGGCATGAAACAATGAAGGAACAGGGAGTGCTCTGGCACCATGAGAAGGTTAGTGTGACTGGTGTGAAGAGCATGGCGCGTAAGGAGGTGGATGTGAAAAGAGAGGGAGCCTAGAAACCGACCGAGCCAGACTGTGAAGGCCTGAGATACTTGGACTTTATCTTATGCACTAGCAGCCACTGGAGATTGAGCTCCTTGAGCAAAAAACTCAAAGGCGGAAGAGGCTAAATGTTTGATTTGCGTCTAACACTCAAAAAAACCCCATGACCATCAAGTCGATTCCAACTCATAGTGACCCTATAAGACAGAGTAGAACTGCCCCATAGGGTTTCCAAAGAAAGGCTGGTGGATTCAAACTGCTGGCCTTTTGGTTGGCAGCCACAGCTCTCATCCACTGCGCTGCCAGGGCTCCATGTCTAACACAGTGCCTGGCAAAATGGAGGTGAATTTATAAACTGCAGATCATTACCTAACAAAATTTGTTATTTTCTTTTAAATATGAACAGAAGTAAAAAAAAACAAAAAACAAAAAAACTGGAGGCACACAGACTAATCTGGAGACTTACAACAGTTAAATAAAAATTATATATTTGAGAAGTTTCAAACGAAGACAAATTCAAGGTAGCATAAATACAATGTTAAACTAAAAAGTTTCCCTACTGTAAACAATGACTTCATGCCAGTATCACATGTATTCTGAACCAAATTTTATACTCCTTATTCCAATATGGGACCTGGTGGCGCAGTGGTTAAGAGCCTGGCTGCTAACTAACCAAAAGGTCAGCAGTTCAAATCCACCAGCCACTCCTTAGAAACCCTATGGGGCAGTTCTACTTTGTCCTATAGGGTCACTATGAGTCACATTTGACTCAAGAGCTATGAGTTTGGTTTAGCCCAATATGAGTTCATAGAATAACAAAATGTGTTATAATCTAGCAAAATTAATAGAATAAAATTACATTACATGGCACTTTTACTTACTTCTTGCAAAAAATTATTAACCAGATCAGTTGACGTGGAAAATTTACAGTCATGAAAAACTGAGTTATTTCTGGGAGCCACAAGATAAGTCAGTAGCTTAGCAAAGAACATAATTAATGTTTCTTATCCCCATTCCAAAGCTCTTAACCCAGCCTAGCCTGTCTTCTTTTTCCTTTCCAGTTTTTGTCTGATAGGTTTTGAAAAAGTAAGTACTTCTCTAGATTCCTTGAGTTTGACACTAGGCTTTAAAGGGTCACAAACATCAAGGAACTAAGGAAACCTTCCATGCCTGATAAGTGTGCATATGCTCTGCAAGGCTTCACAGAAAGGGTATTTTGGCATCTTTGGAGGCTGTCCTGGATTGAATTATGTCCTCCCAAAAATGTGTGTATCAACTTGGTTACCCCATGTGTGGTTGTCTTCCATTTTGTGGTTGTTAATTTTATGTTGAGAGGATTAGGGTGGGCTTGTAAAAAAAAAAAAAAAATTTTTTTTTTTTTTTTAACACCACACTTACTCAGGTCATCTTCCTGATCCAAGGTAAAGGGAGTTTCCCTGGAGCGTGGCCTGAGATAAAAGGAAAAGGAAGCAAGCAGAGAGTCGGGGACCTCATATCACCAAGACAGCAGCACCAGGAGCAGTACACATCCTTTGGACTTGGGGTCCCCGTACCTGAGAAGCTCCTCAACCATGGGAAGGCTGAGGACAAGGACCTTCCTCCAGGTGACACCCTGAATTTGGACTTTTAGCCACCTATACTGTGAAAAAATAAACTTTCTTCGTTAAAGCCATCCACCTGTGGTATTTCGGTTATGGTAGCACTAGATAACTAAGACAGAGGCTTTTGAGGTGAGTCTAAGGGACCTTCTGATAGATGTCTCTGGAGAAAAGGGTAATAGTGGAGAGTCACAATTGTGATTCAAACCATTTTTTTAAATTAATTTTTATTAAGCTTCAAGTGAACATTTACAAATCCAATCCGTCTGTCACACGTAAGTTTACATACATCTTACTCCCTTCTCCCACTTGCTCTCCCCCTATTGAGTCAGCCCTTTCAGTCTCTTGTTTCGTGACAATTTTGCCAGCTTCCCTCTCTCTCTATCTTCCCATCCCCCCTCCAGACAAGAGTTGCCAACACACTCTCAAGTGTCCGCCTGATTTAATTAGCTCACTCTTCATCAGCATCTCTCTCCCTCCCACTGACCAGTCCCTTTCATGTCTGATGAGTTGTCTTCGGGAATGGTTCCTGTCCTGTGCCAACAGAAGGTCTGGGGAGCATTGCCGCCGGGATTCCTCCAGTCGCAGTCAGACCCTTAAGTATGGTCTTTTTATGAGAATTTGGGGTCTGCATCCCACTGATCTCCTGCTCCCTCAGGAGTTCTCTGTTGTGCTCCCTGACAGGGCAGTCATCGATTGTGGCCAGGCACCAACTAGTTCTTCTGGTCTCAGGATGATGTAGGTCTCTGGTTCATGTGGCCCTTTCTGTCTCTTGGGCTCTTAGTTTCAAATCATTTTTTAAACAGAAAATGATTTCTCTTTGTCCTTGTCTTTCTCTCACTTAAAAAAAAATACATATATTTGTATTTCGTTCAAAGAATCTTGCTGTTCCTATCATGAATTTCTTCCACGTGCTACAGAACAGGTAATTTGCCTGTCTTGTGTAGGTATTACCTGAAAAGGAAAAGAAGAGTGTGCTATATTTGGTTAAGTGAAGAGCTGCTGCTGACTCAGTGGTCATTAAGTCACAACCTTTGGGTATTTTTCCAGAGGGGAGGGCTGAAGCACTATCCATTTCCCTGCTCCGTGAGCCCTAGTTGATGACTTTGACAGGTTGGATGGGGCAAGCCATGGAAGCCATTTGTAGTTTTGGAACTCTGTTCTTGGTGGGAGGCCAAGTGGTATTGGGCTCAGTAGCCTGTTCCAACGAACAGAGCGCCAACTGGCTCAGCCACCTACGGGGGTACATTAAAAGTGTCTTCTCTCCTCTTAATATGTTCCATTAGGTCAGACCACCATGATGCAGTCTTCAAAAAGACAGTACAAATCACTGTCAGATAATCCTTCAACATATGTATTTTAAGATACATGATTTGCCTTGAGCTTACTTCCAGAAACTAAAGCCAGAATGGAAGATTCCATTCACAATCCATCTCTTAGAAGCCAAAACCTCTACATATACGGAATGTAGCACAAATAGAACCAGATCCAGTGCTTGGGCTATTTGGTCCCGATGACTTCCTACAAGAACATATCTCAGCAGAGGAATAGGCGAGCTCTGTACAGGCACTGGAACCCTGGTGGTGGTGTGGTTAAGAACTACGTCTGCTAACTGAAAGGTCAGCAGTTCAAATTCACTAGGTGCTCCCTGGAAACTCTATGGGGCAGTTCTACGCTGTCCCATAGGGTCACTATGACTTGGAATTGACCATAGGTTTGGTTTCGGTCTGGTAGAGGCATTTGGAAATCTCCGAACCACACTGAGGAATAAAATGGTTCAGCTATTCTAAAACACAAGGTGAGGCTGGACTGGCACTCACAATCTTCTGGCCAAATATTTCATTGTTTTTTTCTTTTTTAATATTAAGGAAGTCCTCTTCATCTCCATTTACTTTTAGTGGGGTTGGCAGTGGTAGAGATAGTACAAGAAGCAAAAGTTTAACTTTTTATTTTTATTAAGGGAAACAAAATTTTTCAGGCTTCTTCAAAGAACTCTTCCTCACCTTGTGTTTCAACGTTTTTGGTTTTATTAACTATAGTAAAACACATTGTCATACTGTGGTAGCCCTTTTCATTAGAGGCTCTCAAAGCAGGGCAATGCTTAATTAAGGGCCCAGTCACAGTTAGGTTCAGGGCGGTGACGGCTGGGCCCAAGCATGAACAAAACAAATCTGCCCTATAATTTAAAACATGAAGGGAAGTTTTGCATATTCCCTTGAAAACAGGATTACCACTGCTGACCTGGGCTTCTCATGGAAGGGCAAGAGAAGTAACGCAGCTGCTGGAACCTGGGGGCAAGGGGACTCAGGAAGGGAGGCGGCCATCCTGCTTCCTCTTCAATTGAGAGCCCTCTCTCTGCCCCTGGGGCTGGGCAGGACTGTCAAGGTGTGATGTCAGATGCATGGGGCAGTTCTGGACTAGAAGAGAGGGAGGGAGGGGAAGAGAGGACATGTGACTAGGAAGAGAGGTGGGACCAGGAGAGGGAGATGCTTCCGGTGGCTGTTGGACAGGGAAATTCCTCCCGAGCACGTTCAGCTCTGTGACTGGTATAGCCTTTTTCCTTCTCCTTGCTGCTCGGAAACCCTGGTGGCGCAGTGGTTAAGGGCTATGGCTGCTAACCAAAATGTCCGCAGTTCGAATCCACCAGGTGCTCCTTGGAAACTCTATGGGGCAGTTCTACTCTGTCTTATAGGGTCGCTATGAGTCGGAATCGACTTGACAGCACTGGGTTCCTTGCTGCTCACTTCCCCCTTGGTATCTTCAGTCAGCATTCATTCCCTTATTTGAGGCCCTGTTCTGTGCCAGGAACTCAACTATCAGCTGGAGCTGGACAATGAGAACAGGACAGTTGTTCTGAGGTTGTTCCTGATGAGCAGAGTCCTAAGAACACAAAATGGAGTGCTGCTCCCCAAGTCACAGAGCTTGTGTTACAGGAGATGAGATCTGGGGCCAGAGAGAAGAGGTGTAGGGTAGGGTGGAGCCCTTTCCCCCAATCCACATCCTCTCTTCCCAGGGCACCACCACCACACACACACTGGTGGACCAAGGTTGTTAGGAACCAGGGGTCAGCTCAATCTAAACTTTGAGTCAGAGCTGTCCAAAAATCTACTCTGGGGAATGGTGAGCTCCTGGCCACTGGGGTTCTTTAAGAAGAGACTGAATTGCTACCTGGTAAGACTGTTTAACAAGGCCCCTTCCAGGGCTAGTGGTCTGTGAATCCATACAGGGGTTTAGCCAGCTGTAAGTGGCAGTTCTGGGTCCCCCAGCCAGTTCTGCTCTGGCCTGTCTGAAGGATGATGCAAAAGTCTGATTAGGAAAAGTTGGCAGAAAAGCCTGGTGATAAGAGAAGTGGAGGCTGGAGGTGGGACCGAGGGGGGGGCAACTTGCTCAATAGCTGACATCTTCACTTTTTCCATCTGTACAATTCCTGGTACTGGCACTGCGTGGAAAGGCAGGGTGGCTGGAGTGGACACCGCCATCTCTGCTGACTGCAGCTTGGCTCTGGACTTTAGACACAGCATAGTTCTGAGACCGTTCCCAGGGCTTCAAACTTCTGCCCTTCCCTTATCTCCATAGAACCCAGTACTACTCCTCACAACAGCCATAGTACCCCCAACTGGGCGCCCACATATTCTCACACCCCAGAGCTTCAAGCTTTCTCTTCTCTTACCAAAGTCCTCTCTCAGATCTTTCATCTATACCCAGGCACAAAATAACTGGGGTGGGGGGAGGGTAACATGTGTGAGGTGTTTTTTTTTCATTTTGGGCTTCTCACAAAGATCTAGACAGTCCCTAAAGCTCCTGGCCTATCTCAGCCAGTGCTGGGCAGATAGTTACCTTAAGTGAATTTCCTTAGCAGTTTTTTGGGGGAGACAAATTATAAACCCCAATTCTAGAAACTTCTGCCAGCAATAACATCCACAAGATCACCCACAGAGAGGAAATGTGGTAAGATGGGGGAAACACTAGACTAGAAGTCACAAGTCTCAAATTCTGTTACCATTCACATGCTGTGGGTGCGCTGTGTGGCAGTGGTGGGTCACTTCCCCTCTTCTGTGGATTGACTTGTGTCTTCCTGAAAGTAATAGGTGTTGTAAGCCCTAATTTCTATACCTGTGGATGTCATCCCATTTGGGAGTAGGGCTTCCTGTGTTATGTCAATGAGGCTCTATCAGTGTGGGGTGGGCCTTAAATCCAATCACTTTGATACATTAAAAGTGCAGATTAGGCACGGAAGCAAGGAAGCACAGGTGGGGAAGACACCACATGAAGATCGTCCAGAAACCAAAGCTGAAAAGAGCCAAGAAAAGAGCGGACAGAGAGAAAGCCCTCCCCTAGAGCTGGCGCTCTGAATTCGGACTTCTAGCCTCCTAAACTGTGAGAAAATAAATTTGTATGTTAAAGCCACCCACTTGTGGTACTTCTGCTACAGAAGCACTTAGATAACGAAGACACCCTCCGGTTTTCGGCTTTTCCAATGGTTTAAAAAATAAATAAATAAAGGTTAATCCAATGCCAACATTCGATGGTATCATAAAAGTCAATGTTCTATGATTTCATAACAGGTCCCTAAGTCCACTTGAGCGCCGATATTCCATGATTTCATAATAGGGAGTTGAACTTTTTATGCAGGTTATATGGAAAGAGGTGACATATATTATTTCCCTGAAAGTCGCCTCACATCTTTGGGGAGTGATGTCACCTCTGAGTCTTAGTTTGCTAACCTATAAAATAGAAATAACAATACCAACCTCATAAGGTTGTGGGAGTGAGGGTGCCTGGAGAGCTGTAAACCTGTACAGAACCAAGTCCTAAACCTCTCAGAATATTCTGGAAGAGACCTTCGGCTCCCAGAGCCGCGCCGGGGAGGAGCGAGCAGAGTGAGGAGAACCGAGGGCCGGAGTGGGCGGGCCGAGGACGTTGGCTTTGTTCTCGCCCCGCCCCGCCGCCCTCTTCCTAGATATCGCGAGAGGGCGGGCCTGCTAGGCTTCGGCGTCGGCTTTGCTCCCGCGCCGGGGCGCTACGCCGGCCTCTCTCCGCGGGCCGCGCGTTAGGTGCCGGCGGCCGAGGGCGCGCGAAGGGCCGCCAGCCGCGCGGCGTCGCCTGTGGCGTCGGGTCGTTGTGTGGTAACAAGGACGCCGGTAGCCATCTCCGCAACAGCAGGTGCGACCGCTTCAGCCCCGAGCGGGCTCCGCGGCTGCCTGGCGGGTCTCTTCTCGCGTCCGGCCCTTCCCTTCCGCGACCCGGCGCCAGACAGCGACACTGAGTCGACAGCCGGAACGACGGGCTATGGCGGCCTCGACGGCCTCGCACCGGCCCATCAAAGGCATCCTGAAGAACAAGAGCTCTGCGACTTCCTCTGTGGTGGCCTCAGCCCAGCAGCCCGGCGGGAATGTCGATGAAGAGCTGAGGTGAGAACCGGGAGGCACAGCCTCGGCCCCGGGTGGGTCCGGGGAAGCGCCTCGCCCCTGACCCGGGTGGCCTCGCCCGCCGGCCGCCGTTACCGACCCCGCGCGCCGGCGGCTCCGTCTCCTCCTCCGGCCGGGCCGCGGGGGGGAGTGATGTTAACGAAGGCAGGAGCGGTGACGTTTGTCGTGTTTTTTCTTTATATGCAGATGTTATATTTTTCAAAAGAAAAAAAACTTACGGTCTTTGAACTTTCAGGAGTTGGTAACGTTGAAGAATGAAATTGAAGTTTCAAAGCTTCACCTGTTCAGCTTTTATTTCTCAATTCTCATATCCTAGCTATCTAAAATTCTTAAGTGATTAAAGCGTATTTTCTTGGGTTGGGAACCCCATCAGATGTACAGTCAAGCTGATGAGACCCTTCAAAGAAAGAGACCACTTGCCCATTTTTCTTATTGCCTTTCTTCCATAGTAATTCCTTTTTACGTGAACATTATGAAAATAACTGTGCCACACTCATCTCTTGGGTTCTGATTGTCATTATCACTGCACTAAGAGAAACCAAAAATTTCCAAGTCCTGGTTTTATATTTAACAGAAGGCTACTTATGGCTAATTATTTTTGCATCTGCAGCCAGTGTTTTGGGCGTTTGCTAGGCTTTGTTTCTCTTCAAAAACATATTTAAGCTCAGAACAGTTCAGAGAGGAGCAACTTAAAATGAGCCAGTGATATTTTAGTTGGTCTTACATACAGCTAACACCTGTAAAATGGTGCTGAACGGAAGCATTGTGTGTGTGAGTAAATATTTGGAAGCAGTCCAGCATCCATTAAAAAGGACTGGTGAAATATTCATTGTATTACATTTGTGTAATAGAACAATCTACTAGCCTAAAAAAAAAAAATGAGGTGAATGTTTATGCACAGATGAGGAAAGATTTCTAAGGTGCAATCATCTATGAAAGAAAGTTGCAGTACAGTGTATATGGTATTAAAACATACCACTGGGTTAGAAGTGGCAAAGGGGGCTTGGATGTTATAAGATACTAAAAATATACGGGCTCTGCATTCTGGAATGAATGCATTTAAATTATGGTGTTGGCGAAGAACATTGAATGTACCATGGACTGCCAAAAGAACAAACTAATCTGTCTTGGAAGAAGTACAGCTAGAATGCTCCTTAGAAGCGAAGGTGGTGAGACTTCATCTCACTTACTTTGGACGTGTTATCAGGAGGAACCAGTCCCTGGAGAAGGACATCATGCTTGGTAAGGCAGTGGAGTCAGTGAAAAAGAGGAAGACCTCAACGCAATGGATGGACACAGTGGCTACAACAGTGGACGCAAACATAGCAACAATTGTGAGGATGGTGCAGGACTGGGCAGTGTTTCGTTCTTTTGTACATGGGGTCACTATGAGTTGGAGTCAACTTGATGACACCTAACTACAACAACAAGCATTCTGGAAATAAGACAAGAAAAGTTACCATTGAAATTTATAAACTCATGAAGCTAAAATAAGGATGTTCATGAAATCTGAGAATTTTGGAATTAGGGAAACACCTGTGTAAGGATCAAAGTTAAAACCATAAAAGAAACTACTACTTGGTGGTGGTAAATTTATGGGGATTTGTGTAACCTTGAAGAAACCCTTAAGTAGGATCACAGCTTGGAATGACAGCCTTTTTGAGTCGGAAGGGGTCAGTGTAATTTGCCAACGTCCATTTGGGGGAAGCCACTTCAAATGGGGATGAGGGTGATGGTTGTGGGTCATGGGATTAAGAAAAAATCTCACCAGAACATAGCTGTAGAAGGAAAACCAAGATAATTTAGAAACAAAATACACAAAAGAAGTATAGAGGGCTCTACGGCAGCTCCAGGGTCTTCAGCAACAGGAATATGGTTTGTACTGTGCGGCCTTTATGTTATTTAGCTCTTCTCCAGTGTGTGCTTTTTGTCCCACTGCCAAGTGACTTTTCCTCTTTCTCTGCATCCTTAACTTCTTATTCTCAACATTAACCTGCTGTAACTTTTCATGGTTCCACTCTATGGTTGGGTTGTCTCTGTAAGTAGCTGGGTCTTTTGGCCTCAAGAGCCACCGTACTATACAGACTCACCTACATAGGGCAGTTCCTTCTGTAGAAGCTGCTAGGAGGGCAGATTCACTTAAAAGGGACCTTTTGCAAGGTGGGCAGCTTTGATTGACTTGTCTAGTTGAAAGAGTTATAGTCCTAACTTTGTAGCTTCAGAGGGAGCTACCAAACCCTCATTCATTTATGTTCGTGATGATTAATTCATGATGTTTGGTTCCAAGTGATAAAAGGGGGTGGGCTTTTTCATCAAGTATGTTATGTGATTGTAAGGCAAAGAAAATAATTCAATTAGTAATACGATGTACACTATTATTAATAAGTTACAGCTCACCCAAACATTAGTAAATTTAAGAGAGCCTCTTTGAACAGAAACAATGAAAGTAGAGTTGAATTGAAACTGTTTATAATATTTAATTTTAATTACAACTTGTATTTCCCCCTTTCATATAAAAATGACTGGAAATAAATAGCTCTTGCAATTACAATTCACTTAAAATTTGGAAACTAGTAAAGGTAACATAATATTGGTCTGACTTGAAATGTTGGAACAGAATACAGGGTACAGGAATCTCATGTTAAAGTGAAAATGACTGGAGGGTAGTAAAATTACCTTTTATTGATGCCTTTGTCATGTAAAATGCTGTGGTGGTTTTCTTTTTCTGCACCTCCACAATTGTGAGGGGATGTTATTTAACAAAAAGAGATGTTTTAAGGGATTTTTTTTTTTTTTTTTAGGACAGAAGTTGAGTTGTCTATTCTAGTGGTCCCTAAATTTTTTGATTGTGCATCTTTTTAGTAGGAAAAAAAATTCACTCATACTTGAAATATGTGTTTTTGGTCTATATATGTATATATATAAAAAATACATATATGTATATTATTGTTTTTCTGTAGTATCTCAAAGCTCAATATAAACTTAAAGTGAAGTTCACGTAAAGCCATATTTCAAATCTTGAGCAATTTCCAGTATTTCCTTTCTTAACCAAGTTCTTACCAGAACTGATCAAACCATCATTGATTTGTTTGCCTTTTATCAGATGTTTCAGTGCTGTTATTTTTTTATTGTTCTATTTATACTTACCTTGATAGTATTTTCTTCAGTGAGTGGTTTCTTCAGGTACCATTTGTCCTTTTTTTTAGGGTTAGTTTAATTAAAACTAGATAGATTCCAGTGTTACGTTGTTAACTGCCATCGAGTCTGCACCTGACTCATGGCGACCCCATGTGCAACGGAACAAAGTGCTGCCCAGTCCTGTGCCATCCCGATGATTGGTTGCAGATCAGACCATTGTGATCCGTAGGGCTTTCACTGGCTGACTTTTGGAAGTGGATAGCCAGGCCTTTTTTCCTAGTCTGAAAGCTCCACTGAAACCTTTTCAGCAGCATAGCAACATGCAAGCCTTCACTGACAGACGGGTGGTGGCTGTGCTTGAGGAGCAGTGGTCAGGAACCAAACTCGAGTCTCCCACGTGGAAGGCAAAAATTCTACCACTGAACCACAAATACCCCCAGATAGAATCCGTAAATCCACGTAATTAGATGTAGATAAACCTGAATACACTGTTCAATTAGTTTGAAAACAACACTGTCAACATCCATGATTGTGGCATTCTCATTCTTCTTTCAGGATACCTTGAATATAGTTCATAATTCGTTAAGGTCTAACGTAACAGTTATCTAGTGAGTACACCTATTCCTCATTCCTACTCTTCAATTATTGACTATCTCATTATCTGACATTTAACATTCACAACAGTGGTAAGTCTACTATCCTATTATTCTGTGCATTAATGACCCCACGGACTTGCACATCCTCGCAGCACAGCTTATCCAGGGTGCATGGAGGGAGAAGCGGGACTGCTCCCAGGGTATTTAACCCTGGCTCTCTCCCAGCATGCTCCACCCTCTGTCCCACACACAGGTATCAGGAGTGGGGTGCAGGCTGTGTTTGCCTCTGTGGAGCCGCCCCTGGCTGAGGCCACAGCGTACCTACCGCCTATCTTATGAGAATAGCGCTGGAGCCAGATTGTCTGGGTTCAGATCCTGTTGCCCATCAAAGCTCTGTGACTTTAGGTGCATTATATATTATATCTGTGCCTTAGTTTAAATATTAAATGAGTTAATGAGTGTTAAATCCAGTACCTCACTCACAAATGTTAGTTTTATTTATTTATTTATTTTTTAGTTTTTTAAAAAACAACTTTATTGAGGTATAGTTAACATACAGTAAACTTAACATACTGGGATTGGTGAACATGCTGTGTGAGTTCAGTTCTTTGAAATTTGTTGAGATTTGCCAGTATATGATCTACTTAGTTATGTGTGGGCTTGAAACGAATGTACATTTTGCAGTTGTTGGGTACAGTGTTCTATATGTGTCCAGTTAGATTTAGTTTGTTCAAATGTAATATATCCTTAATGATTTTCTTTTAGCTGTCCTGTCTATTACTGAGAGAGATGTTAAAATTTCACAGTGATTGTTGATTTGTCTACTTCTCTTAATGGTTTTGTCAGTTTTATTTTTATAGAAATAAATATACATAATACTGGTCAGCACAGCTTGACCAAGGCAAGGTCATGGAAGCTTTGTAGACACATCCAGACTCCCTGATGGACTGAATTACTGGGCTGAGGGCTGGGGACCATGGTCTCAGGGCACATCTAGCTCAATTGGCAAAATGTAGTTTATAAAGAAAATGTTCTACATTCTACTTTGGCTGAGTAGCTTCTGGGACCTTAAAAGCTTGTGAACAGGTGTCTAAGATATTCCAGGGGTCACACCCCGTCTGGAGCAAGGGAGAATAAAGAAAATCAAAGACACAAGGGAAAGATTAGTCCAAAGGACTAATGGACCACAACTACCGCAGCCGCCACCAGACTGAGCCCAGCACAAATAGATGATGGTGCCTGGCTACCACCACTGACTGCTCTGACAGGGATCACAATAGAGGGCCCCCAGACAGAGCTGGAGAAAAATGTAAAACAAAATTCTAATTGACAAGAAAAGACCAGACTTACTGGTCTGACAGAGACTGGAGAAACCCCAAGAGTGTGGACACCCTTTTAACTCAGTACCGAAGCCACCCCTGAGGCTCAACCTTCAGCCAAAGATTAAAAAGATGCCCACAAAACGAAACTAAATGGGCACAAACTAATTTGCCCTGTAAAGCTTCATCTAAAAGTACAATTAAAAAAAAATCAGTGAATCATGAATGGCACATATGACTGTCAACTTACATGTGAATAAACATTACTTCATTTAAAAAAACACAAAAAGAAATATAGAAATCTAATATTCCCCACATCATAATGGGTGGTTTTACACAATATGCTTTGGCGTCCACTAATCTGTTCAATTCAAATCCTCTAGTAAGTAGTCTTAGGCAATGCGGGGAACTTGTGCTTAAAAAAAAAAAAAATTGTGCTTGAATTAATTTCTTTTAGTATAATTAAAGATGTAAGCATGCTCCAAGTTTATCTTCTTCTGCCTATGAAGGGATGTGGAATATAATCAAAGGCTTATTGAGTAAAATGAAAAGTTTATCTTCTAATAACTTTTTGCTTGCTTGCAGTTGCTTTTATTAAGTCTTAATTGTTTTTTAATTTAATTGTTCAGTAATGGTGTCAAACATAAAAGTTTTGTTCTCTATCAGCTTCTGTAACTTTAATACGCACTTAAAGAAGCATTCCTTAAAATATGCAATTAGAGTTTATCACTCTGAAGCAGAATCCTGCTCCCCACTCCAAGCTTGGCCAAGCAATAAGGTAGGGCTTTTTTTTTTTTTTGAAATGGCATCATATGAGCTAGCAAAGTGAAAGTAAGAAGTGACTTTTTCAGGACCAGATTTAGGCTGTAGGAAAACCAATCACCCAAGGGGAAAGGGAAACCAAAACCAGCAGGCACTTTTACCCCCACAGATCTACGAAGTAGGTGGTAGTACCCCCATTTTTGTGTGGAGATAAGCAGAGAAGGTCTTAAAGTTTAAGGTGGCATTGGGTTTGAAGCTCAAGTTCACTCCTTGGATTTTGTTACTCCAGAACTAATGTTAATTCCACCGAAACCTTAAAACCCAAAACCCATTGCTGTTGATTCGATTCTGACTCACAGCAACTGTATAGAACAGAGTAGAACTGCCCCCACAGAGTTTCCAGGGAGTGCCTGGTGGATTCGAAGTGCCAACATTTTGGTTAGCAGCCGTAGCACTTAACCACCATACCACCAGGGTTTCCACTAAAACTTTTAGAGATGGCTAATTTTCTGTATCTAGTGTCCTTTGCCAGCTGTTTCTTCTACTTCGCTATTTCCCACCTAAGAATTCCTGGCATTCTTTGGAGCCTGTTTTAGGTCCTTATTTAAATTATTTTTGCAAGGTATTATTTTTCTTGAATCCAAATAATTCTTAGAATTTCTTTTTCTCTTTCTATGGTGTTGAGGAAGTGGAGTGAGGCTTCAAATCTCCAAAACTTTTAATTCTGTTGATGGAAAGTAAATTAAATGAACAGACTGGAAAAAATTTGGGTTATATAGTGTGGTTTATCTATATAAATGTAAAGAACTCACACAAATTTATAAGAGAAGGCTTCCAATAAATGGGCAAAGGATGTAGACATCTATTCACACAAGGAAAGTAAAATAACGAGCATTTTTAAATGTTATTTATTAATGAGCAAAACACCTTTTAATACCATTTTATACCTGCTGAGAAGGCAGTGGTGATTCAGTAGAGTTCTTGCCTTCCATGCAAGATACTGGTTTGATTCCTGGCCAGTGCATCTTAAGCACAGCCACCATCCATCTGTCAGTGGAGGCTTGTGTATTGCTATGATACTAAACAGGTTTTAGCAGAGCTTTCAGACTAAGATAGACTAGGAAGAATGGCCTGGCAATCTATTTCCAAATATCAGCCAATGAAAAAACCCTTTGGATCACAACAGCCAAATTTTGTTGTGCATAGGGCCGCCATGAGTGGGGGCTGACTCAACAGCAGCTAACAACAACAACATACCTGTTGAAGTGGAAGGCACACACACATTCAAATTCCCAGTCATGGCAAAGTATTGGTAATTATTCCGGACAGTACAAATAGTCCTCTCTTTGAAAAAAGCTATATGGCAACATGAGTTAATTATGAAGCTCTTTATAAACTTTAACTTAGTATCATTGAATAGAATATGCACAAATATGTTCATTTCTGCCTTATTTTAGAATAGGAAAACCTTGGATTCAATCTAAATAGCTAACATTGATTGAGTAGTTTATTATCGAATATTATGCAGTCATTAAAAACGTAAACACTAGCTGATAGGAATGTAAAATCGTGAAGTCACTGTGGAAAACATTTTGTCAGTTTCTCAAAAAGTTGAACATAGAACTACCATATGACCTAGCAATTCCACTCCTCACTGTATGCCTAAAATAATGGAAAGCAGGAACTTAAACAGATATTGTACACCGTTGTTCATTGCAGCATTATTTGTGTTAGCCAGAAAGTGGAAACAACCCAAGTGCTCATGAACAGATGAGTGAATAAAGTGTGGTATAAACATACGATGAAGTAGTATTCAGCCATAAAGTGAATGAGTTTCTGGTACATGCTACAACATAGATGAACTTTGAAAAGATTACGCTGAGTGAAATAAGTCAGCTGCAAAAGGACAAATATTGTATGATCTCACTTTTATGAAATATCTAGAATAGGCAAATGTGTAGAGACCAAAGAAGATTAGCAGTTAGCAGGGACTCGGGAGAGTGGGAATGGGAAGTTAGTACTTTAAAAAGTACTGAGTTTCTGTTTGGGGTGATAAAGTTTCGGAAATAAATGATGATGATGGATCCACAGCACTGAATGTAATTAATGTCACTGAATCGCACACTTAAAAAATGGTTAAAATGGCAAATTTTATTCAGGTAGCCCTCGACTTAAGACGTTTCCAGGTTATGACAATCGGCACTCACGGCTGTCCTTTTTTTCGTACATCTTATCATCAGTAATATGTTGCTGTGTTACCGTTCTCATATGTTCACTTGCAGATGTTCAGTTTTGTGACTTACTGTTCACAACACTGCCGGGTTTATAGAGGTACTGATAACAAAAGGGGATAATAACGAAAAAAAAAATGACTTAACGTTAGAACAACTTACAATGGCGTCATCAGAATGCAACCCCTGCCATAAGTTGGAGACTACCTGTATATATTTTACTACAATTAAAAAATTTTTTAAAGGTAAACGACTATAGAACAGCAGCTTATTATAAAATAAGTATGCTGATAGCTGTTATATTTTCATATATATTTTATACAATGGAAAGAATATGCAGAAATGAAAATTTTTAATTGCTTAGGGTGCTGGGATTATGATTATTGGATTTATTCTTCCAATTTTTTGAAAACATCATTTCTTCTTGTGTTCTATAGTTCTTTTTCTTCTGTCATTATTTTGCAAAATAGTTACAGGATGTTAGGTTCCTTCCAAAGAGACAGCCTTTTAAACTCCAGAGGTCCACCTTCATTCTTTTTCTCTCCTAGAGCTATGGCTGCTAACCAAAAGGTCAGCAGTCTGAATCCACCAGCTGCTCCTTGGAAACCCTACGGGGCAGTTCTGCTCTGTCATATAGGGTCACTATGAGTCAGAATTGACTTGACGGCATCGGGTTTTTTTGTAAGCAGTTTTTTTAATGATGATAGATTGTCATTTTAAATTCAGTATTGTTAACATCATTTAGGAAGTAACTTTTTTGTTTTATTTTGAGGTTAGGAAGTACCCAGCAAGGTCACTGATGAGTGTTTATTTTATTTTATTATAATGTTATATTCTGTAAAAATAACATGGTAGCCTCAGACCTCCTTGTCTAACTTTACAAAGTGGGAGAAGAATCGTTACCAGCATAAACAGCCCAAGGCTGATTGCTGTGAGGTGGAGGTCAGACGTATCTGCACCCTCCAACCTTTTAACCAACTCTGATAAAAAAAAAAAAATTATAAAAAAAAAATTTTTTTATAATGACACCAGTCGTCCATTACTGCCAAGGCACTCTCTACTCCTTTGATGGGTTTGATAATTTGTTGCGATGGCCACACAGAACTCACAGACTATACTTACAGTTATGGGGTTTATTAGGGAAGTAACAGGTTACAATTCAGCATTAGGAATGACTAAGGATACAGTTCTTCAATCAAAACAGCCTCTTCTCAGCCACGCCAGCAGGTAGGCCTCCTTCTGGCCCTCACCCTCTCAGCCTAGCCTCTGCCCTGCTCAGGCAAGGGATGCAAAACCCTTTAGCTCCACCAGTGTCTAGGGGGCACTCCACCCTGCCTGTAAACTTCAGCTTGAAGGCACTCAGCTTTCTTATTCCATGGGTCAGCACACCCACTGTAACTGCGTTGCTCCACGGGCCAGGAAGCTCACTGCTCTGTCTTGCATCGGTCTCCTGGTTTTGCTGCTGACAGTTCTCTGCCACCACTTCTCACCGTCTTGCGCCATCTCCAGTGTTACAACTCTCTCTCTCTCACACACCCTCTTGTCTCTCTCATGGGTTTAGGAGGTTCACAGTGCAGGGACCCCAGGTCCAAAGGACATGATCCGCTCCTATCTCTTCTTCTTGGTGGCAGTGAGGTCCCCCTTTCTCACTCTGGGATGGCTCATTTTAAGCCTAGCAGGGTGGCAAAACTGACCAGTTCCCTCATTAAGGTTCCATATGCCTTACATGCATGGTCTAACCCCACAAGGGTGCCGTGTACCTTATTTGTATTATTATTAGCAAACTGTCCGATCCCTTTGGTGGGCCACAAGCACCTTATTTGCATAGTCCCACCCAATCTTTTGGTAGGAGTTACAAGACCATGGGTAGAAAACAGGCTTTGAACTGGTTCTGCCCTGTTCAGTCATGGCCAACGAGGTATCACTGGAACAGACCTGAATTTTTTAAACTTGGGTGATTTACCGTGGTACCCTGAATGGGAAAAATTACGGGTGGAAGGCCAGCTAGAAACTTAATCTCCCTCTTAGAAAACAGGGGCAGCATATACGTTGCATAGCAACCAAATCTCTTGCCCTCGGATTTTGAGCACATTTGGAAACACCGCTGCCCTGCTTAAAGATGGTTGTGTCCCACTCAAAGAAGGCAGCCAACCACAATGCATTGGATGTGTGTTGCTCTTTACTGTCTTATCAATAATCCAATCAGCAGGCTCCTGAAAGGGCTTACTACGCCTCTTCTGAGTCTCCCATTCCAGGGCTTCGACCGTAATTTTTCCTATTCTAGGTTCCGTGGTGAATCACTCAAATTGTAAAACTTTGAGTCTGGCCATAACTGAACCGATTCAAAGCCCTGTTGGAAAGACCATATAAAAGTGATCCACTGTTGACTGCTGTGACTGGGATTCCAACAGAGGGTCCTAGACAGAGCAGGGGAAAAATTGGAGAACAAAAAATCAAATTACAAAAAAAGACCAGATTTACTGGTCTGACAAGACTGGAGGAACCCCCAAGACTATGGCCCTGAGACACCCTTCTGACCTGGAACTGAAGCCATTCCTGGAGACCACCTCCCAGCCAAACAATAAACAAGCCTGCAAAGTAAACAGTAACACCCAAGAGGAATGTATTCCATAAAACAATTGTAGATGAAAAGGGCAATATCTGCCCAAAAGCAAAGATGAGAAGGCAGATGGGGGGAGGGGGGTAGACAATCAGGACTAAAGGAAGTGGGGAAACTAGGGCAGAAATGGGGAGAGTGCTGACACATTGTGGGGAATGAAACCAAGATCACGAAATACTTTTTGTACAAACTGTCGAGTGGGAAACAGATTTGCTCCGTAAGCGTTCATGTAATGCACACACAAAAAGAGATCCATCGTACTGTATTTGCATACAGAAAAAAGTGTGTTAAATATAAATGTAAAGCTTAAGAAATTATTGTAAAGCAAACACCCACATAACCACTACCCTGGTCAAGAAAGAGAACTATTTCTGTCACCTCAGAAATGTGTCTGCCTTTTGTAGTTGGAGTCTTCTCCTTCCTCCTGATAGAAACTTGACTTTTATGGTAATCACCAGGGAACACATCCCTAAATACTTTAGTTTTCCCTGCCTTTGGACTTTATCGAAGTGGAGATATGCTAATTTTCTTAAAAAAAAAAAAAGTTGCCATATTCCAACTCTTGGCAGCCCCATGTGTGTCAGATTGTGCTCCATAGGGTTTTCAGGGGCTGTTTTTTGGTGGAAGTAGATCGCCAGGCCTTTCTTCTAAGGCAGTTCTGGGCAGACTCAAACCTCCAGCCTTTTGGTTAGCAGCTGGGTATGTTAATCATTGGTACCACCCAGGGACTTATAGCTTTACCATGTCTTTAATAAGAAATCTTAATAGGACTATCTATTAATACAGGTTTTGTGAAACTTTTACCTAATGCTTATCTATCCTGGCCCAGACTTAACACTGGCTATCATTTCTGATGCATTTTTTATAAGGCGGGAACATTTAATTATGGTATCTTGGGTCCCCTTTTGTTTATTAATTGGATTGCTTTCTTCACAAAATTAATCTGCTTCTCTTAAGGCTTATTTCCTTTTCTTTCATTATCGTGCTGATCGGAAGCTTCTTGATCATTTCTGTCAGTTTCTTAAATCTTTAGGAACGTATCTCTTCACAGAGTTTCCTTTATAGAATATGACCATGAGCAGACGTAATCATTTGCCTTCTAAATGTACGGAAATTTGTATATAGTAGAGCTATTAATAGCAAATGAAGTTTCTAAAACTGTATGTTTAGTCAGAAATAGAAAACTGATTACTTTTTAGAAATCCTCATTCTGCGATAGATTTTAAGTATTTCAAAGCACTTCGAGTTTCTAGTCTTGTAGGACAAAGGTAGAAGGAATTCAGTACAAAAGCAATTTAAACTTTTTTCAGAATGGCTTATCTGAACCCATTCCCTATGTGCTGAAATCTGGTTTCAGGACTTCTAACCTGAAAAATGAGATTTTTAAATGACAAAAACTGCTTGTATTTGTATGGTGTTTTTATAATATGGTTTCGCGGGCATCATTTCAGTTGATTCTCTCAACAACCCTATAAGGTGATAAGGACTGTTAATAACACTCTATTTTATTATAATTTCCCTGTAGAATAAAAACAGACCAAGAGGGGATGTTTGTTGGACTTTGATGTTATAGCCACAGGACTAGTGAAAATAACTGGAACTTGAACCTTAAGCATCTATCTTTCAATTAAGGTCTTTTCTTTCCCTCCACAAGACCAACTATTACTGTAATACACAGTCAGAAGCTAGGCGTCTGAAGAAATCAGTATTGTAAAACAAAGTATTTAAACCCAGTCTAGGTCAATCAAGTGCCTTTTTTTTTTACTCCAGTGACTTTTTAATTTGATTAGTTGAAACATCAGGTGAATTGAGTGGACATCCAAATGAATTCCATGCTGAGTTATTTAAAAACAAAATCTAGTTCCTGTCCTTAAAGGTAATGACTCATACATCTTAATTTTTAGTTTTCGTGGTAAAGAGACATTAGGCAACTTCTGTGCAACTTTGGGGAAAAGTGAGAGTTGTAGTCTTGGTCACTTGTGCAATGGCTGTCAGGGCCAGCCTTCTACCTTTGCCTCTTGAGAAAACAAAGGCTAAGTGCCTGGTCTGCAATGGGGACTCTCTGGGTCCATCAGGGTAGAAAGCAGGAGAACATAAAGTCAGGTTTCGCTGCTGTGAGTGGGCAGGTGTAATGTTTAAGGTGACTCATCAAACCCTTTTGAATGCATGGAGAAGGGAATATGACATTAAAAACTGAGTTTGTCATTCTTCGAGGGCATTTCAGGATCTGGGTATCGATAGATATAAGAAAATTGGAAAGATCTACAGTAAAACCTCACCAATTTGGACCAAATGCAGAAAAAAAAACAGTAAAACCTCACCAATTTGGACCAAATGCAGAATACAGTGTAAAATCTGCATTATTTTTTCTTTTTAAAGCAGTTTTATTTTCAAGTATACAGCAAAGATACAGCCTGTTTTTTTTTTTTAACTCGAAGAGAGATGATCATTATTGTTTTGTGTCCGTATTTTTGAACTTGCATAATACTGTAGTTCACATCAGTGCATTGTGATTTTTAGCAGTGTTGAGTCTCCCAGAAAGTCTCCCTATGTATCTGAATTCAACTCTTACTTTATAGATTAAAAAACTGAGCTATACTTTTATTTGCAGCCTAATTATTTAGTGGATCTGAATTTAAATGAGGTTTTCCTTGAAGTTTGATAATCTGATTCTTTTGATTGCCATAGTTATCCTGAAGAAATTAGGCCAAGAAAATATCTGTGTTGTGTTATCAAACGAAAAATTCCTGACTACTGAGATCCAACAATGTGTAAATTTTCCATTTTTGCTGTTATTAATTCTGTAGGGTGAGGTGAAGACTAAGCATGACAGAGTGTTTTGAATGCCTGATGTAGATTCTAAATACTGTGTTTTTAATAGTGGGAAGTAAATATTCTATATTTACTGGCAGTTTATGATAATTGCTTATGGCTTTAACTCTGAATTAGTTTCTGTTCCAAGAAAGTGTATGTAAAAATAATGTTTATCAGTCAAATAGAAGTTGAAATGTGGAATTTGGTTGTTTGTAAATTTTAGATTTGCAAAGTTGTAGTCTTTTACTGCATTGGGGACATTTTTTTTTTTCTCTCTTTAATTTTAGTAAAAAATCCCAGAAGTGGGATGAAATGAACATCCTGGCAACATACCATCCAGCAGACAAAGACTACGGTCTAATGAAAATAGATGAACCTAGCACTCCTTACCATAGGTAATGTTATGTCGACATTCGACTTTTTGACTTGTTTTCATTTTACATTTGAGCTCAGCTTCTGGATAACAGCTGATTTGAATTTGTGTTTGATTTTATGTTTGGTACTGGAGCAGTAGTTAATAACCCAACTACATATTTTTGTATAACAGTATAAATAATGTATAATTTTAAAATTATGGAATGCATTTTGTGCATTATAATTACAACAGTGAACATTTATTTGTTGCACCTCAGTGGTCCCTGGCTGCTAATGACACTGAGAGTAGTTTCCTCTCCCTTAAAATAATCTGTTTCTGGAAAGGAAGATGAGATTTAGGCTTGTTTGCTTCCCAGGTAGAAATCAAGGGCTTTTGCAATCTATTTGCAGAAAGGGATAACTGCACAGGTGGTTTTGTTAACACAGTGGAAGGCAAGTGATCATTACTATTGTTTCATGTCCTTATTTTTGAATTTACATAATAGTTTAGTTCAGGTAATTGCATTGTGATTTTTGGCAGCTTTTAAAATGGATTGTGAGATGATAGTGTGTAACAGTAATCAGTATGAAGACAAAAATAAAATGACAAAAATTATGAGAAATGGTGATTTTAAATAAGTAGAAATATTTAAATTATTCCCTAACTTGTATTGGAGAAAATAAAAATTTCCAGGGCTAAACTAATTTTGTCATTGAAGTAACACAATATAAACCTAGTAATTACTGCTAAAAATAGGGCTAAATTTTATACTTTAAATCTGTGGAAGAAAACTTTGAAAGTTCACTTGAGATTACTTGAAATAGCGAAAACAGTAAAAATTAGAATAAACATGAAGATGTTAAAGACGATGACAAAGGTAGAAAGATAATGGAAATAGGTGCAGGTACTAAAGCCCGATAGTAGTCAAGTTCAAGGGAAGAAATAAACACATCGTTTATTTAAAAAAAAAAAAAAAAATTATATCTTTATTTTTCCCCTAAGTACAGGCATGTAACTTTAAAACATATCCTAAAACTTTTATTGTATCATAAGCCAAATCAGGACTTTCTTCCTTTGCAATAGATGTAGTAGCCATCACTTATTTATTTGTGTTGATTGGGGATAATTATTCTAGAAGAATCTAAAAAAAAAAAAAAAATGTAGCCATTATTTTTAGAGTGTTGATATTTAAAATATAATAAATTTGGATGGTAGATAATTTGATAGTGCTTTTTTTTTTTCCCTTCACTTTACCTAGATCCTTCCTCTGAGAGTTGCTGAAAAGTGATTTGATCTTTAAGTAATTGAGGCTAGTGCTTGCATGTATGCGCAAATATATCTGCCCAGCTTTTATCAATTCAGGACTTGATTTTTATTAGTTCCTTTTCTGGCTTTTTTTTTTTTTTTTAATTTTATGTAATAGAAGATGATGTTTTTAATATAAAGATCATGTTACACTACCCAAAAAACTCAACTTTTAGTATAAAGTCATTGCTTGTATAGATATACACACAGACACACACAGTTCATCTGTAAATTTTATAACCTAGTATTTTCTATAGAACAATTTGCAACTTGACACATTGTTTATATTACCTACTCGATTTAATTCAATCCAATAATGTAAATGAGTTTGCTTCAACTTGCCTTGGGAAAAAGACCATCATCTAAACTAGTGCACTTAATTTATTTCCCTAATTAACCAGGGAAGTTCTACATCAGCAGTTTTTTAAATATATACCTGAGTTCTGCTTTTTGTGTACCTTTCAGTGGCTTGAGAATGTCCATTTTTGCAGTGAGGTGGGGAGCAAGATTTTCATTAGTGGATAGACTTGGAAAGCTAAAAAGCTTTTAAATTTCCTGAATTACATATTTAGGATCTAATTTTTGTTATTTTATCTAGTCCTATGTCTGCATAGACAATTTTTCTCTGCCTTCAGGCTAATATACAAATATTCTAAAACCAGACAGGGTTGTGTGCTTTGTCTTCGTTCGTTTTTTTCTTTTTTTAAATTATTTGTTCCCTTCCATGAGGTGGAATAATTTAAGCTTGGTAGTATTTTTTTTTTTTAGATGATTCAGGTTTCCAGTAATTTTATGGTTATCAGTTAGATGCTTTTCTTGATTGGTGCTATGCTTTTGAATATTTGCATTGAAGAGAAACACATTAAACTTCAAAGATGACAACAGAGCTATAAAAATGTTTGTATTTTAACTACGGCAGTAGAGTGATATTTCTCTGTCTTGTTTTTCTGGTGGCAAAATTGTGTTTCGGGTATCATTAATGATAATATGCTTGTCATCCTAGTATGATCGGTGATGATGAAGATGCGTTGAGTGACTCCGAAGCCACTGAAGCCATGAATCCTGATGTCTTAGCTAAGAAGTAAGTACTGAGGACTGTAAAGCCTTTTCACTTGCGCTGTTTTTAATCGTTCACACTTAAAGATATTTTACTTTGCTTTACTTGTGCAATAAGAAACATGCTAAGCTTATCTGGATTTTTATACCAACTTTATCATCTTATTCATTAAAGTCAAGGTACGCAGGTGGCAGGAAGGTTAGAGTACTTTAACCTGAGATACCAAGGTGTGTCACTTCCCTGTGGGTTTTTAATATCCTGCCACCTGGGTTTTAAAGATGGAAGTGAGAAAATAAGTAAATTGATAAAACAAACGTTATCTTCCTTTGCTAGTCGTTGATTTCTAGCATCATTCCCACCCTCTTGCTTTTCATTTTCCTCATCAGGTCACAGCTAGCGTTAGTAATGATCTTCAGGTGCTTTTATGAGACTCAATGGTTGAATACACTGCTTTACTAATGTACCACAACGTTGACTTCTGTGTAAATGACTCTTCTGTAGATTAGCTGCTGTTGAAGGCTCGGAGCCAAAATACCGGATTCAGGAGCAAGAAAGCAGCGGGGAAGAGGAGGATGACCTCTCGCCTGAAGAACGAGGTAGTTTGTTTCCTTCAGGGCTTTCATCATTACCCTGATCATTTTTGCCAAGAGAAACCCCTTCTTTGGAAGGTTGGCAAATGGTTGGCCTTTTGGGGAAGTGCAAGGGTTGGGGGGAGAATGGGGAGCAGTATTTTTATAATTCAGATTTTGTTTGTTGTATAATGGTTTTTCCCCCTGGTTTTAAGAATTTGGGTAAATATTACCATCCTTAAAGGAGTTATAAATGCTCCTTCATTGGCACTTTTTAGTGCCTAGTACAGAGCAGATCAGGGACGATTATTCAATAAGCAAGGTAAGCACCAGCGTACTTGTGCTTACTTACTAATCTGTAGTGAACAATTGCACTTTTTTTTCACCACATGAAAGATTCTGCTTCTAGGTGTGGCTGGCATCTGTCTCTCTCCCAGCCCCACAGTAACTTCCTACAGAATCAAAGCTTCTTTTCACGTGTTCAGTCCCTAACGGGTGGATGACCCAGTAAGCAAGGTAAGCATGGGCTTACTTATGCTTATTTAATAATTTGGAGGCAGTGTGATGAAACTCATGTGAAATTGTTCACTACAGATTAGTAAGCACAAGTAAGCCTGTGCTTATCTTGCTTATTAGATAGTCTGCCCTGGTTTTGAGAGCCATTGAGTGTTCGGATGATCTTTAAGTAGGTATAAGAAGTAATTTCCCAATTGCTTGTGCTTTTGCACTATTTGGAACAATGGTGAAACTTATCAAGTGAACCATTTGATAGACGTAGAGTGAAGGTCTTTATTAGGGCCCATTGAATGAAAAGAGCAGGAGTGTCATAGGGAAGGAGAGAAAGATAGCCCTCTCTCTAATAGGAATGAAAGAGGGTCTCATAGCCTGTATAGCACGTATACACACGGTTAGGCATTGTTACCCACGTCATGGTTTCTCTGGTTTTACATACACAGTGGTTACCTGTGGGTGTAGAGGTGGAAGGGAAGATACTTCACCTTGTTGCTTTTTCTCCTTTTGAACTATGTGAATGTAAATCTTCTCAAGGATTTAAAAATTGTTTATATAGTTTATTTTCAACTGTTTTTAAAAAGAAAAACCGTGTCTATGTAGAGGGAAAAGAAAAAAGATGCAAGAAAACACACACACCTAAAAAAAAAAAGAAGGAAAAAAGTACAGCCATAGTGCACTTGAAGCCTTGAAATGTGGGGACTACCCATATGGTTCAGAAGTTCACAAGCTTCAGAACTAAGACTGCTAGTAATTTGCTAGTTAACTGTCAGGATCTTTGTCATGTTTAGCTGCTGAAGTATGATTCACTGTTTTTTCCTATAATCTTCGTATTATAACCTGTACAACAAAAATGACATTATGAGCCTGATTGTCATAGGAGAGAAATTTTACACATAGCAAATGTTTAAGTTGTGTTATATTACTTCTACCCTCAGTGACTACCTATCTTTTTTCCCAAAAAATACCTCAATAAGTTCTTGAAAGACGTTCCAAATAGAAATTGTTTCTGGAGGTTTTTTCCTCATTACTGTCTAAAAGCATGCTTTATTGAGATCAGGGAATTTATTAACCTAAAACCCTTTTTATCTGTTGGTTTTCATTAGGAGATAATTTTTCCTCAAATTGTGGTTCCATGACTCAACCAGTAGGGGGAGCTATGTGTCTAGTCCGATGCCTCTAATTCCCACTGACAGAGTTACTGACTTCTATAGGTATTTGTTGTTGTTTATTGTTGGTAGAAATTCTTAGCAAATCAACCCATTTACAAAATAAGCTCATTAACATGTGCCTAGTCAGTTATAGCCAGACGTTGTATAAAATCATTTGAGTGTTGAAAGTACATATATTTGAGAAAATCATAAAGTTTTATGTTTTTACACTATTTTTAATATAGTGAGTTTTAGCTGTATAATGGAAAACAGTATTAAAATTTCAGCTTAAGTGGTAACCTTTTCTTCCTTATCTAAAGAAACACTTCACCTTTGGTCATTCACTGTCCCGTTACCTTGTTTTGTTTTCTTCAGAGCATTTATGAAAATGTGTTTTATTTATTTGTTAAATTGTTGATTTTCACCGTTAGAATGTAAACTTCAGGAGAGAAGTTATCTCCATGAGAATGTGCCTGGCACGTAGTAGGCACTGAAGGGTTATTTTATGAATGTATAATTTTGGGGAAACCCTAGTGGAGTAGTGGTTAAGGTTGGCAGTTCAAATCCACCAGGTGCTCTTTGGAAACCCTATGGGGCAGTTCTACTCTGTCCTATAGGGTAGTTATAAGTCGGAATCTACTCGATGGCAACGGGTTTGGATGGGTTTTTTTTTTTTTTATAATTTTGGAAGGTACAGTTGTGACCTGGCACTCCTACATAAAAAAAGCTATCTTTTGTCTTATAACAATTAATATTGGCTGTTGAGTCAGACTTAAATTTGTGTTCCAGGTATGTCACTTAGCTAATTTGCTCAATTTCTATGACCCTCAGTTTCTTCATTTCTGGATTTTTAGCTATAAGAGTGTTTGCTTTAGAGCTAAGTGAGATAAAGCATTTTAAAGCACTTCACACTGATCCTGGCGTATGGTAAGTGCTCAGTAAATACTAACTTTCAATAATTTAAAATAATCAGGAGATTCCCTGTTATATTATTTTACAAAAGAGAAAAAGGAAGTACAGAGAGGATGATTCACTTACTGAGTTCACACGCGTGATTGGCAATTATTAAAGCTGGGTCCAAAACTTAAATCTTCTCGTACTCTGTGCATTATGTTGTTCTGCCAAACAAAGATTATAGATAAAGTTGATATAAGTATTCAAAGGCAGTTGAGACCGCTTATATTAGCAGCTTACGATGAAATGAATATATTAAGTATTTTTAAATTTTATAATAAATTTTAACTGTTCCAAAACTATATAATAAGCAAAACCAAGTTCAATATTTCTTAGAACTGGAAAGAAATAACTTTCCTAGACTGTGGAAATATAACTCGCAAAAGAGAAATACTTTTAGTATCAACCCTGGGAATAAGAAACTGCAAGTTAAAATAGCATCTGGTACCTTTCTTTTCTTTCAGATCAATAAAAATTAAAAAGACTGGTAATTTCTCGTTTGATGTAGATGTAGGGAAGTAGGTTACTTACACTGTTGGTGGGTCACGTAAAATGCTTTGGCCTTTCTGGAGGGCACTGTAACAGTGTACACCAAAAGCTTTAAAGGGAAGTATACACCTTTGATCTAGCAATTCCATTTCCCAGGGTTTAGTCCAGTGTTTTTCAAATCCTTAAGCAAATCCTACTCAGTACACACGTACACATACAATTAGAAAAATAAAATTTCACAAAACAATACTCACCTTTACTGTGTGATAACCAAACGCAAACTCATAGATGTCGAGTCAATTCTGACTCTCAGCGACCCTATAGGACAGAGTAGAACTGGCCCATAGAGTTTTCAAGGAGTGACTGGTGAATTCGAACTACTGACCTTTTGGCTAGCAGCCAGACTGTGCTGCCAGAGCTCCACTATATGTGATACATTCCAGTTTATTCTGTTTTCTTTCTTTCTTTCTTTTAATACTGCCTGTACCCCACTGAAGAGTCATCATGCATAGTATGAAAAACATTAGTTTATATTGAAAAATAATAGAAGAAATACACAGGAATGTATGTATATTACATTATGGAAACATTGAAAACAAAAAAGGGGAAATTAGAAATCTTTGACAAAGAATAGGGGATTAAGTTTTAACCAATACTTTATAACTTTTAAAATGATATAAATCTGTTTTGCATATGGGAGAATATTTTCTATGTGGCATGTATTAAGTAAGGGACAAACCCCACCTTCATCTCTAATTGTGTGTAAGGATCAGTGTATGAATCCAAACCCCAGAATGTGGAGATTGATCCAGTCCTACTTCTTTATCCTCATCGCCAGCTGCCCAAGCAGTACTCTCTTTCCAACCCTAATGAAATGTTGTGTCAGACCTCGCCAAACTTTAGGGGGTGGGAGATGAGAATCACCATCAGCTCAAAGCTGATTCCTGTGAAGTAGAGATCAGACATACCTCCACTTTCTAATCTTTTTACAAATTCTGACACTAGCCGTTCTTCCCTTGGTATTCTCCTTCTCTGCTGGGTTCGATAATTCGTTGCAATGGCCAAACAGAACTCACAGACCATACTCATAATTATGGGGTTTATTAGGGAAGTAACAGGCTACAATTCAGGATCAAGATCAATTTGGAAGCAACAGGAATGACTCAGGAGACAGGGTAGAGTTTGTCAGTCAGAACAGCTTTCAGCCTCTCAGCTTCTTGCTGTGCCCACAGGCAGGCAGGCCTTGCTTTCAGGTGTGTCTGCTGGCGGCCCTTACTCTCAGCGTCTGCCCCGCTCAGGCAAGTGTTACAGCTCTTTAGCTCCACCAATAAGTGCCCAGGAAGCATCCTGCCTGCAGGCACTCAGTTCTCTCACTCTCTGCATTGGTGAGTCTACTGCAGCTACCTTTCTCTGTGGGCTGAGAAGCCCACCACAGCTATCTCTTGCCAGTGTCCTGGTTCTCGCCACTCGTGCCGTCTTGTACCATCTCATGCTGTCCCATGCTGTCTGTTTCCGCTATTACAGCACTGTCTCTCCTGAGCATAGGAGGTTCTTAGCACAGGGATCCTGGATCCAAGGGACGTGCTCCACTCCTGGCTCTTCTTCATGATCGTGAGGTCCCCCCTCAACCTCTATGGGATTGGCTCTTTTAAGCTTAGCAGGATAGCAAAACTGACCAATCCCCTCAGTAGGCCACAGACACCTTATTTGCATAGTCACTGTCCAATCCCTACAAGAATTTCACCTTATTTACATAATGGGAGTTACAAGACCATGGCTAAAAACGCCATATAAATGAAATTCACTGCACTGCATATAGCCACCGTGAGCTGGGTCAGAACTAACAAGTTAAAAGGACACAGTCCTTCATACTACCAAATAGGTAGATGTCAGCCACAGGTTTGAGGAGTCCATAGGACACCCCAACCTTCTGACCTGCTGACCAGATTCTGGGCTGTTTTCCTACTACCCCCCTCAGGATGCCAGCCACAAGCTTGAGAGTCCACATGACACACTCACTTCCTGACTTGCTGACTCCTACTGGCCCTTTGGGTTCACACAGAGAGTATACCATACTTAAAACTACAAATTTACTGCAACCAAAAAGATTACAAATGAAAAGACACATAGGGTGAGGTCTGGGAAGCTTCCCAACATGGAGCTTCTATGTCCCAAGGAACACGTTACCCTCCCGAGAGTAGATGTTCTCACCAACCAGGAAACTCTTGCCAGCTAGGAAGCTCATCTGAGCCTTAGGGTTCAGGGCTTTTATCAGCCTCCCCTTGTGGCCATGATAGACTGTATCACGCCTCCTGAGGCTAGTCAACATTGAGCCCCCCAGTAATCCCTCTTGGTCTGGACAGCCCCCACTCATTAGCCTCAGTGTGGTCCTGCTCTCAGGAACTGAGAACAAAGGCCAAATTGCTTTCTGCACCTCACAGTCCAGATATGTGATTGTCTAAACTGGGACACTTTTAAGAGTTAAAGCGTTGCTATTAATGGTTACATCAGATAATAGGCGTAAACTGAAACAACACTGGGTAAGTTGGGATGCATGGTTGTGGCAACTGTGTATCAAGTGAAAAAAATAGTCTCTCTAGCCATATATGGTTAATTTTTATAAAACATATCTTTGGAAAAAAGCCAAGTCATAAAGTACTGTTAATGGTGATTTTTGAGTAAGGAAATTAGAAGTTTTTATGTTGTTGGTTTTTGGTTTTTAGTTTCTTCTATGAACATGTGTTACTTTGTAATGAGTAAAACTCGCAGCCATCGAGTTGATTCCGTCTCATAGCAACCCTATAGGACAGAGTAGAACTGCCCCCGTAGAGTTTCCAAGGAGTGCCCGGTGGATTCGAACTGCCGACCCTTTGGTAAGCAGCCGTAGCACTAACCACTATGCCACCAGGGTTTCCAATGAGTAAAAGTACCTTTTTATTAAATTTATCAGTGGTATTGGAAGCAATTAGAACCATTATTTTTGTCATTTTTGTAATATTGCTTTTACATCATCTGACTACCCGAATGGCATCACAAAAAATTTGGTCATGAGGGTTTGGCCTTTTTATTGTTTTTTCTCTTACTTTCCTCCACAATAAGGTACTCTCAAAGAGCAAAACAAATCACCAGAGTAATTTATAAGTAGAGAAGAGGAGAGATGCTGGACCAGATCTTGGTCATGTGAGGCAAATGTTTATGGGAAGATGATATGGATGACTCAGAACTTTCCTTCTCTCCCAACTCAAAGAGAGGCTGAAAAGGGATTGCTAGTGACATGAACTGTAAATACCTGTTTTTAAAATAGAAGTGTAGATGATGATTAAAAAAAAAAAAAAGCTTAGAGGGAATTAGAGGACATTGAGAAAGTACTCTGAATAACCTTTAGTCTTGAAAAAAAGATCTGCTCACTTACAAAGTGAAATCTTGATGCTAATTAGTGTGTATCAAAATGAAGTGACAGTGTACTGAGTTTTTCTAAAAATAAATTCAAAGGGTTGATGTTTATGTTGAGAGATGTCTATGCTTTCTTGACATTAAAATATTTTATGAATACTTTAATAAACAATGGTGAATGCATTTTAATGCTTTTAATTGAGAAAATAAACAGTTGACAATTTTATGTGGACCCTCTTTTTTTTTTTTTTTTTTTTAGAAATTGAAAGATTGTGTAATTATTTCTTAAACAGTTGCTCTTTAAAGTGATGTTTACTAATAATACGTGGTCAGTTTGTGGAATTTCTGCCAGCTTTATGTTTCTGTGGTGAAGACTATAAATGAAATAATAATCTAGAATCCCTTCGCCATTCCTTTATTACAGGTTTTTCTTAAAATTACTCTGGGAATTTTTAGCTCCTAAAAATTCTGGAAATCCTGAGGTTATGTTTTTAGCTGGCAGTGTTTTTTAAATTGTGGTAGTTTCTTAATGGATAATAAGGATTTTTTTAAAGGAATTTTTAAAATAAAGAAGTAGAAAACTGGGAAAAATGAGAAGTATCCCATAGTTCCTTGGCCCAGAATTAACTGCCATTAATTGTCTTATTTTTTGTGTATATGTGTTTGTATGGTGTGTGTGTATGCACATGGGCACAGGGCTTCTGTTTCTGTGTGCCATCTAGTTGATTCTGACTCATAGCAACCCAGTGTGACAGCAGAACTACCCCATTGTTTCCTCGTCTTTACTGGAGCAGGTCACGAGATCGTTTCTCCCATGGAGCCTCTGGCTAGATTCAAACCCTCACCTTTCAGTTAACACCCAAGTGCTTAACCATTACACCACCACAGCTCCTTTCAGAGCTTATACATAATCGTATATATGTTATTATAGCTTACTTTTTTCCTATTCAGCCTTTTCTGGATAATTTTTCCATATCTTTAAATATTCCTCACGAATATAATTTCTACTGTCTCTATCTTATTCCTGTTCTTTCATAGATATGTGTTTGAACCATCTCAAGCAGGTGTTGGCAGACTTTTCCTGTAAAGGGTCAGATAGTAAATATTTTGGGTTTTGCCTGCCATGCAGTCTCTTAAAATTACTCAACTTTGCTATTGAGCATGAAAGCAGTGTTAGACATTACAAAAATGAATGAGCATGACTATGTTCTAATAAAACTGTATTTACAAAACAGGCTTGGGGTATAGTCTAGTTTGCCACTTCTTGAGCTAAAGACTTCCTAAGCCTGCTATTACTCTGTCTCATAGAAAAAAAGCGACAGTTTGAAATGAAAAGGAAGCTTCACTACAACGAAGGACTGAATATTAAATTAGCTAGACAATTAATTTCAAAGGACCTACATGATGATGAGGACGATGAAGATGAAGAGATGCTGGAGGCTACGGATGGAGAAAGGATGAATACGGAAGAATCAAATCAAGGTTAGATGTTTTGAAAATATCACTAAGACTTTTGTAATCCTTTGTGCCTGAAATAATATACTGTTTTGCTTTAAACTTGTGAAGGACTTCAGAAGATTTTGCTGTGATTCATTTTTTGACTGTGCCAAAAGTTTCTAAAATTTCAGCCCTTGTAGCCAGTTTCCAAATAATAAAGCTTTTATGCCCAAAGATGATTTAAGATCATATGGCTCTATTTTAGTGATTTACTTGGCTTTAGGCGATGATGTAGTCTATATTTTGTTTGGAGTGTTCAGGGTCATATTTTATTTGTCATAATATTTAATCTAAATTTTATGTTAATCTAAATTAAAGTTCGAACTTTTTAAAAAGAAACATTTTTAATATGAAAGATTTGTTTTGACATCCCTTGAGTTACAAAGTATGTCATATCTTTCCAGTGTTGGTTCTTTTGACTGTTGGATGAACAAGTTATTTGATTGATCTTTTTTTTTTTTAAATAGTCTTTGCAGCCTAGCAAATCTTGATCAGATTCATAGGAAATAGATTTTGTTTATTTATTTTTCATGAATTATTACTCTGGTATTCAGTGAAGGGTAATCTTCTGTGCCACTAATGCAAATTTTTGTACCCATTACCTACTCTTTGTGCTTGCAAAGTGATGTTTTTTAGTGGAGGTATAACTTAACTCTTTAATTTGTTGTGCCTAGGATGATTAGGAAAGTAGTCATTACGCTGTTTGGGTGAACACAGTATGAAATCTCAGCGATTCTGTGACAGGTCCTGAAGAGTCACTGTCTCACTATAATTTCATGGTCCCAGTGGTTTTTTTATTCCATGTTATGCTTTAGCCTTTTGTACCGTTTCACGCACCATTTTCATTTCCAGTGTATATACCATATATTTTGGGGAAACTTCATCTTAAGTAGTTGTTACATGTCTTCTTTCTCCCTCTTTTTAAGTCTTTTATTCTTTGTTAGTTGACTTATCTCCTAATTGCCCTAGGGTCTTTGTTTTCCGTTTTACTGATGTTTTGGTGGCTTCTTTATACATTCAAAGTGAATGTTAACTTTGGTTAAAACTTTTCATCAGATTCTACTCAGACTTCTCCGTATCCATTCCTAGTGACTGTAGCAGAATGCTAGGAGTACTCCTCATTTGCCACTGGAAATTTGTGCTAGCACCACTGTGCCAGAGATTTAAAGGGATTTCTTTAATTTTTTTTAAGAGCCATGGCTTTTGAACAACAACTCTGGCCTTTTACCCATCTTTGCTTATAAAATATTATATTTCACGGATTTTGTATATAAAATATATTTTTTCATTTGTTTTAAGTGTAACAGATGTTTAAAATTTTCATTAGCTTCATGCTTGATTTTTTTCATTGGAGATAAAACACTCCTTATGTAGGCTATATCCTCTTTAACATCATGAAGTCCACAAGGATAGGGAAGACTAAAGAGTCTTAGGGAAGTCAGAGCCTTCCCAACCCTCCTTCCCTTTTGGGACTTTTATCTTACCACTCTTGAAATCTCCAGGAACCCATTACCTTTTTTTTTTTTTTACTGTTACCAAATTTTAGTTTCTTTTTTTAAATTTTGATTGTGCTTTAAGTGAAAGTTTACAAATCAAGTCAGTTTCTCATACAAAAATTTATGTACACCTTGCTATAACTCCTAGTTGCTCTCCCCCTAATAAGACAGCACACTCCTTCCCTCCACTATCTATTTTCGTGTCCATTCGGCCAGCTTCTGACCCCTTCATCTCCCCTCCAGACGGGAGCTGCCCACATGTTCTCATGTGTCTACTTGTTCCAAGAAGCTCACTCCTCACCAGTGTCATTTTCTATACTATAGTCCAGTCCAATCCCTTTCTGAAGAGCTGGCTTGGGAATGGTTCCTGTCTTGGGCTAACAGACGGTCTGGGGACCGTGACCTCCAGGGTCCTTCTAGTCTCAGTCAGACCATTAAGCCTGGTCTTTCTATCAGAATTTGAGGAACCCGTTACTTTTTGAGCATTAAAGTTCTCCTCCCTCTCCCCATCCCTACCTCCTTATTCCTATTTTTATAAAAAGGAGAGTGGCATGCTTGGACTCGGAAGAGATAGAGTTTTGAGATAATAAATGTAAATCTGGTTTTTATTGCTTGGTACATTTTACTTGTAATAAAATCTTAGCTGTCTGCCTATGATTTATTCACAGACAGGTTCAGTCTGGAACCTGTTTCTTCCGGCACCAAGGGGCTCCTTCTGTTCTGCACTTTAGGATACTTAGGAGCTGTACAGTTCTTTCATGTTAGCATATGTGAAGTATAACCTTGTTTGCATTTTAAATCTTTATCATTCATGCCAACGGTAGGGAACTTTAGCTCAGGTAGTTCCAAAGTTGGCAATGCACAGCAAGTAAATTACATTGACTTTATTTTGTCTTTGCAGGGTCTACTACTACGAGTGACCAGCAGCAGAACAAATCATAGTTCATAGAAGGGATTTGTTCAGCACCGCAGTTGTCAGATACAAACGCTGTTACTATAATACACTGCTTCTTGTTCTCTACAATTCATGACTTAAGTACTGAAATGTATACCAGTTATAATATATTGCCAAGAATTAAATGGTAACCTTAGAGACTGATTAGACTGAAAATGCCTAATTGCTACATATATTCTTGTGCCTAGTACTTCACCACAAAAAAAGCATAATGTCATTAGCCCAAAACGACATTACTTTTATAAGAACACTGGTTAATTTGTATATTATATAGCTTTTTATGCTTTAGAGGTTAAACTATCTTTTGATGGGGAGGGGAACTAATTTATTTTCTTCTAGATGTGGTTCTCTTATAAAAAGGTTTTTTTGTTTTTAATCAAAAGCCAATTGAAATAACAGATTGTATAGGCCAGTATTCAGGCTGAAAAGTATTTTAACACTTGTCTTCAACTTGATTTGTCTGTTTAATTGAAAAAGATTCTAAGTTACTGTTGCATTTTCTTGGCCTACTACCTTTAAAATTCTTGAGTTTCTTTGTGTTTACAAAGAAAGGATTGAACCTTTTCTCATCAAAACTAGCTTTTTTTCCACAAATAAATTATTGGGTGAAACTTGCACGTAAGTCTGCTCTGTTGTTTGTATACTAGTTGGGCAGATTTCAGATCCATTGGGTTTTTTTTTTTTCTTTAAAAAACAAATATAATTCTAAAATAGCTGTCACAGTATTCCCTTCATGTACCTTCTTTACCTTCTTGCTGTGTTTCTCATTCCCTCGCACACTCACAATTCTCTATGAAGTATCCTAAAGATTGTCAGTACATTGGGAACTCTTTCTTCTCCTATGTATTCTGTCATTTGCTGCAACAATGAAATTCTTATTTTGACCATCAATGCCTATTGGTTCCAATATGTAGAGAAAATAAATTGAGTAGCAGCAGTGCTATAGACAGAAATACAATTCAGCTGCTGAATGTCTACACCTCCCTGGTTTACAGCTTGCTAATTTTATTGCTGTTATTAGTTAATTGTTTGACGTAACTAGATCTTAGAAAACAACTGAGGTTTTTGCATGATGAGAGAATTGTGTGTACCCGGTGCTATGATTATAGTTCCTGAATGTACACGGAAGCAAGCTAGAACATGTCTTAATAGAAAAACTTTGAATAGTCCCTGCCTTAAGGGAATATGATAATGTATGCTGTAACAAATGAACTTTATTCTTTTAACACATTAAGAATTATTTGAATTTTTTCCTGAAATCAGGTGCAGTTCCTGTGTATCTTGGTTTGGTGATGGTTTTATTTCCAGTCAGTTATTTGTATTTTAATTTTTATTTGTACCAAAAGAATCCACTATATGAATAGACTTTTTAAATTATGTATATTATATATATGAAATGGCTTTTACTGAGCAGCTTATCTTCCACTTGCAAGTTTATGAAAATAGCAGTATGTCAAAATAAATAAAAAGTGGGGGAATTTTTTGCTATTAGAAAAATGTGCTTATTATTTTGAATGTCTTTTTTTTTTTTTTAATGGGCTCCAAAGTACCTCTGAACTACAGGTGCAGTATTTTAACTAAAACATACTAGCTAGTAAACCGCTGATTTGTAAAGGCAACAGTGCTGATCTCTGCTTTCTGAACTTAGGGTGTTATCTGTGGAGCCCCTCATGGAAGATCTGGAAATAAAGCCTGTGTACCTGCCTACATGTGCATGTGCTCACAGACCTCTGTGTTTTTGGTTTTCCCGTTTTGAGGTCTTAGAAAGTATACAGATTCTCTTTATTTGTAGAAATAGCTGCTTTACAGTGAGGAAAAGGTAAGACCCTTAAACAACCGATTCTTGTGTTTTCTATAAACTATTTCTTGAAAGTTCAATCACAAGGAAACTCTCGTCCCTGGCTTCAGAAAGTAGATGTTATCTAGAGGAGTGAGATACACCGAATAGCACGCTCTGTTGGACTGTAGGTAATCAGTCAAATGGAATCAAGTAAAAATGTTTTCAAGTCATCACACTGCCTGGTTGACATGGGATTGGACTGTGCAGAAAATGCGCCTTTATGATCCAAATTAGGTTTTCCTTTGCAGAAAGTTACCTGTAACTATTCAGTTCTAGCCAAAGTAGATTTTACTTCCAACTTTTACCAGTATCACCTTCTCTGCTTAAGTCTTTTGATGTCATCTTGCCTGTTTATTCATTTTTCAGTCTTGAAATTCAGCAGGGGTGGCTCTTTAATATCCATTTAAGTATAAACAACTTCTAAGTTGACGATTAAAGTGAAGTGCAATTTTCCCTAGACTTTTGTTTTACTTAGATTTTTTTCCCTTTAAATAATAAAACACAATACTATGAAATTGCTTGTGTGTAGATTGTGTTTTCTTGCTGCCCAGCTATATTCCTTTGGCCAGGTGTTCTGGATACCAGGAGTGGATCTCAGACTACATTGTGGCAGAGTGGTTTCTTTGCTTAGTTGTAGTGGGAATAATAACAATACCTGAATCAACTCAACGGCACTGGGTTTCTGGGTACCATTTGTTAAGAACCTGTTATTTATTCTTGCCCAGCATTGTGCTAGTTTCCTTATATCTCAGCCTCAAAACAACTATGCAAAGTAGGTATCACTAGCACCTTTTCAGTGAGGAAATGCCCTTGGCCAGGTTACTTGGTGTCAGTGTTTCATAGATGGTAAATGACAGGATGGAAATCCAGAACGAACAGTTTCACGCTCTTTGTCCCTATTTTCTAAGACACAGAAGGTTTTCTCGTTGTAGAAATGGTACCACCGTACAGATGGCATTTCTTAGGGTCATGGAGACACATCTTGTGCTTCGGCAGTAACACTTCTCAGATGTTCAGTTGGCGTTTCCATATGTCGGTCTGTTTTAATCTGAAAGACGGAAACCAATTTGATTGGGGTTTATAGGACATTTGGGAAAAATCAAAAGCACAGATATTCAGTGTCTGGAAATGTCTGTGTGATTAGGTTGTGTTTTACAAGTTTGTTTCTAAGCAAGATGTTTCACACTCAGAACATGATTTTTAATAGAATTTGTGTTATAAAGTAAGTACCAAGTTAGCCTATAAAAACTAACGTACCTCAACCAGCATTTCCCAGGTGATCCATGAAACTGTCACCCTACAGAGATGTCCCATGAAAAGGGTTCCATGAGCAAATAAGCTTTGTACATGCTACACTTTATCCTCTACTCCCTGGGAGACGTGTAACAACGCACATTATATTAAAAGGTCTGAGAAGTCCTGCTTAAAGGAACCTGTTTAACTTGGTTTAACCTAGCATTTTTCACACTTGTTTCACTGTAACTGTCATTACTTTTCCCACAGGTAACATCCCAAATAGGAGTCGGGGAATAGACTGTTGTTGTTAGTTGCAGTCAGGTTAATTCAGATTCATGGTAAACGTGTGTGTGTGCAGAGTAGAGCTGCCCCATAGGGTTTTCAAGGCTGTGACCTTTTGGAAGCAGATCACCAGGCCTGTCTTCTGAGTCACCTCTGGGTGGGTTTGAACTGCCAACCTTTCGGCTAGGAGTCGAGTGATCTCTGATATGAAAGTTGAACTTCCTCCTAAAGGAGGACGAGAACAGCTCACCAATGAAAGAGGGAATGCATGGTAGCAATAGCTGCACAGCCTTCATGAATTCTATATAATATGTCAAGCATGCAGCTTTTATTTTTGGTAATTCATGCAAGCAACTAGACTGTATCCAGGACAGATGAGGGTGTGCTTGCTGTGGTTGATGTGAGTTACGAGCTGCTCTCCAAAACGTCTGTCCAGCCCACCAACCCTTGCATAGCTGATTGACAAGCACATCTGCTCATCGGGAGAGCAGAGCAGAGAGCAAGTGTCTGTGATCTGTGGCTCACACTCCCAAGCCTTGGTTAGCTGCCCCAGCAAAGTGTTCTTTTTTTTTTTTTGTCTCTGATGCTTTAAATTTGGATTTGACTCATCCCGTTTTTTATTTGAGGAATTATTGGGGGGAGGTAATGCTGAGAGTAGGTAAGTCGAGGGTGGTTTTGGCAACTGTTCAGTCATGATTTTATTTCAACTGCCCAACCTGAAATTTTTTTCTAGTAGTCTGCCAGGTGAGTGTGCAGTGTTCTACTACCAATGGGAATTAGTGGAATTGGAAGGGAGCTCCTAGGAATTGTTCCCCTCTGTTTAAGTCTTTCTGGGAAGATGATGGTGTTGACCAGAAATGGAAAAGGATTGTGTAGGCTGATCTTTGAATCTTATTATCATCTGACCTCACTGTTTAAGCAGAGGGGTTGTAAACTTTGCATTATGCCTTATTCTAGTAAAATGGTTTGTTCTAAGAAAACCCAAAAAACCTTAACCAACAATAGAGCTAATAAACATTGGAAGACGGAAGGTACTTGTTCAATTACACTCCTTGGTCTCTCAAGTATCTCTTGTATAAGCAATTACTTAAAAACAATACACTTTCTTTTCCTCTGCCTTATGTAAAAGTGACACCCAACTGAAAAGTAAGCGCACACTTTCTCTATCGTAGGGCACTGTGCCTGGCTAGTTGGGAGATATGGATATAAGATTCTTTCCCTGCCTTTAAAGATTATAACACATGGTGTGTCTACAGAGCAGAGAGCACAGCTTTGGGAGAACAAGGAAGGAATTCAAAATATGCTTATCGTCTAGTCCTTCTGAGGAGGTCTTTCTGGTAAGACAAACTGGGAAAGACGGGCTGATTATAATTACCAAGCTTTTGCTACTTAATAAATTCTTATGCATTTCCCTTAAAACCAAATCAAGAACTCTTCAGTCACCTACCAGGAGCCCTGGTGGCTCAGTGATTAAAGTGCTCAACTGCCAACCGAAAGGTTAGCAGTTCGAACCCAACCAGCCACTCTGGGAGAAAGACGTGACAGTCTGCTTCCTTCAAGATAACAGCCTTGGAAACCCTATGGGGCAGTTCTACTCTGTCCTACAGGGTCCCTATGAGTCGGAATTGATCGACAGCAATGAGGTAGTTACCTACCACAAAATGGTTGCTAAGCAAGATAAAAAAATAGATACACAGAAATCAGAAGTGGCCAGTGATTTTTTTTTAAGCACATAGAGATTAATCCAGAATGTTGAATTTCAGAAATTGAATTTGAAGCAGGTTGTGGATTGTTGTCAGTTAAGCCATTGCTGCCATTTTAGGACGGGGGCAGGGAGAATAATGAGTTCTGTTTTGAACTTGTATTTGAGATTCCCTTGAGACTTCAGGAACTGATTCCTCATAGTCAGGTCTGGGTCTCAGAGACACATGCCTTGGTTTAAGATACATTCAGAGTTATCAGCAGGTAGACTGTATTGAAGATGGGGGAGTAACTGAGACACTGGGAGAATGTGTCAGATGGGCTAGCTGAGCAGAGAATAAAGGGGACAAGAAGCATCCAGAGAGGTACCAGGAAAGCCAAGACAGCGTGGTTTCATGGAAACCAAGGGAAGGAATGTTCCAGGAGGAGGCTGTCAACAACAGAGCTGCGAAGAGGGCAAACGTGAGGAAGGAAGGCTTCATCAGGTTTAGGTCACCTAGATGGTTAGTGACCTTGCTGAGAATGACTTCGTTGGCCTTGTAAGGGTGGAATCCATATTGCAGAGGGTTGAGAAATGAATGGAACGTGAGGAAACAACACTGCATGTGTAGGCAGCTTGTACCAGAAGTTTAGTTGTAAAAGAAGATGGAGGTGGAATGTCTGCTGGGGTGGGGCAATGATTTGTGTGTTTTAGAACTTATTTAGTATAACTTATGAGATGGGAAGAGAAAATTCATCTCCTGTATATAGGTTTGAGTGCACACATTACTACATAGTGTTTAAAAATTAATCACCAGCAGTAGCAATTAGAAGAGACCTATAAAACTGCCTAATCAATAACCCTGCCTTCCTAATCTTTGAAATAGCTGTCTTATTTCTAATTAAATTATAATGCACACATGATGTTTATTAAGCCTCTCAGCCTGCTCTTTTTCTCAATGCAGTGCCTAAAAAGCACATCATTGCTTTCGATAATGTGGGCTTATGAGATCTAGATTAATATTTTCCATTATTTTCATGTCATTTGCTTCCAAAAGATCATCTATTTTTAAACCATTAATTAGTTTCCAAGCAGATGGCACAACAACTGAGAAGTCTTTTTCAGGATCAGAGGCTTTGGTATATATTAAGTTAGAAGCCCAAATTTGATGGTTCTTTCTTTACACATCCAGATTTTAGTTATAAAAATTATCAACTGACGGCAAAAAAAAAAAAAAAGCTATTGAGGAAAATCTTTAAAACTACTACCTCTTATTTTTTTATTGCATGAAATTTTGGATGGTAAACGTGGCAGGTCTTAGAGAAAAGGAATATTCCAACGCCCCAATACAAAACAGTTGAGCACAGAGCTAGACAGTTGGAAACTAGTTTTGGACTTGAGCAGTCAAAGCATAGCTTCCAAAAAGATACCTGAGAAAAAGCAGATCTTAAGTTTACATTCCTTTGTTCAAACTGAACGTGCACAAAACCAAACTCATAAACTTTCCCCATCAAACAATGTATCATTGTGGAACAGTGTCTTCCTGTCACCCATGCTATGTTCCCAAGTCATCCTGATGCCCTCCTTCCCCTCATCCCCACATCTTATCAGTTACTATGCTCTGTCAATACTACCTCCAGAATGTCTCTTGAATCAATCCTTTTCTAGCTTCTGTAACTACTCTTACTCCAGCCCTTTATTACCCACCTCTCAAGTAGCCTCATTCTTTCAGTCTCTTCTGTCACGCTTGCAAATCTACATCCATCCTATTCCTGGCTGTTAACTACCCTTTTTAAAACAAATTTAATCATGCCTTAAAATATTCTGTTCAAAAGTGCCTGGCTCCCCATAGCTTGTGTAAAAAATCTTAACTGTTTACCCTTAAGTCCTTTCTGCTCTGTCCCTGGCCTGCTTTTCCAGCCATATTTCTTTCCACCCTCTATATATTGGGTTATATGTCTCCTGGGCTTGCATGGAGCTGGATTACTTTTTTATTTCAAGCATAGTCCTTGCTTTCTTCTTTTCTCTCTTAATATCATCCCTGTACCATTCTGGTCTTTTTTGTCTTTTAGGTCAAATCCCACCTGCTTTATTAAGCTTTTTCATATTACGATTGTATTTTCCTCTTTGAATCCCAATTATATTCTTCCATTTTCATATTCTGATCTGTTTTATAATTATTTGTGGTCCTGTCTTCTCTTGGGCTAATCATGCCTTCTTCATAGTTTCTAACACATAGGAAGGTGAACAACAAATGTCTAATTGTTCTTAAGGTATTCTGATTTGTGAAGCATTAGTCTGTAATTCCATTCATAACGATGAAATCCTAGAATCAGTTTACAGTTGGGTGTGGACAGAGGAACCAAGAAGAAAGGTTGCATAAATTCTAGTGCCTTGGACCTATTTCCTGATTGGATGTAAGAAAACATTATAGCTGCATTACCCTTTCTTTTTTCTCTAGACCTGGACACCAAGCAAACTTGCTGGATTGCCAAGGTAGTAGTTTTTGCAAATTCCAACAGATGGAATTTGGGCTACCCCAGAAACATCAGTTTAGTTTAAGCTGAGTTTATCCAATCTGTGCAAGGCCTTAAAATATTCTAAGATGCTAGGAATTAACTATACATAGATCCTGTCTCAGGAGCCCTGGTGGCACGGTGGCAAAGAGCTTGGCTGCCAACCACAATGTCAGCAGTTTGAATCCACCAGCTGCTCCTTGGAAACCCCGTGAGGCAGTTCTACTGTGTCCTATAGGGTCGCTATGAATTGGAATTGACGGCAACGGGTTTGGTTTGGGGTCTCTCAAGGACTGGAGTAGGTTTGACTTGAACAGCTGTCTGCTTCCAACTGCTGGTTAGCAAGAAAACAGTGGTATTTTATATTTTTCAGCGGGTCCATGGACATAAAAATGTTAATTTCAGCAGATGGGTCAATTTTACTCAGGGAAAAAAGTGTCCGAACACTGTACCAGCACCAAAAATAGCTTCTTGAAGGCAATGAGTGCCAGGATTTAGAAAGGTTAAAAATAAAAACAAAAACATTTTCACATACTTTTCAAATGGTGGCAAAACATGCTACGCTTTACACAGAAACTTCTTCAGTGTGCTTATTTGTCATCAGGATAGTTTCTTGCATAATCCAAACGATACACATCTCTGCCAAGTTTTGGTAAATTCCCAGGCATTTTTCATCTGCCTCTTTCCTTTCAAGCTATTTATTGATATGAGAAGGATTGTTTAAAAGCAGTTTGTTATCCACATGCATCTGAATCTGGCTTTGAAGAGAATTTGTTTTTGGCTGTTATTCAATCCCAAGAGAATACATTAAAAACCTGGGTGACTGGCTAGCTGGTTGGCAGCTGGGTTTTACAATAGCTTTGTCCTTAATCTGGTTTGCTTCAATTACACATTACTCTGTAATTTCCCTCTTACATTCAAACAGCAACAATAAGGTTTTGCTAAATATCGTAAAAGTGAGGGAGAACTTATAGAAGTATGAAAATGAATTTGTGGAATTCACATTGTTACATTGTTGAAAACAAATGATCCCTTTTTCTTACCGTGCAAAGATGGCCGACGTAGCACCAGGTTACTGCCTGGTTAGGATTTACTGAGACTGAATCGCTTAGTCTGAGCAGTCATACCTACAGTGAAAGCCTGAGAATGACACAGGTCATTTCTCAGGTGCCTCCAACGCCAGCATGAGGTCCTCCGTAGATCTGCAAACATGGTTACCAGCAATGTTGACAAAGCCTGTACCGTGGTTTATCTGCTAACCTGAAAACTGGTTTCTGACTTTCATCTTTATCCACGGTGTAACATCAGTATTCACTTAAAAAAAACTGTCCACTTCTTGAAGTAGTGTATAAATAATAATGTATAGATACAGAATATTACAAAATACCTTAGAAAATCAGAGAGTGCCCGTCATAGAAGGTATGCTTTAGGGACTCTTCTGGTTGCAAGTGACAGAAATCAAATCCTTGAGCAAAATAGAAATTTTACGGCTCACATAACTGTAAAGCCCAGAGGTAGATCTGACTATAAAAAGGGCTGAAATTTAATACCATATCTAAACCTCAAACTCATTCATTTGCACCTCTAAGTAACTAATAATAATAATAAAAAGCTAACATTTATTGCACTTTTGTTCTAGAAACTGTCCTAAAGGTTAAAAAAAAAAAGTTGTCGATTCCAACTCATAGCAGCCCTATGGGACAGAGTTGAACTGCCCCATAGGGTTTCCAAGGCTGTAATCTTTACGGAAGCAGACTGTCACATCTTTCTCTCGCAGAATGGCGGGTGGTCTCAAACCACTGATCTTTTGGTTAGCAGCCAAGCGCTTAACCACTGTGCCTTCAAAACAACCCTAAGGTACTATTATTATCACTATTTTACAAGTACAGAAATTGAGGCCCTGAGAAATTAAGTAACCTGTCCAAGGTCACACACAGGCTAGTAAGTGGTGCATCCAAGATTCCAACCCAGCCAGTCTCCAGAGCCTGTGTTCTTAACAGGTGTGCCATATTGCTGCCAAAGTCCGTGCTGCACCTCCTTTACCTGCTGCTTGTGTTGCAGTCTGCATATTTTTGCTTCCAGTATCTTCTCTTACCACATACATAACAAAATGCAAGCCCTCTGTCCTGGCCTGCAAAGCTCTGCATGGTCCAGCTCCTGCCTACCTCCACAGCATCATCCACCACTCTTCCCCCCCGCCCCACTCTTTGCTATTCCCACCCCAGGAACTTGACAGATTCTGTGCCCTCTTTCTGAATTGCCCTTTCCCCAGTTTACTGTTTAACTTGCTCTCATTTTATTCACATCTCTGCCTGATGTTACCTCCTCCATGATCACTGTCATCTCCTACCCTGTTATCTTTCTTCATAGCATTTATCAGTCTTAAAATTATCTACTTATTGTTCTTGTTTTTGTTGCTCTTCTATTCCATTACAATGCAGTTTCCACAAGGGCAAGCATTTTCTCTGTTCGTGACATGTCTCTGGTGTCCAGAGCAGCACCAGGCACCTAATAGGTGCTCTGTGTCTGTTGAATGAATAAATGGAGCTCCTGTCAACAATCTATGAGGTAGATAGTATTACAGCTTTTATATAGATGAGTTGGACTCAGAAAGATGAAATGTCTCAAATCTATTGGCTAATAAGTGGTTGGAACTAAAGTGAGACTAAAATCCCTCCCTCTTCACTCTCAGGCCTGAGCATTTTCACTGTACAACCACTGGCTGCCTGACGTCGTCTGTTTTTCTCTTCTTTGCCTCCAGTGTGGCCACAAAACGTTTCTAAAATTACTGTCTGTCTCACTTATCACAGCATCCAAACCACAGGTAAGATTGACCATAGTGTTTGAATTTAAACTTTTGCTATTTTCTGCCATGGTTTTTCCGTGGCTAAGACTTTGAAATATTTATAAATCTGTGTCCTTTTCCCCATCTCCCGTTCTATCTGCTGTCAAAATAGCCAAATCCAAGTCTTTGTTTAATTTAAATGAATTCATTTATTCAACATGGCTTTAAATCCCAGCTCTGCTATTTAAGAACACAAGTCATTAAATCTCTCTGGGCCTCAGCTTCCTCATTTAGTAAATGGGAATAATAACAGTACCTACTTCATAAGGTAAAATGATTAAATGGGATTATGTAAAGTGCTTGACATATAGTAATGGCTCAATAAATAGTAGTGTCTTAGTCCTCTAGTGCTGCTATAACAAGAAATACCACAAGTGGATGGCCTTAACAAAGAGAAGTTTATTCTCTCACAGTCCAGTAGGCTAGAAATCCGTATTCAGGGTGCCAGCTCCAGGGGAAGGCTTTACCTCTTTGTTGGCTCTGGAGGAAGGTCTTTGTGATGCATCAGGCTTCCCTCGGTCTGGAAGCATCTCAGTGCCAGAACCTCAGGTTCAAAGGATGTGCTCTGCTCCTGGCACTGCTTTCCTGGTGGTATGAGGTTCCCACATCCCTCTGCTCACTTCTCTTTTATATCTGAAAAGAGATTGGCTTAAGACACTACCTAATCTTGTAGACCTTATCAGTACAATTGCTGATAATCTACTTATTACATAATAATGATAGGATTTAAAACATATAGGGAAATCACATCAGAAGATAAAATGGTAGACATATACAAGGGAATTATGACCTAGCCAAGTTGACAGATATTTTGGGGGGACACAATTCAATCCATAGCAAGTAGTTATGAACTGTATGGCTACGTTCCATACACTCACAGCTGTGAGGATACAGCAACGAACAAGCCAGATCTGGGCCCTTCTCCCTCAGTGCTTTCAGGCTGATGGGCTGGATAGTTAAATAAATACAACAACATATGTCACAAACTCTAAGGGGAGGGTGATAACCTTGGAGTTACCCTTCTGTCTCACCCCACATCCAATCCATCATGTAGCTCCACCTTCACAAAACATCCACAATCCTACCCACATTTCACAACCTTTACTGCTGGCACCCTGGTTCAGACCTTGATCAGCCCTCCCTCGAATAATAACCTCCTAACTCCCTGCTTCCACCCTTGTCCCTTACAGTTTAGTCTCCACAGAGCAGCCAGGGGTGATTTTGGTAAAATTTAAGTCAGAACGTGCCATTCATGTTAGAATGATGGTCCCCCCAAGATGTCCATGTCCTAATTCCTGGAACCTGTGAATACGTTACAAAAGGGACTGTGCAGACATGATTAAGTTAAGGAACTTGAGATGGGGAGATTATTTTGGTATTTTTAGGTGGTCCCAACCTAATCACATGAATCCTTAAAAGTGGAGACCCTTTCCCAGCTGTGGTCAGAGGGAGATGTGACTATGGAAGAAGGGTCAGGGAGATGTGACATTGCTGACTTTGAAGATGGAGGCGTAGGACCAAGAGCCAAGGAATGTGGATGGCCTTTAGAAAATGGAAAAGGAAAGGAAATGGATTTGTCTTAGTCATCTAGTGCTGCTATAACAGATAAACAGAAGTTTATCCTCTCACAGTCTAGTAGGCTAGAAGTCCAAATTCAGGGTGCCAGCTCTTGGAGAAGGCTTTCTCTCTCTGTTGACTCTGGAGGAAGGTCCTTGTCATCCATCTTCCCTGGTCTAGGAACTTCTCAGCATAGGGACCCAGGTCCAAAGAACACCCTCTGCTCCTGGCACTACTTTCTTGGCAGTATGAGGGCCCCCTGTCTCTCTGCTACCTTCTCTCTGTATCTGAAAAGAGATTGACTCAAGATGCAACCTAATCATATAGTTGAATCCTGCCTCATTAACATCATAGAGGTAGGATTGACAACACATAGGAAAATCACATCAGATGACAAAATGGTAGACAATCACACAATACTGGGAATCACGGCCTAGCCAAATTAACACACATTTGGGGGGGAACACAATTCAATCCATGACAGGATTCTTCTCCAGAATGCCAGCACCTGGCTTTTAACCCAGTGAGACCCATGTCCAACTTCTGACCTCCAGAACAGTAAGATAATATATTTTGTTGTTTAAAGCCACTAAGTTTGTGGTAATGACACCAGCAGTAGAAACTAATACATCACTCTTCTGCTCAGAACCCTCTAGGGGCTCCTCATTTCACACAAGCCCCCTGAACTTCCTTGACCTCACTTTCTTCAGATAACCCCTTGCAAGCTCTGGTTCAGCTACAATGACCTACTTGCTCTTCCGTGACTACTCAAGCACTCTCTTGTCTTAGGGTCTTCGCACTGACTGTGCTTTCTTCATGGACTCTTCCTCCCCCAGAAAGCCACGTGACTGTCTCTTAGGTTCCTTTGATGTCTGCTGGGATATCACATTCTCCACCAGCCTCTCCTCAACCTCCCAAGATAAAATAGTCACATGCCCCTTGTTCACTGACACACTCTACCTACCCAATCTTACCCTGCTTTATTTTTCTCATTAACACTCGTCACCGCCTGACATATTAGTTAATCATTTGTTTATTATCTCTCCCCTCCTCCCCCTCTTGAAAAATAAGAGCTCATGTGGGCAGAGGCTGTATCTCCTTTGCAACTCTGTCCCCTTGCATGGGGTAAGTGCTCAGCAAATATTGAGTGAACTGAATTGATAAGTGAGGGAGGAAAGGAGGGAAAGAAGGGAGAAGTGGAAGTGCAAAGGGAACACGGAAGACATCTGAAGCAGTGTGACGGAATGAGGGAAGAAGGAAAGTGGAGCTTGCATAGGAGATAACTGAATGCAGAGAGTGAAACGTTTCACATGTAGGGAACAGCATGTGCGAAGATCTGGAGGTCACAGAACTGGTCAGGAGGCTAGAACACACGATGGCAGCAACGATGAGCCTTGGAAGTTATTTTAAGCAGTTTGGACTTACTGTTAACTGCTTAGGTATGTATGGCACAGTGGCTATGAGTACTGACTCTGGAGCTAGACTGCTGCTTGGGTTCAATTCCTGGCTCTGCCTCTCACTAGTTGTGGGACCGTGGGCATGTTATTCAACATCTCTGTAAAATAAGTATGATAATAACCCATTTTCTAGGGTTATCATGAGGAATTAATGAATGAAACCCATATAAAATGCTTTGAATAGTGCCTGGTACATTGTAAGTGTGGTGTGTTAGTTATTATTATGGGCAATAGGAAGCCTCTGAAGATTTTTACGCAAAGCAATGGCATGACAGGACTTGTGTTTTAAAAAGAATATTGAATAACATGGACTACCAGAAGAATGAACAAATCAGTCTTGGAAGAAGTACAGCCAGAATGCTCCCTAAAAGCAAGGATGGCAAGACTTCGTCTTATGTACTTTGGACATGTTATCAGCAAGGACCAGTCCCTGGAGAAGCACATCACGGTTGGTGAAATGGAGGGTCAGTGAAACAGAGGAAGACCCTCAACGAGATGGACTGACACACTGGCTGCAACAATGGGCTCAAGCATAACAACGATTGTGAGGATGGCGCAAGACTGGGCAGTGTTTTGTTCTTTTGTACATATGGTTGCTATGAGTTGGAACTGACTCGACAGCACCTAACAACATAGCTGCAGTATATAAAATGACTTGGGCAGGGCTAAACAATTTACAAGACTGAATTTCACTCATTAACTAAGTGAGTAGGCTAAGTCTTCTGAAAAAAGCTTTACATGAAATATGAGACCTTTTTTGAACTAAAAGTAAGGATCGCTCTTATTCAAAGAAATTTTTATTACATAGTTAAAAGTGGGTTAGCTGGCACAGTATGAAATGATACAAGGAGTTTTTGCTTATGTGTATAGTACTTTTCAAACTGCAGGTTGTGATTCATTAGTGGGTCATAAGCCAAATTAGTGGGTCAAAGCAGCTTAAAAAAAAAAGAAAACAGCACAGCATCTGGGAAGGGTCTTGTGATATTTCCATTTCAATTGTATATATCCTTATGTATGTATACATAAGGCTCACATGCGTTGGTCACCAGGTATGATCACTAAGGTTGTGTGTCAACTTGGCTGGGCCACGATTCTCAGTGGTTTGGTGTTATGATGTAGTTTGAGAGTCACATATTGATGTAATCACCTTCTTGATATGATCTGATATAATGTGATCACCTTCATGATGGGATCTGCTATGAGTAGCCAATCAGTTGAAAGGGAGTTTCCTTGGGGGTATGGCCTGAATCCAATATAGGTGGACTTTCTGGCAGGGCTTGGGGGCTTTTGCACACTCTGGATCCTGCAGCTGGTTCCTGTCCATCTGACCTCTGGTTCCTGGGACTTGGGCTAACAGCTTACCTGTTGTCTTACCCACCGATCTTGGGATTCGTTGGTCTTCACAGCCTGTGAGCAAGAGCCCTGCAGTCTGACCTGCCGATCTTGTGTTCACCAGCCCCTTGGCTACCTGAGTCAAGAGAAGCCTCCAGCCTGACCCACAGACTTGGGATTTTTCAGCCTCTACAACTGCATGACCCATTTCCTTGATAGAAATCTCTCTTTATACATTTATACGTTCACTGATTTTGATGCTGTAGACAACCCAGCCTAAGACACAGGTAAAATATATTTCTGACCATGATCCTGGTTTAACAAGTTTGAGAAACACTGCTTTAGGGGACCTGTTCTCGTTCTTGTTCTGTAAGCTAGCTGTGTCATCCTGGGTGAGTCCTTTCCAGGATCTCCAAGGTTCTTACAGCTCTATAAAACTCTCATGACTCTAGATGTAGGAAATCCTCCGTTTGGGTGTGTGGCCAAATGGCTTGCTGTGATCTATAAAGGGCAAAGCCCAACCACTCCTTAAGGCACAGCCCTGAGGAGGCAATTGGGAAAGCACAAGCCACAGCAGAACAGCTGTAGGAGGCCAGTCCCAGATCCCAAAGTACCTTGTGTTTCCAAGTGAGGGAGTGGGAGGGAGGGTGGGGAGGTGTGAATGCTTGTCTCCATAGTGCCACCCACCTCTGCTGCCTTGAGAGTCACAGTGACAAGCTGCTGACAGCTTTGTGGCAATGCCCCTGCCCACCCTGGCCCTCCTTTCAGCTACCAGTTATGGAATCGGCCAAGGAGAACCATGAGGGCTGGTATGTCCATCAGAAGAATGGAGGTCCCCACATGCCAATGGTAATCTCTGCGGAACTTCTTTGCCAGATGGTTGCCTGGCAGGTCAGCTGTTCCTTGGGTGGAGAGGAGAGTTGTTGCTGACTAATTAGATGTCTGTAGCAATTTAACTAATGCCAGTGGTGTTACACACCTCTTTTGTCAGTGGCAGCATGCCATTGACATGAACCCGCCTATTACTGCTTTAACACATCTTCCAGTTCTCTGAGAGAGGTAAGAAAGACAGGAGTGAGAATTGTAAGGAGCTGAAGTAGTGGTGGCTGACACCAGGAGAATGGAACAATTTCTGTTCTTGAACATAACTCTGGTGTGACCTACCACGTGTAAAAATCACAGTACACAGAATAGCATTACAGTCAGGGAACTGACGCTGGGGTGGGATGGGTAACTCTGTGTACTCCTGGACTCTGCCACTTCTTGAACAGTTTAGTCCTCGTTGTGGCTATTTTTACTAACTTGAAATGCCATTTTCTCATAGCGTTCCCAGAGCACACACATCTGGTGTTTTGAATATGTAGTTTTGGGCTTGTGGCATTTTGGCAAGAATTTGTTTTGGTGAAAGAAAGGACTATTAGTAATGCCAGCATTAGAATGTTTTAAAAATGAATACCTCCCTCTGGCCAAACAAAGCCTCTTTTAAAAGACTCTTTTTGAAGTCATAATTGTTACATCCCCGAAAAAAAAAAAAAACAAAACACCGTTCCTGTTGAGTCAATTTCGACTCACAGTGACCGTATAAGACAGAGTAGAACTGCCCCATAGGGTTTCCAAGGAGCGGCTGGTGGATTTGAACTGCCGACCTTTTTGGTCAGCAGCTGAGGTCTTAACCACTGTGCCACTAGGGCTCCTGTTGCTTCATAGACCTATACTATAATGAAGGACAGTGTATACAAAGGATAAAGTTTGCCCTCCGCCCACTCTACAAGAGGCCATCTTATTATGAGAGATTAAGGAATGGGGCATCTATAAACCATGTTTGCCATAGTCTGAGGTAGAAAGCTGTTTATCTTTTCTAGTTCAAGTCATATTTGACTCCCCATTGTTGATAAAAACTGAAGAAATGCTATTAATTTCAGCCATGAAAATCAATAGCTTGGTTTTATTTCTCAATACCAATTTTATCAACTAGCATATGATGCATAAGCCTCACCATGTGTCTTAGGCTGGGTTCTCTAGAGAAATAAAACCAGTGCAGTGTATAAATATATAGAGAGATTTATATAAAGGAAATGGCTCACGTAGTTGTAGAGGCTGTAGTCCCAAATTTATGGGTCAGGCTGGAGGCTTCTCCTGGCTCACGTAGCCACAGGTGCTGGTGAAGACAAAATCGGAAGGTCAGATAGGAGCTCTATGGTCCACAGGCTGTGGAGGCAACAAATCCCAAGATCAGCAGGTAAGATGGTAGGTAAGCTGCTAGCTCAAGTCCCAAGAACCAGAGGTCAGATGAACAGGAGGCAGCTGCGGGATCCAGAGCAAGCAAAAGCCAGCAAGCCTTGCCGGAAAGTCCACCTGTTTTAGATGCAGACCACACCCCCAAGGAAACGCCCTTTCAACTGATTCGTTGCTCACAACAGATCTCATCATGGAGGTGATCACATTATATCAGATCTCATCATTGAAGTGATTACATCATGAAAAAGCTGCCAGACTACATCATAACTGCCAAACCACTGAGGATCATGGTCCAGCCAAATTGACACACAACTTCAACCATCATACCATGTTAAACAGGGTTTCTGGCTTAAATGTCACTTTCTCAGAGAGGTCTTTCCTGCCTTATTGTTGTTGCTAGCTGCCATCTAGTCTTTTAGTCTTGGTTCAGTCCTTCTGCTAGTCCCACAGCACCGTCTACTTCCTCTACTCTTGTCCTTGTTGCAATTATGTGTTTAGTGTCTGCCATACTCAGTAGACTCTAAACTCCTTGAAGGCAGGAACCACGTCTGTCTTGTTCACCGCTAAATCCCTTGCACTTTGGTACGTGGTAGGTACTAAATAAATATTTGTTAAATTGAACTGGATTGTCCTTGTTGGTTAGAGGTAGACTTCCTTCATAAATTACAAGAAACGTCAACGCCCTTAAAAGAAGGAACCACTTCATAAGGCACCATCTTTATCTGGTATAGCGGCAGCCTCCGTGTTTGTTTTGATGTGTCCTTTAGTTCTCTGAAACACATTTTCCCCCAAGCCAAAAAGGAGATGGGTTTTTTCCATTGGCGGCAACATACCATTATTGTTAGTGAAGATTTTTAAACAGAACATGGAAAGAATAAGCTGTTGCTGCCTGACCAATGGATTTTCCCACCTTGATTCATATCTTTCAGTAATTCTTGCTGAGTAATTGTGCTTATGTCGCTCTTTCACGTCCATTATCCTATTTAATTTCAAAATGACAGTGTGAGACAAGCAGAGATTTTGTCCATTTTGCAGAAGAGAAAACAGCCTCAGAGAGGTTAAGTGACTTCCCAAGGATAAAGAAACTTCCCAAGGATGGTGAGAAGAACTAGGGTTGGAGATCAGATTCAGCTCATTTCATTACATGATGCTGCCTCCATAAACAATAAAAACTTCAAGAAGAAGGAGGGGTGAGTGGGAGGAGAAGACAGTGAAGGGAGACAGAACAAGGAGGAGGAGGAAGAATTTATTTCTAGTGCCTTAGACTTCCCAAGAAGGAGCCCTGGTAGCACGGTGGTTAAGAGGTTGGCTGCTAACCAAAAGGTCAGCTGTTCGAATCCACCAGCTGCTCCTTAGGAGTACTATGGGGCACTTCTACTCTGTCCTGTAGGGTTGCTAATGAGTCAGAATCAACTGGCCAGCAATGGGTTTGGTTTGGTATGGTATACTTCCCAAAGGAGCCCTGGTAGCACAGTGGTTAAAGCACCTGACTGCTAACCAAAACGTCAGCAGTTCAAGCCCACCAGCTGCTTCATGGGAGAAATATGTGGCAGTCTGCTTCTTTACAGATTTACAGCCTTGAAAACCCTAGGGGGGCAGTTCTACTCTGTCCTACAGTGTTGGTATGAGTCAGAATTGCCTCAATGGCAGTGAATATTGGTTACACTTCCCTAGCATCCTCGCCAAGACAGAGGCAGTTAAAGAAAGAAACAAGGCAGAAATCCAAAAGACATGCAGTAAATGTTCATGATGAAAGGGGTGGGTGAACCTTGGCAGCTAAGGAGAGAAACAATGAAGTCCAAGACTTTACTCATGGTGACCCATGTGTGTCAGAGGAGAGCTGTGCTCCACAGGGTTTTTGATGGCTGGTTTTTCAGAAGTAGTTTGCCAGGCCTTTCTTCTGAGGCAACTGCATGAACCATTTGCACTGTTCAGGACTCCTCATATGTGCATATGTCTTTTTTTGTCCTTTCCTCCTCTTAGGGTAAATCCAAAAGATACACATAATTTAAATGTTGATATGTATTGCCAAATTGTCCTTCAGACAAGTTCTATGCTCTTACCAACAGGGTATGAAAATCTCTATCTGCAGTCTCACTAATATTTTCTTAATTTTTTTCCCCTTATGCAAGTTTTCTTTTTCCTTTTTGAAGGTAGCTATCTTCCCATGAACCAGAGGTTTCAGAACTGTGCAGCAGAGCAAGCTGCGTTTCTTTTTAAGAGCAGGCATTTCCTTATGCTACTGTGTGTGCCAGAGGGAAGACCACAGGGCTTCGATCTGTCTGCTCCCTTAGCAATTATTGTTGTTAGGTGCCATGGAGTTGGCTCCAACTTATAGTGACCTTATACACAACAGAAACGATGCCCAGTCTTATGCCATCCTCACAATAGTAGGTAGGTATGTCTGAGCCCCTTATTGCAGCCACTATGTCAGTTCACCTTAGTAATTAGGAAAGCCCACATTTGGCAAGCATGGTAGGCATAGCCATATTCCATTCATTTATTAAATACTGAGTCCTAACTATTTACCAGGCCTTGTGCCAAATGATAGGGATATATTGTTGTTAGGTGTCATTGAGTTGATTCCAGCTGATAGCTACCCCATATAATAGAGTAGAACTGTCCCATAGGATTTCCCAGGCTATAATCTTTACACCAGGTCATTTCTCTCATGCAGATGCTGGGTGGGTTTAATCACCAATCTTTCGATTAGCAGCGAGTCCTTAAACATTGCATCCCCAGGGCTCCTTATAGGTAAATGGTGCAAAGGATAGCTTTTACATGTCCTTTCTAGCCATGGTCTTGTAATTCTCACTGAATGATTGGGACTATGCAAATGAGGTGCTTGTGGCCCACCATGGGGATTAGATAGCTTGCTAATAATGCAAATACGTTGCATGGTACCCTTGTGGGTGCGAGACCATGCAGATAAGGTGTATGGAACCCTAATGAGGGGACCAGTCAGTTTTGCCATCCCACTAGGCTTAAAATGAGCCATCCCAGAGGTGGATGGGGTTACCTCACTACCAAAAAAAGAAAAGAGCTAAGAGCATAGGACATCCTTTGGACCTGGGATTCCTGTGCTGAGATCCTCTTAGACCCAGGAGACAGAAAGAGTGAGCTGTAACACGAAAGATGGTGAGAGATGGCAAGAAGCAGTGGCAGGGAAATGGCAGCAGCAGAGACAGCAGAACCATGAGACCAGCAGGAGACAGCATGGTGCACTTCCTGGCCCATGGAGTAAGAAAGCTGAGTGCCTTCAGGCAGGAGGCTTCCTGGCAGATTAGGGTACTTCCGGGCACTTGATGAAGCTAGGCTCACCAACCCACAGAATGAGAGTGCTGAGCGCCTTCGGACTGGGGTTTACTGGCGGAGTGAGGTGCCATCAGGCACTTATTGGCACCGGTGGCATAGTGGTTAAGAGCTATGGCTGCTAACCAAAAGGTCAGCAGTTTGAATCCACCAGGCCCTCCTTGGAAACCCTATGGGGCAGTTCTACTCTGTCCTATAGGGTTGCTATGAGTTGGAATCGACTTGACAACAATGGGTTAGGTTTTTGGTTTAAAGGGCTCTGTAACACTTGTCCAAGGAGGGCGGAGGCTGGGCAGATGGGCCAAGGGCCAGAGAAAGGCCTGCCTGTGGGCATGACCTAAAAAGAAGCTATCCTGGCTGAAGAACTGTATCCTGAGTCCTTTGTAATCCTGAATTGTAGCCAGCTACTTCCCTAATAAACCCCATAACTGTGAGTATGGTCTGTGAGTTCTGTGTGGCCATTGCAATGAATTATCGAATCCAACAAAGAAGTAGAGTCGTGGGAGGGACAGCTGGTGTCAGAACCGGTAAAAAGGCTGGAGAGAGGAGGTATGTCTGACTTCTGCCTCATAGGAACCAGCTTTGGGCTGTTAATGTTGATCTTGATTCTCCTTCCCCCTTGTGAAGCTAGAGAAGTTCAGACGATACTGCCGTACCACCATTTTTACAAGTGGTGAGCAAAACAGACAGCCCCTGCTGTCAGGGAGTCTACATTCTAATGGGTTATTTTCTAACGCCATGTCTAATGTATAAGGGTGAGTCATTGTTAATCCCTTGCCACTGTGGTGGACACCAGCCTACCTCTTTGTCCTGGCTGACCAACCCCGACTTTGTTCAGGCACTGCGTGACTGTGGTGAGTGGAGCTGGACTCAGTGCTGGGGTTTTAGGGGAAGGAAACAGAACACTGAACCCTGGCTCTGGTGCCAAGTCGCCATGTGATCTTGTGAGCACACAGCTTGCTCTCCCTGGGCCTCTATTTCCTCGCTTGTAAAACAGAGGGGCTGGACAAGATGATTGTTTTTTTGGTTCCTTCTAGCTCAGATTTCCTATGGTGTTATGAATTTAAGAGTACAGAAGCATATCCGACAATATTTTTTGAATGTTCACAGTGCCAAGATGCCAGCCAAAACCTCACTGCTGTCAAGTTGATTCTGACTCATAGTGACCCTGCAGGGTTTCCAAGACTATAAATCTCTATGCAAGCAGACTGCCACATCTTTCTCCTGCGGAGCCACTGGTGGTTTTGAACCATCGACCTTTTGGTTGGCAGTCGACTGCTTTAACCACTGCACCATCAGGACTCCTCAGGAACTATGCCAGGGATTGAGTATACAGAGAAAAATAAAACACTGAACTTGCTTTTAAGGAACTCATGGGCTATTAGGAGAAACAGACGTGTAAACAAAAAGTATCTACTAGGATGAACTTTTCATATAGGACAATTAGTTATCAATATGTTAAAGAAAAAACATATCTATCTGACACCATTCACAAAAGTTGATTTCACACGGAATTACTTACATGCAAGAAATAAAACTTTCAGAAGAACATGAAAAAGACTGTCTTTTTAATCTCAGGGTATGAAGAATATGAAGAATTCCTTAAACCACAAAAAGCACAAATCACAGAAGAAAAGATTGATACATTTAAATAGATTAATAATTTCTGCTTATCAAACAGCACTATAAACCAAGAAGAGTATCCACCAATTGGGAGAAGATATCTGTAACCCATATCATTGACAAAGGATTGATATCTAGAACATATAAAATTCTCCAAATAAAGGAAAAATAACCCTAATAAAAACTGGGCAGAAGACATGAATAGACATCTCACAGAAGGGGCAACATGAATGACCAGTATGTATGTGAAAAGACGTTCAGCCTCATTAATAATCAGGGAAATGTAAACCAGAAACTCAATGAGTTTTTTTAGTACCATCAAGCACTGTGTGGTATTATTTACATTTTATTTAATTCTCACCATCACCCTACCAGACAGGGATCGTTATTTGAGTTTATAATCTGGTGGGGAAATAATACATGCCCACAAGTAATTATGGGGGTTTGAATGAGGAATAGATCACTCTGAGGGAGGAATACATCCATTTATTCAGCATTTATTAGCCACTTAGTAAGTGCCAGGCACCGGCTAGTTTCTAGAGCTACAAAGATGAAAAGAACAATGTCACTGCCAAGAGCTCCAGGTTTAGAGAGAACATGGGCATAAAACCCCCAAAGGAGAATACTGAACTGTGTATCCTGTCCCAACAGTTATGTACAAGGGGTGACAGGACAGCCAGTGCCCAAGGGAGAATTCATGTCACTGTGATGGGAAGTGCCTGAGGAGACTGCATTATACCAAGTTTTAATTAATTAAGGACTGTTCCCCCAGCACACAAAAGGGAGAAGGCCCATTCGGGCAGAGGAAACACCACGTACAAAGGTGGGGCTAAGGAAGGAGCACACTGAAGCAGCTGAAAGAATTCCTTCCTGGATGGATGAACCCATTTGGAGAAGAGAGGCTGGTGGGAGAGGAGGCAGGAAAGGCCTGTAAGTGCTGGATATCAAAGGGGCCTTATTTATGAAATTAAGGAATTTGGAGTTTATCCTACAGACTTGTGGTTTCCAAGCTGTACTCAGTGGAGCTGAGTGAAGGTTCTTTGGATTTCACTTGAGGGTCATCTGGGGATGGGGAGTAGAGCTAGGTGGGCAGGGCCCTGGGTCTCCCACCCCTTTCAACCACACCAGCTCTGCTTTAATTTAGTGTTGGGCATCAGTGAAAGACTTACTCTTTTAAACAAAGGGTTCTGTGATTAAGGCTTTAGTTAGCTTTAGATGATGACAAACCATTGAAAAGTATATATACTCAGTGATGTGAGTGGTGAGAGAGTGGAGAGTGGCGTAAGGTTCCAAGCTGGAAAGAGTTGCCAACAGCGTCAAATGCTGAAGAGATATCAAGAAAAATGAGTACTAAAAAGTATCCTTTGGGTTTGGCAATTGGAAGGTGACCTTGCTGAAAACAGCTATTGGTGGGTGGAGGGGCTGAGGTGGAGAAGAGAAAGCACAGGATAGAAGAATGAATAAGAAGGGAAAATGTGGATCCAGGGAGGACAAACTACGGTCTTAAGAGTCTTAGGTATGAAGCAATGAAAATAGATCTGACAACAGCTAGAAAGATGTGCCAGTTGGCTTCCGTAAAGGTTTACAGCCTTGGAAACCCTATGGGGCAGTTCTACCCTGCCCTTTAGGGTCGCTATGACTCAGAATCAACTCAATGCAATGGGTTTGTTTGTTTGTTTTTTTTGTTGTTTGTTTTTTTGTTTAGAGGGGTATTTACCTAATTCACAAGCCCACCTTCTGTGGTAACTGATCCCCAATCCACATAATCATAGAAGTGGGCTTCTGGAAGCCATATTTGTACAATGTGACCATGCCTCCTTTGCTGTACATGAGCCAGGAAACTTAGAATTCGGGCCAAGAAAGAAAACCCTGTCTCTCTGATTGGTTGGGTAATCCTGGGAGCTAGGGTCTGGATAGGCAGATAAAGTGAGATGCAGACGTGCAGAAGAACAAAGTGGATGTGTAAAAAGAACAGAGAGGTGGGAGTGTCCAGGCCTTACAGGCCTTGGTTCCAGTACCTCAAGGTCCAGGTCAAACCTGCCCTCTGGGTTCTGGCGGAAGCCCCTGATCAATAATGAACCCTTTGTTTTTACTCAATTCAAATGATTTCTCGTACAACCAAAACAGTCCTTTCTGAACCCCCTGACACCCTTTAAATGAAGTACTTAAATCACTCCTGAGGTTCACCCTTTAGCCAAAGATTAGACAGGCTCATAAAGCAACGTGAGACTAACTGGGCACACCAGCCCAGGGGCAAGGGCAAGAAGGCAGGAGGGGACAGGAAAGCTGGTAACGGGAAACCCAAGGTCGAGAAGGGGAGAGTGTTGACATGTTGTGGGGTTGGCAACCAATGTCACAAAACAATACATGTATTAATTGTTTAATGAGAAACTAATTTGCTCTGTAAACCTTCATCTAAAGTACAATTAAAAAAAATATATATAACCATATAAACAGAAGAAAATCCTACACACACCCACACATACACAGAAAATTATAATCCTTTCTGATGCAGAGCATGTATGATTTTCTTTCTCTTTTCTTGGTCTGTTGAGAGAGAGGTTGAAGATACAGAGAGAGGGGATAACTGATAGAACCACTCTGGGAGGAGGCTGGAGCGGGTAGGCTTTGGAGCATAAGTAAGGAGTGAGGGATGAAATTTCTTGGAACCTCAGTTCTTGGAGGCTGAGACAGAAGGGTGAGAAGTAAGGATGATGAGAATGTGGATAAGTGAGTGGGTTGGGGCCAAGAAGAGTGTTTTCATCTAATAACTCCCATTTTCTTTGTGAAGAGTCAAGGTTATCCACAAAGCATGCAAAGGGTGGGTCATGGCTTAGGGAGAGGCTTGGGGAGAATGGCAAGGTTTGGAAATAGCCACTGTGCCCAAGAATCTGGCCATAGATAAATAATACAAAGACAGAATGGTGCAGAAGTTGGAAATCCTAAACATGCAGTGGTCCAGGTCTTGTATTATGGTGCTCTAAAAGTCTTCACCTCCTTACCTACTCATCCCCTCTTTAAAGGCAAACTGAATTACATCACTCCCCTGGATTAAATTTTTCCAATGGCTTCCCTTTGCTTTAAGATGTGAATTTTATCCAGTTTTGCTCAGCAACCAGAAGGGGAAAAGGCAGGAGAATGTTTGGATCGATCCAGTGCTAGGTGTGTGAAGCTGCTAGGGAATGATCCAGAGAGAGGTTTGTGGACAGTGTGAAGAAAGTTGTTAAGTGAAGGGAAGGCAGGCAAGACATGGTGGATACCAGCAGCCTGAGAGACAAAAAGAATCCTGGGGCCAGAGTGTGGGTAGTGGAATGAATATGTGAAGTGAGAGAGCTGGGAAGATCCAAGGCTGAGATTGTTCATGGAATGTTCCAGGTCAAAGTTTAAGGTGGGAGCACTTAAGGACTTTCTGAAGTGATGTATTTTAGGACAAAGAGATAAACTTTCTTCTTTATCTCTGAGAATTGCACCACATCCCACCTAGTCACTCAAGCCTGAAACCTAGATTCACCCTAAGAGAGTTCAATCTTATTCCTCCTCCCTCACTTTATGTCTGCCATCAGATCCTTTCAATTGCATTTCCTAAAATTCTTTTCACTGCAATTGCCTGGGCTGAAAAGATCCCTTGTAACATTTAGTCTCAGTCTTAGCAGCCTTCACTCCCTTGCCCCACTCCTGTTTGGAATGCAAATCAAATCACAACATTCCCAAGCTTAAATTCTTCCAGTGGCTTCCCATTACTTTAAGACACAAATTCCTTAGCAGGGCAGACAAGGCCCTTTGTAACCTGGCCACTGTTTACCTCTCTAGCTTCATTTCTTTGTCCTTTTCCAAAGCTATCTGCTATATTTGTCCTTGTTAGCTGCTGTCCAGTCAATCTGACTCATGGTTGACCCCACGTGTGCACAGGAGAACTGCTCCATAGGGTTTTCAAGGCTGTGACCTTTTGGAAACAAATAACCAGGCCTGTCTCCTGAGATGCCTCTGGATGGGTTTGAACCGCCAACCTTTCAGCTAGCGGTTGAGCCCTTACCAATTTGTGCCACTCTTAATGATCATGTATTTCTTTTCCTTCTGTGCTTGTCACAGTTTCCTGTGACTAAAGGCCCTTGGAAAAGAACTTTCTCATCTTCTCTGGCATCTTGCTTTTTCAAGATTCCTCAGATCTGTAGATATAAGAACACACTTATCTTCCCCTCAGGAGAAAAGACTGTCAGAGAGTCATCCTGTGCATACTCCTGGCACAGAACTTCTCACGTGGTGTTACGATCATCTGCTTCCTCTAGTCTGAGAGCTCTAGGGGGAAAAGACTATTTATTGCATCTGTAAAGCTCAGAGTCTATCGTAGAGTCTGGCCAGAGTACATGCTCAATGGATGCTACTGAATGAAAGAAAGAATAAGTGAGTGTTGAAGTCACCTTAGCTGATGTTAGGAGTTGAGGTGGAGGACTGTGAGTCAGAGGCCAAAGTCTTCAATGAATGTGAAAGTTTGCTAGCTGTGCTTTATGGTGCCTGGTCCTGTTTTAAGGAAACTGCCTCGCCCACTGGCCAGCTGTCCTGAACCCCCTGGCTCCATCCTCAGTCCCGTACGAATGACTACATTTGTATACTGATCCCATCCCTCTATAGGTTTGCCAGAGCCCCATGACCTGCGTGGCCTTACGTGACAAGATGAGTAGGGCTATTCTGATTTTCTCCTGGGATCTGCGAATTGGGAGACACGTTGAAGTGATTAGTTCCAGGAGCATGGGGTGAAAGGGCAGATCAAGAACTGTCAAGAAATACAGGGCAGACATTGCAGAGTAGCCCTGAAACTTATTTTTATGGCCTGTGCACCATTTTATAGTATTTTGAAAGGGCCAGTAACATTTGAAAAGTGGGAGATTCCACATTAACATCTGGATACTTGGCTTCACTTGTGTAATCTGAAGGTCTGGTATGGCAAAACCCAACTGGAGCTGAGCAGTATAAAACTCCCCCCCAAAAGAAAAACAAAAACATGGTGCTGTTGAGTCGATTCTGAACCCTGGCGGCCCTACGTGGTTTTTTTGGCTCTAATCTTTATGAAAGCAGATTGTTAGGCCTTTCTTCTGTGGAGCCACTGGGTGGGTTCAACTTTTAGGTTAGTAAAACTAAAACCCAATGCCGTCGAGTCGATTCCGACTCATAGCAACCCTACGGCAGAGAGTAGAACTGCCCCGTAGAGTTTCCAAGGAGCGCCTGGCAGATTCCAATGGCCAACCTTTCGGTTAGCAGCCGTAGCACTTAACCACTAGGCCACCAGGGTTTCCTTTAGGTTAGTAGTTGAGCTTAAAGTGTTTGTGTCATTCAGGGACCTCTGAGCAGTACACCTTCACCAAACCCCCAGCACTCCACACTGCCTACACCTGGTCAGTTTCTCATTTACATTACTGGCTTGGTGGCCCCTGTAGCTAACTGATAACCCATGTGTAGAAGGAACCAGTAGCAATGATGTTCCCCAGGCTCATAGGAGAACAGAAACCACAAGAGATCAGAGGAACCTTGGCGGGGGTGCGGGAGGAGGAGAGAAAGGATAAGATACTGAGGACGAGAGAGGGAAATCAATTTCCAAAGGTGCCTGGCTTCCTGTGCTTCCCAGTTCCAGGGCCTGTCCAAGGTTACCCTCATAATACTCCCTTTCCTTGAAATAATTTGCAATACAATTAGCCAGGCTAAGGTAGGGAGATCCTGAGAAACTGGAGGTTAATAGCAATGAGAAAAATAAGAGTGGAATGGCTAGATGGCATAAACCTCGTGAGAAATTCTTGCATGAAGGCGGAAGGTTATTTGTCTGTAAACTGTAGTCAAGACTTAGGTTCTTGCTGACTGTCAACTCTGGCTCAGGAGAACCAGGGAGGGGAGAATGAACAACTTCTGCTCAAGAGGCTGTATGGTCAAAAATATCCTCAGGGAAAATCAGATGCATTCTGGGAAGGGTTATGGATGTCCAGGGTTCCAGAGGGTATGGCGGAAGTGATAGAAGACTGGGGAAAAGATATGTGAGAGATGTTTAAGTTTGAAAATTTATATCCTTTAGGAGTGTAGACTGTGTCTATTAACTATCACAGTATGTTGAAAAGAGAGGTCTGTATTTTAGCAAACAGAGAAGACTTCCTTAAAGAGACGGCATCTGAGCTGCATTTTAAAGAGAAGGCAAAAGGGAAATGCTTCCTAGGCTGGCCACAACTGCAAAGACAGGGCAGCAGGACTTAAAAAGGGGAAAGCACGTAGTTTGCAGTTAGGGACTGGGGTCATGGGGCCTGTGCTTGGCCTGAGTGACCGAGCAAGTTATTTTTATATCTTGGAGCCTGGGTTTTCCATTATTATAAGATCAGAATAATAATACCGTATTTCTTCCATTGTAAGACCCACTGCCTCCACCCCACTCCACTTTTAGTGTTTCTTAATTTAGGACATATCTTCTAATTGATACTCCAAAACTCTTTCTTTACCATAGGCAAAAAGAAATCGTCCCAATGTTACCACTGAGTATATGCAAATTTAGCCAAGCACAGAAGGAAGACGTTCATTTGATAATCAGCTTGGCTGAGTTATTCGCATTGAAGGTGCCATTCAGCTGAATTTTCATTTGAACCCCAAAGTATCACTTTAGGTGTCTTCCAAAAGGATACACTGTGATGAACCACTGAAACAGTAATTTATTGTGTACACAGATTAGGTGTCATAGATTGGGAATGCAATCCAATTAAATGTAGTAGAAACTGCCAACTCTCCTGATAACTATGACACAGAAGTTACACACCTATTAGAGGTTGACCAGGCCAATTTATGTGTCTGACACTGAACATTTACCAGTCAGTAACTTCCAGCTATGAAGAGAAGCTGTGTAGATTCCAAGGAGATGGAATTCAATTAAAAAAAGAAACCAAGTTCATAACCACAGAAGAAACATGTATAACACCTCTGTAGTTTCTGAAATCTCTCAAAATTATACTGTTAATTTCTAAAGGTGCTAAAGATATCAAGATAGAACCACAGGTTATGAAAAACGGCATGGCACCGTGATGCCAAACTTAGCCAGAGGGTCAAAAGGGTTATACAAGATTTTAGCCAGTGCAAATGAGAGAGCTTACACTTACCCTTTGATAATGTTACTGAAGAAGAAAGTGGTACAGTTATGATAACAGCCAACACTTATTGAATGGTTACTATGTGGCACTGTTTTACAGCTGTTATCTGTATCTATTTCAGTCTCAAGACAACGCTCTGAGATCAGTGGTGTTGCCTTCATTTTACGGAGAGGGAGAAGTTTGCTTGCTGCCTCTCCCAATCAGTAGGCTGTTAGAACAGCCTACCTATGCATGTTTTATGGATAAGTGTATGTTTTTCACGTTGGTTTAAAAAGTTTACATTTACATATATTGTATTCATGGTACTTTCTATAATCAACGGCATCTTCAAACCAATGAGTATGGTAAATATTTGCCTGGCAGTATTGTGAGGATCAGTTAATATCTTAACACGCTGCCAGAAAAACTGGATCACAGGGCAGGTGTTGCAGGGTGGGCTACAGTGGGCCTGATCTTCAGAACCCTATCATCCTAGAACAGGCGAAAGCTAGGGGAGAACAGTGTCAGCGGGAGGAGTGTCCTGTCCAGTTCTGAGAGCGGTTCCTCCACACGGAACGCCTTACCTCTCACACCTGTCTAAATCCTTCCGACCAAATGCCAGCTGCTTCAGGAAGTGGTGTCTGGTTATGGGAGAAGATGTACCTAAAACAATTTCCCAATTATTAAGCAGTGCAACCAGATGTTAAAGAGGGGTTACTCTGGCGCCTCTCCTGGCCTCAGTTTCCCTAAACCGAAAGGAACCAATGGTTTAGCTTATCTCTTCCTTTTACAACTTCTGCCTCTAACCGCTTCAGATTTCTGCCAAAACAGCTTTAAAAGAGCAAATCTCCTTCCTCAGCCCCGCAGGCAGCGGCTACTCAGCTCTGGCGACTCAGTAGGGCGGGGCCGGGGAAGCGCGAGAGGAGGCCGAGGCTCCGAGGGAAGCGCAGCGCGCCGTCACGTGACTTCCTTCCCACGGAGCCCCAGCCGCCGGCCTCCCAGCAACCGGTGCGTCCCGCCTAACGACGCCGACGCATCCCGTTGGCTTAGGGTACGACACCAGCGAGGAGGTGCCCACGGTCGCGCTGCTCATTGGCTCGGGCTGCTGTCGCTCAGATGCGTTGCTAGAGCGCCCGCAGGCGGTGCAGCCGGAAGCCCCGCCCACCGGCCGCCGGGTTCGTGGCTGGCTGGCCGGAGCTGTCACTCCGGGGCAGTTTCCCTGAGGCCCGGGCTCTGCTGGGGGCGGGAGGAAGAGGGGCCGGACTGGGGCCTGACGAGCCGTCGCCGCCGCTGCCTTCGCGGCTGCTATGACCAGCGAGCTGGGCGCCCTCCGCAGCTTGGCGCAGCACTAGTCCCGGCCGTGCGCCGCCGTAGCCGTCCGGGTCCCCAGCGCGGCCGCTCCCTCGGCGCCCTCGGCTGCTCCAGCACCGCCGGCGAGGCGAGGCGGAGGCAGGATGAAGATGACAGTGGATTTCGAGGAGTGTCTGAAGGACTCGCCCCGCTTCAGGTAACCCGCGCGGCGGCAGGGCGCGGGCCCGGCGTCCCTCCGGAGCTGCCCGCCTGCCCCGGCGGAGGGGACGTGAGAACCGGCCCGGCGGGATGGGCCGAGGGCCCCGCGGTCCGCGCTTCCGACGGGGCGAGCGGCGGTTGCCACCGCTTCGGAACCGGCGAGGGCGCTGGAGCCCCCGACTGGCCCTTCCCGAGGGCGAGGCCGTGGCCGCGAGGGGGGCGTCGCCTCCTCACCCCTGTGCCGCGAGGAAAGGGGCGCCGCCGCCTCCCCGGGGCCCCCGGGGGCTGTGCGGACGCGCGCTGGCGTCTCCTTCCTCTTCGGGCTGCTCATCCTTTCCCCTTCCGCCGCGCTCCTTCTCTGTTTCCACTGCCCGGCCGCCCCTTCGGTGGGGGCGCTGTCGGGGCTCCCGCCCGCGGCGCGCTCAGTTCCTCTTTGCGGGTCCCGCTCCGGGGACCCCGGGCGAGCAGGGACGCCGGCTTCTGCCGCTGCTGTGCCCCCTGCCGGAGGGGCCCCGAAGGCGCGGGCGGAGCGTCTGCCCGGGGCCGGGGCCCGGGGCCCGGGGGCCGGGGTGGGGGTGCTCGGCCCACCCGCCTGCTGTCGCCCGGACCCATCTCGCTGCTTTTCTTTCCACTTGAGCGCTTTGAAGGGGGCGGCTGCCGAGGGGCCTGGGCTGAGAGCGGAGGACCGGGAGCGGGAGTGCGTTTCTGTTTGAGGACGGAAGTAGGAGGGCCCAGAGGATCGCCTTCGGGTTCCTCCTGCAGCAGCCTCGGCCTGGAGGGCCCCGGGTCCCGGCGGGTGCTCCCGGTGGATCCGGCACCTAAACGGACGTGGTGGCGCTCCCGCTGACAGCGGCTGCCCTTCCTTCCATGGGAGAAGTGGCGGGCGTCAGGGTGCCCAGAGTGTGTGCTGGTTCCGCGTCGGGCGTGATAAGAAACTCTTTGGAATTGTTTGGAGAATGGAGTTTTTCTAGGTTGCGTTTTACAGCGGGATGTGCAGGGCCGTCCTTAGGCCGCAAAAGACATAAGATCTGAAAACTTCCGTTAGTGACATATCTTGAAAGCGTCTTCCCTTGAGAGGTGTGTGTGTATGTGTGTCTGTCTGTCTGTCTGATCTTCAGGCCAAGTAAATTCTTACATCCTCTGCATGGGAACTATCTGTTCTCATCTTTATTACTGTTAATTTAATTTCCCACTCTCCTTTCAGTGAAAACCAAACAAAACAGTCCTAAAACTAAGAAACTGCTACTTCTGAGAGAGAATTTAAAAACACTTTTTTAAATTTGTCTTTCACTTTTGATCTTTTTTTTTTTTTTGGTGGTAATTTTATTTAGAGCTTAGAGCTATTGCTTGTAAAAAAAAAATTGGCACTTGGTTTGATTGCTGTTATTGTTATTAGTTTTTGAAACTTTTATGTTTTGCGTGAACCGAAGGACTCAGAGGAGATATAAATGGGTTGTGTAGAACCACCTTTTAGGTTAGTTTCTCAGATGGTGTGTCAGACAAAGTCATTTTTAAAGTGTACTGCTTTTTGCGAAATTTGCATTAATGTGACTCAGCGATTTATTTTTAAATGAATTAATCACAGTATTTTCCTCTTAGAGAATGTGGCTTTTTGCTCATTTTCTTTCATACTTTACATTTGATTTAAAAAAATGCAAGTTGAGAGAAGTGATTTGGAAATACTTCTAGCCACTGATGTTGGCCACAAACCATGTGATGTCTTTGTTTTTGAAATAAAAGCATCATTGAATACTTGTGAAATAAGGGGGAGAGATTCTGATTAATTGTATGGAACATTACAGTGAACTTTGTTAAACTTGAATGTAATATCTATTTTAATTAAGATTTTAGATACTTTCGAAAGAGTTGTTTCCAGTATTTCAATTATTGTTGGCTGCACATCGGGAAATCTGATGCCTTTGAGTCCATTCCAACTCATAGCAACCCTATAGGACAGAGTAGAACTGCCCTGTAGGGTTTCCAAGGCTGTAAATCTTTAAGGAAGTAGACTGCCACATCTCCCCCTCACCCCCCCAGGGTGGCTGGCCAGCTTGAACCGCCAACCTCTCAGCAGCCTAGTGCTTAACCACTGCACCACCAGGGCTCTTTGCAAATTGGGAAACTGACCTTACCCCAACCCCCCCAACCCCCTCCCACCCCCACTGTCTGCTCGTAGCAACCCTGTAGGACAGAGTAGAACATCTCCCCCTCACCCCCCCAGGGTGGCTGGCCAGCTTGAACCGCCAACCTCTCAGCAGCCTAGTGCTTAACCACTGCACCACCAGGGCTCTTTGCAAATTGGGAAACTGACCTTACCCCAACCCCCCCAACCCCCTCCCACCCCCACTGTCAGCTCGTAGCAACCCTGTAGGACAGAGTAGAACTGTGCCATAGGATTTCCAAGGAGTGACTGGTGAATTCCAACTGCTGACCTTTTGGTTAGCAACTGAGCTCTTAACTGCTGTGCCACCAGGGATCCAGCAAATTCGTAAGAGAGACCCAAAAAACTGAAATATCTTCTGTATAGTTTTGAGAGAGCTTAGGTTTGCAATAGAGGGAAGAATGCCAAGAAATAGAAGTCTCATCAATCACATTCCTCATTTTTACAGTTTTCCATAACCCTGTTACTTAGAAGCAACAATGGCGAGACTTCGTCTCATGTACTTTGGGCATGTAATCAGGAGGGACCAGCCCTTGGAGAAGGACATCATGCTTGGTAAAGTAGAGGGTTAGCAAAAAAGAGGAAGACCCTCAAAGAGATGGATTGACACAGTGGCTGCAACAGTGGGCTCCAGCATAACGATTATGAGGACGGCGCAGGACCGGGCAGTGTTTTGTTCTGTTGTACATAGGGCCGCTGTAAGTTGGAACTGGCTCGAGGGCACCTGACAACAGCAGTGTAGATTTGTATGGTATTTGAAAAAGCATTTCCAAATAGTCTTTTTATTCACTTTAAATGTATTGTGCATGTTGTGCGTGATATATTGAAACTTTCATATCAAAATAGAAAATTTGTGAGGGCTGGGCTTGTTTCTTTGGTAGTGAGGCCAAAAAAACCCACAAAAAACAAAAACTTGTACTAATGATGTAGTGTCCTGGTCTATTGTGTTGTCTTTAAATTGATTCCTCTTTAATCTTCCCTTTCAAATGATCCTGTGGCATTTAAGTTTGGCACGTAGATCTGATGGCCTTGGGTGCTGCTGAATTAATGCAAAAGGCAGATCTTGCTGAAGAAAAGTTTCCCCACCATTTAAACTTTAAAAACTAATTTTTCCTGTTAAACGGCTGAGGATAGGAGGAAGACTGGTTGAAATACAGAGAGGAGGATGTTGTGGTTACAGCAGTGTCTTCAGGAATTTGATTCAGTGGTTACTTTTACATTCTGATTAACGTTTTATTTTTATTTTTTAGATTAGAGGGCACATTTCATTGTGTAGTTTTGGCTTGCTTTTTTAGCTTTTTAAACAGTAGTTCGAAAGTAACTTAAAGGTCAAAATTTTGTTTATCTAAAAATGTATAAGAACATACATGTATCTAAATGTACTTTTTTTCCCCCCAAGTGTGAATTTTACATTTTGATCAACATTTGTTGAAGAAGTTTGAACTTTTGGGGCCTTAAATTGTATATGTAAGAGCCCTGGTATCCCAGTGGACTAAGTGCTTGGCTGCTAACTGAAAGGTCTGCGGTTCTAACCCACCACCTGCTCTGCAGGAGAAAGATGTGGCAGTCTGCTTCTGTAAAGATTGAGCCTTGGAAACTGGGGCGGGGGGGGGGGGGGCAGTTCTACTCTGCCCTGTAGGGTCACTGTGAGTCATAGTTGACTCAACGGCAGCATGTTTGTTTTTTTTTGGTTAAATTGTATGTGCATTTACTCTTTAAAATTCAATAAAATTTTAATTAAAATTGTGCTTTTCCTTTAAACATATTCTGGTTCACTCAAGAAGTGAATATTTTGTTTGAAACAAAGTTTAATGAGAGCCTTCTGAATTGTGAAAGATTTTTGCCCTAAGCAGTGGTCAAATATTAAAATGTTGGAGTTAGTGAGCCTTCAAATACTTTAGTCTTTATCTAATCCATGGAATTTTTATCCTTTAATAATGTTTATTGCACACCATCGTGAAGGTTTTTTTATTCATATATTTTATTTCAGATATAATCCTTGCCCAGAAGCTTAGGCTAAAATCTTCTTTTTTTTTTTTAAAAAAAGGTGTTTTTGGATAAAAGGTGTTAATGGGAGAAAGGCCTTAGAATAAAATGTGACTATACCTTGTTTATGCTTTGCTGTTAAGCTGGTACGAATTCTGGCTGCTTTGCCAGTTTCCCTCCCACCTGCAGAACAGATAAACTCTTAACAACTGGCTGCTTGTATGTGGAAGATACAATGGGCAAGGGATGAGAGGAAATGTGTTTTTATCTCAGAAGTGGTAAAATGGAATTATGAAGTAATTTTGTCATGAACTGAATAACAGAAGCCCTGATGTCCCTCATTGCATCTTCTCAATTCTGCGTTTAATGCAGTATCAACTTCAGTTAAAGAAAGTGCCAGGCATTATTTTAGATGCTTTTATATATGGTCTCTCATTTGTTCTTTAAAATAGCTTGTGAGGTTGAAATTATGATCCTCATTTTTCAAAAGTTTAAAAAAAAACCCAAACTGGGTATTTTGAGAGGATAATTGACTTTCTCAATGTTACAAGTGGACCTGGAAATGAATTCATCCATTTATTCTTTTATGCCAAAGGCTTTAATTGCATTAATTAAGTTTGTTTATGGTGTCGTCTGTAATGCAAAAATTAAAAAAAAACTGGCTTTTCTGTATTGCCTAGAAAGTTCTTCCCCGTCCCATTATTTTAAAATATTTTTCTATTATAGTAATTTTTAGTTTTATGTAATCCAGCTGGAGTTTAGTTTTGAGCATAGAAGATAACCTAATTTTATCTTCTTCCTAATAAAAGCCACTTACCCTAACACCTTTTTTTTTGTATGATCCATCATTTCCCCATTGATTTGCAATTCTGTATATATAATGATCCTTTCTGGATTCCATTCTTTTCCATAGCTGTGTTTGTGTGGTCTCGTCCAAATACCAATAATAAACTTTAGTCAAAATACTTTATAGTCTGTTGTGGTATTAGGGGGGGAAGTTTCCCCTTGTTACTGTTTATTCAAAAATCTATTGGCTATTCTTGAATATTTTTGTCTTTAATTTCTTCTGTTTCAGAAGACGATATGTCTTTCTATGTATTTTGGCCTTATTTATTTAGAACTTTTTATTGTGTAAAGTTTCAGTGATGATCCAACATACTTTAGATTCAGAGACACAAATTGGTTGAAAATAAAAGCATAGGAAAAGATAAACCATGCGAACAGTACTCGAAAAGAGAACTGGAGTGGCTAAATTTAATGTCACATAAAATAGATTTTAAGACAAATTGTTACTTTAGAAAAAGCACATTTGTAATGATAAAAGGGTCAATCCATCAGGAACCCATAACAATTATTAACATACGCGCTTAATAGAGCCCCAGAATACATGGGAAGCAAAAACTGACAAAGGAAGAAATAAATAATTCAACAATAATAGTTGAGATGTCAATACTTCACTTTTAGTAACGGATAGAACAACTTAGGCAGATGATCAAGGAAATAGAAGACTTGAATAACACTATGAACCAAATAGACCTAACAGACATGTATAGAACACTGTATACAACAAGAGCAGAATTTCCATTCTTCTCAAGTACACATGGAACATTTTCCAACATAGACCATATGTTAGGCCATAAAACAAGCCTTGATAAATTTATAAGAATTGACATCATACGAAATGTGTTCTATGACCACAATGGAATGAAATTAGAATTGAATAACAAGGAAAAATTTGGAAACCAAATGTGTGGAAATTAAACAACAAACTACTAGAATTCCTTGGATGGTGCAAACAGTTAAGTGCTCGACTACTAACTGAAAGGTTGGTGGTTTGAACCCAGCCAGAGGTCTGCTTTGGAAGGGTCACAGTCTTGATAACTATGGAGTGCAGTTCTACTCTGCAACACATGGGGTTGCCTTGAGTCAGAATCAACAGCAACTGGTTGGTTAAAAATAAGACATTAACTACGCACTTCTAAATAACCAGTGGGTCAAAGACAAGATCACAAGAGAAATCAGAAAATAATTTGAGGTGAATGAAAATAAAAATACAACACACCAAAGTTGTGGGATGCAGCTAAAGCAGTGCATAGAGGGAAATTTATAGCTGCAAACACCTGTATTAAAAAAAGAAGAAAAGATGTCAAATCAGCAACCTAACTTCCCACCTTAAGAAGCTAGAAACAGAGCGAACTAAACCCAAAGCAAGGAAAAGGAAGGGAATAGTAAAGATTAAAGCAAAAATAAATGAAATAGAAAAACTATAGAGAAAATCAGTGACCAAAATTTGTGTTCTTTGAATATATCAACAAAATTGACCAACCTTAAGTAGACTGACCAAAGAAAAAAGAGGAAGACTGAAATTACTAAATTCAAGAATGAAAGAGAGGATATCACTACTGGCTTTCAGAAATTAAAAGAAGTATAAGGGAATACTATAAACAATGGTATGCCAGTAAATTTCTACATAGACAAAACTACCAAAACTGACTCAAGAAGAAATAGAAAATCTGAATAAACCCACTGCCGTTGAGTTGATTCCAACTCATAGCGACCCTATAGGACAGAGTAGAACTGCCCCATAGAGTTTGCAAGGAGCACCTGGTGGATTCGAACTGCCGACCTCTTGGTTAGCAGCCGTAACACTTAACCACTATGTCGAAAATCTGAATAGATTTATGAAAAATATATTGAATTAGTAATGAAAAAGCTTTCCACAAAGAAAATTCAGGGCCAGATGGCTTTACTGATGAGTTCTACCCGTTGTTTAAAGATGAATTTACACCAGTCCTTCATAAACTCTTCCAAAAAGATACAAGAGGGGGTACAACTTCCCAACTCATTCTATGGTAGCCAGTATTACCCTAATACCAAAGCCAGACAAAGACATAATAAGAAAAGTAGACCACCGTGGGGGCTGGGGGCCACTAAGCTTCTGTTAAGGGTGATAGAAACGTTTGGAAACCATCACTTCCTGATTTCAAAACTTACTACAAAGTTTTTGTAGTCAAGACAGTGTGGTACTGGCATAAGGACAGACATAGATCAGTGGAATAGGATTGTGAGTCCAGAAATAAACCATTCCGTTTATGGTCAGTTGATTTTTGACAAGGATGCCAAGACAATTCAATGGGGAAAGAATAGTTTTTTCAACAAATGGTGCTGGGACAGCTGCATAGCCACATGTAAAAAAAAGAAATCGGACCCCTATCTCACACCATATGTAAAAATTAACTGAAAAACAGATCATAGACCTAAAATTCAGAGCTAAAGCTGTGAAACTCTTTGAACAGTAAATCTTTGTGACCTTGGAAATGGTTTCTTAGATATGGTGCCTACAAGCACAAGCAACCAAAGAAAAAATAAATTGGACTTCATCAAAATTAAAAGCTTTTGTGCTTCAAAGGACATGTATCGGGAAAGTGTAAAGACAACTCACAGAATGGGGGAAAATATTTTCAAATTATATATCTAATAAGGGATCTGTATCCAGAAAATACAAAGAACTCTACACCTCAACAATAAGAAGCCAAATAACCCAGTTAAAAATGGGCAAAGTATTTGAATAGACATTTCTCCAGAGGAGATTTTACACATGGCCAATAAGCACACAAAAAGATGTACTCAACATCATTGGTCATTAAGGAAATGCAAATCAAAACCACAGTGAGAATACCGCTTCATGCCCACTAGACCAGCTGTCACAGAATTGACTCTGACTCATGGTGACCCCATGTGTGTCAGAGTAGAACTGTACTTCGTGGGATTTTCAGTGCCCGATTTGGGGAAGCAGATCACCAGGCCTTGCTTCTGAGGTGCATGGTGGGCCCGAACTTTCAACCTTTCATTAGCAGCCAAGCGTGTTAACTATTTGCCCCACCCAGCGACTCGTACCCACTAGGATGGCTCTAATCGAAGACAGAAAATAACCAGTGTGGGTGAGAATTCGGAGGAATTGGAACCCTTGTACGTTGCTGATGGAAGTGTGAAATGGTACAGCCACTGTGAGAAACAGGTTGGCAGCCCTTCAAAAACTATGCTTCCTTCCTTTCCGTAAAATATTTGCAAACCCAGTTAACATAGGATTATCGTGTGTCCCAACCTTTCCACTCCTAGGTATACACCCAAGAGAATTGAAAATACATGCCCACACAGAAACTTGTACGTGAGTGTTCATAGCAGCATTATTCACAGTAGCCAAGAAGTGGAAACAACCTAGATGTCCACCAACGGAGGAATGGATAAATAGGAGCAGTGGTTAAGAGCTCAGCTGCTAACTAAAAGGTCGGCAGTTCAAGTACACCAGCCGCTCTTTGGAAACCCTCCGGGGCAGTTCTACTCTGTCCTACAGGGTTATTATGAGTTGGAATCGACTTGATGGCAGCAGGTTTGGTTTGATTTTATATCCATACAGTGGAACATGATGCAGCAGTAAAAAAAATGAAGTACTGACAAATGTTATAATATGTGCGCACCTTTAATAATTACGTGAAGTGAAAGATGCCAGACACAAAAGGCAGCATGTTGTATGATTCCATTTATTCGAAGTGTTGAGAATAGACAAATCCATTAGAGGCAGAGTAGATTAGCAGTTGCCAGGGCTTGGGAGGAGGGGAAGTAGGGAGTAATTGCTAATTTTCCTAGAGTTTCTTTTTGGAATGATGAAAATGTTCTGGAATTAGGTGGTGGTTTTTTTTTTTTTTGGTTGTATGACTACAGATATACTATAGATGCCACTGAATTGTATACTTTAAAATGGTGAATTTTATCTTATGTGAATTATAGCTTGATAAAACTTTTTAAAAAAGATTTGAAATGAAACATTTTCAGTTCAAATGCAAAAATAGAGTAGAAAATATATATTGAGCACCCATGTGCCTATCACTCTGCTTTAACAATGCATGAAGATCTTATTTCATTTTTTTAAAATGTATTGTGCTTTAGATGAAAGTTTGCAGCTTAAGTTTATTCCTCGTAAAAAAATTAATACACATATCATGTGACCCTAGTTGCAATCCCTGTAACGTGAAAGCACGCTCCCCCTTTCCACCCCAGGTTTCCTGTGTCCATTCAACCAGCTCCTACCCCTTTCTGCCTTCCCATCTCACCTCCGGACTGGAGCTGACCATTTAGTCTCACGTATCGACTTGAACACTCTTCACAAATATTATTTTATGTTTCATAGTCCAGTCTAATCTTTCTCTGAAGAGTTGGCTTCTGGAATGGTTTTAGTTCTGGGTTAACAGAGCCCAGGGTTCATTTCACTTTTATCCCCCACTGTCCTCATATGATTTTGAAGCAAATCTCAGACAGTATATAATTTCATTGATACATATTAATGTGTATATCTTTAAAAATACCTAAAAAATCATATGATCACCTCACGTATATCACATTGGAGCCTTGGTGGCACAGTATCTTGTTGACAGCTCGTGCTGCTAACCAGAAGGTCGGCAGTTTGAATCCACCGGTCACTCCTTGGAAACCCTGTGGGGCAGTTCTGTTCTGTCTTAAAAGGTCACTATGAGTCAGAATCGACTCAACAGCAACAGGTTTGGTTTTTATGTCACATCAGAAAAAAATAACAATAATTTTTTAATATCATCACATATTCACTTACTCAAATTTGCTTGGGAACTGTTTTGTGGCCGTTGTCATTTTAGAGGACTGTCTTTTCCCTAGCAGGTGAATTCCTTTCACCATAATCTGACTTTAGATCAGAGATCCCTGTAGATATCTGGAAAGAAAAATTATCAATCTAAGAATTTTATTTGGCAGCCGTTCATGGACTTTGATTGTTATCTTTTATATTATTGAATTTTCAGTTCAGGTTCTGTGAGTTTCTCAACTAGAAACTATGCAGATTTTGCCTTTGTGTCACTATCTTTTTCCAAACCTTTGTGGATTTTATTAACGATTCCTTTTTCTCAACTCCACTGGGAAGTAATTATAGTGGCCCTCATTGGATTTTCCCATTCCTCATTCATCTTGTGGTTTTCACATCTAGAAATGGCCGCTTGAGCGTTACCTATACGAACATACTTTTGTTTCTTGAAATATTTTAAGTAAAAATGTTTTTATCAACGAAACAACTGTACCTAGTTCAAAAAATAGTGTGACCCCTGACCACACACACACACACACACAAATGATGTATTTACACACACACACACAAATATGATGTATCTATATGGCCATTATTATTATTATTTTTTAAAGCTTCAGGTACAATTTATTGATCTCCTCTTATGGAATAGTAGCGTTTTGCACCTATGCCTTCTTCCCCTCCAAAGAATATTTTAAAAACCTCAGTAAAACAAACTAATACATGCACTTTCTTTCCCTGTATCTTTCTGATATAATTATTACCATTTGTATGTGAAATACTATTTTTTCATTGATTATGGCTATGTAAATATTATTCACAGCTGAGCTAAATAGTTTACTATGCTGGTATTCCTTGTATAATCTTTGATTTCCCTGGAGTTTATAATTCTCTCCTGTTTTGGTTTGCTAATTTCCTATGTTGTGTAACCATTCATCTCCAAACTCTGAAAGAACTGTAAGTCTCTCAGTACATTTAAACATGTCAGAATATTTACCTTTTCTTCTTCCTGCTCTAGCCTGGACTGGTTGCTCTCAATGCCTCTGCACTTAAAAAAAAAAAAAAAATTATTTTTGTTATGGAAAATTATATACAGATTAAACAGAATAATATTAACCTACCTTCATTACACAGCTTCAACATGTATCAACATTTTACTGTTCTTGCTTTATCTCTATTTCTATGCACTCCCCTCTCTCTCATTATTGCTATTCGTGGCTCTTTTTTCTTAGGTAAAATGTACATACATTGAAATGCACAGTGCTACTTTTGTGTGCAACATACACTTCTCTGACCCTATGGAATATTTCTGTCTCCCCAGGATGCTCCCCTCCACCTCCCAAAGGCAACCACCATTCTGATTCTTTTTAAATGTAGATTAGTTTTAGCATTTGGGGGAACATTACATAAATAGAATCATGCAATTCTGTTTATAGAATAAATAATTATTCTCAATATTTTGGTACTTGCCCTCAGCATTTTGCCTATGAGATTTATCCATGTTCTTCTGTGTATAGTTCATTTTTATGGCTGTGTAGTATTCCTTTGTATGAATGCATATACTGTAACTTGTTTATCCATTCTCCTATTCGTGGACGTTTAGATTGTTCCCATTGTTTGACATATTGTGAACAAAGTTTTCACGAACATTCTCATACAGCTCTTTTTGTTATAATCGTAGGTTTTCATTTCTCTAGGATAAATACCTAGGAGTCGAATTCTGGATCAAAGGGTAGATATATTTTTCACTCTATAAGAAACTGCCAAAGAGATTTACCATTTATATATCTGTCAGCAATATTTGCTCCACATCTCACCAACGTCTGGTAATATCACTTTTTGATCTTACCCATTGTGTGGTGTATAGTGGTTTCTTAGTGTGGTTTTTTTTTTTTTTTTTTTAAGAGTTTCTTTTTATTTCTGGTATTCTGAAATTTCATTATGGTATGCCTTCGTGAGCATCTTTTTTATTCATTGTCTTGGACATCTTCTTGTCAATCTGCAAACTCATGTTTTTTAGTCCTGAGGGATCTTTTGTTATTTCTCTGATAATTTCTGTGCCTCTGTTTTTTTCTCCCCTGGAGTTTATATTATTTTTATTTTCACCTTTTGGATTAATCCCTTAATTTGCTTTTTTCCTCTCATTTCCCGTTTCTTTGCCTTAATTAGTCTACTTTCTAGATGATTTATCCAATTTATTTCCCAACCCTAGTTTCTAAAAGTTTTTTTTTCGTTCTCTGAATATTCCTTTAGTATTAACTCATTATTATTTTAAGAGCTTCCCTTCTCCGAAGAAATTATTTATTCTTTAAACATATTTTCCTCCTCTCTGAGTTATTTCTTTTTTTCCTACAAGTCCTCCTCTTTTTTGTTGTTTGTTTCAGTCTCTCGTTTTTTTAGAAACCAGAAGCCAAACCCATTGCCGTGGAGTAAATTCTAACTCATAGTGACCCTATAGGACAGAGTAGAACTGCCCCATAGAGTTTCCAAGGCTTTTATCTTTAGGGGAGCAGACTGCCACATCTTTCTCCTGTGGAGCAGCTGGTGGGTTCCAACCACCGACCTTTTGGTTAGCAGCCCAGCACTTAACCACTGCACCAGCAGGGCTCCTTTTTGACGTTTCCTTTAAATGTTTCTGTTGATCCTTGGCTTTCTGCTCATATCAGAGAATGAGGTACTTAAACGCTTACTGAAAATATGGTTTGCATGGGCGCAGGGTTTGCTGACTGGTGGGTTTCACTAATGGGTAACATTTTCATTGGAACCACTCTGAAATATCAGTTATCTTTAGGTCTTTTCTCGTGTTCACCTGGTGGATTTCCTTGAAGAGCCGTTCTTCTGCCTGGTGGATGTAAGCTTGTGCCTGCTTCTGGGAGCTGAGGTAGGGAAGAGGGCTGGAGAAGGAACTGTGGGGCAGGGGGTTCTCACTATGCTGACTTTTACTCAGTCCCCTTATTTTCATTTTGTAAACCTTTCCAGAAAATAAAGCTCTCATCTTTTGTCAGGGTCAGGATGGGGTGGAGTGAGGATCCGGAACAGTCTAATTCCTCCTTGTAAATACAGGCCTTCAGCCAAATCCTCCTTTTTTCACCCGATCCCCCCCACCCCCCATCCGTGTATTTAGTGATATATGATGTCTTTATGCATTTAACGTTCTTGGAGTTCTGTTTTGTGAATCTTTTTGCTTTGATGTACACTTTGTAGACTTAGATTTTGGTTTTCTCGGGTCTAAGTGAGTTACCATTCTTTTATCTGCCTTTCCGTTTCCAAAATTATGTTGCTGCTGTTATCTCTTCTGTTCTTTGTCCTTGTAGATTAATTTTTTTTCCCATTTCTTTACTGTCATTTTAGCTGGATTTCTATAGAATATGGAGAAATGGAGAAAATCAATTTGTGATGTTTAACTGTGCAATCTTGATAGGCAAACCATAACTTATGCCACAAAACACTCTTTCAGGGTAATGAATATGGACCAAGTATGTAGGCCCTGGAGACAAATTGCCTCTTTGACTCCTGTCTTTCCCACTTAGTGTTTGTAATGCCTTGAGCAGGTGTATTACATTCCCTCAGGCTCAGTGAATGGAAGCAATACTACCTTATTGAGAATTCCAAATAACTTTCACAGAGCTTGGGGTAGGGAATATCAACTTAGTAATGCTAATTCCCCTTCCTCTTTCTCTTATATATTTAAAGAGACACTTGGAGGATCCATTGAGGGATACTGGCTTTAGCATTGGAAATAAACTATTGGTTGGAAGCATCTTAGAATACACGAGGAAAATAAGGTACAATGAAAGAAGTTAGACATATTTTTGTAGATATGAAAATATATATGGTGATGAAACAGTAAAAGTAGATGGACAATTTTCACTTAACTTTGTAGAAGGAGAACAGTAAAGTTCTCCCAAAAGGGCCATATGTAGATTTTATGTTGAGTATTTAAAAAGATGAAGTCAGCGAAAGAAGAAGAGAAGAAAGAAAAAAAAAAGAATGAGGAAACAGTGCTTAAATATTTAAATCTGAAATGATGTTGGAGCAAAGGGTAAGTGAGCTGAGAGGCCATGAAAGAGGACTACTATGAAAAAATGTGTGCACTTACTTGAACTTAGATGAAGCCTATTTCCATCGAATTGTATCTAGAAGCATCTGAAGGTTAGCTGGATAGAGAGCTGTGTGAGTTAAAAGTCCAGAAAGAATTTGGTAAATGAATATATCACTGTTCTTTATTCAGAATGAAGAAAATCTCACAGAAGGAGTTGACTTGATTGTAATCTTGTTGTAACTTGTACGAGAAATAAATCAGGGCTCTTAATTCAAATATGATCAGTTTTTCCACTTAAACTTTTTACATTTTCTGTGATGCCACAGCCATACTGAAATGTAAACACAAAACTCTTTACTACTTAAAAAAATACAGTCCAGTGGTGAAGTGTAAACCAGTTAATTGAAAGGAGATAGTAGAGAGGCCCTGGGGTGATTAGTATTCAGGATTTAGCTTTAATGCTGTATGTGTTTTAGAGTTACTTTTGGACAAACTTTGAGTAGAGTGTGTATAATGTTTTTATTGATTCAGACAGAATTAAAGTTGGTGAGCCTAACCAGTTGGATTTTTCTAGTTCTAGCCAGAGACGTGTTTATTTTTAAGTAAACAGAACTTTTCCTGTTGATCTTTTTCTTTCTTTTCAATGGCTTGTAACTTGTTGCTATGCTGTCTTACTTTGCTTTCCCGATTTCTGCTCATTGAGAGCTTCAGAGTAAATTAGAAATTCATCCCTCTAGATTTTTGAATCAAACTATTTAAACTAATATAATATTATTACTACTACTACTACAGATAAAGAGACTAGGTTTTATTGGTTATTTTCAGGTAATATTTTTATATGCATAAAACAAGCTAAGAAAATTCTCAAGACATCTACCATTTAATCCAGGATAATGGCCCCATCTCAAGGTGAGCTGATTAGCAACCTTAACTCCACCTGCACCCTTAATTCCCTTTGTCCTGTAACCTAACATTCAGAGGTTCTGGGAATTAGGATGTGGATATCTTTGATGGGCAGGTCATTATTCTCTCTACCTCAGTCCACCCTTTGACCCCCAAAGATTCACTACTGTTACAACTGCAAAATGTATTTGCTTCATCCCACCAGTCCCCCAAAATTTCAACTCATCTGAATTGCAGTATTGGCAAAATTCTAGTCTGTGTTCATTAGCTTACACATTATCTGCATACAATCATAATGTAAATTTTTGGTAGTTTTGGTATTTTTATTGAACAGTATGCTGCACATTTTCAGTATTGTTAGGAAGATTTTTAAAAAGTGGTTGCATCATACGCCCTATCAAGATATTATGCCATAACATTTATTCCTTACTCCTGTTTTGTGCATTTTGGTCCTGATCAACTTTGTTTTGGGGATTGTAGATAATATGAATCAGCTGACATTCTCGTGACATTTACTGTTTTGGAGAGTGTAGTGGAGTTATCTTGTAGAATGTTCCACATTCTGAATTTGTCAGATGGTTTTCTCTGGGCAGGTTCATTTTAAACATTTTTGTTAAGATGCTCGTAGATGGTGGTGTATCGTCTCCTTCAGGAGGCCTGTGATGTTTGTTTCCTTGTTGGCAATGCTAAGTTTGGTTGGTGAGTCATGGAACGCGGGTGGTTATAGATCAAAGACCCTGAGGTGGGAAGGAGCTTGATCTTCAAGGAACAGAAAGAAGACTAATGTGGCCTGAGCAGAGTGAACAAGAAGAATGGTAGGAGATGAGATCAGGGATCAGATTTTGTTGGGCCTTGTAAGTCATCTATAGCAAGTTTGAATTTTATGATTCAAGCAATAAGAAGCCATTAGAAAGCTCTTAGCACTGGTGGGAAATGATAAAGTTTATATTTTAAAAATATTTTGACTGCTGTTTGGAAAACGGATTGTAGAGAGGGGGAAGAGTGTATTCAGGGAGGCCAGTAAGGAAGCCACTCTAGGAAGCTGGTCATCAGGGTAGACGAGGCAAGAGATGACTGAGCAGGTAGTGGAGATAAGTTTTAGGATAGAACCAACAAGATTTGCTATTGATTATTTATAGAGAAAAAAAGAATCAAGAATGACATTTTGGCTTTAACAGCTGGATGGGTGGAGATACTTTTTACTGATATGGGAAGGCAAGGGAAGAACAGTTTTTTTTTTTTTTTTGGAAAAAACCTGAGAGTTCTATTTTCGTACTTGTCCAGTTTGAGATACCTAGTAGATGCCCAAGGGAGCTGTTAAGTAGGATTGGCATGTCTGTGCAACCTTTTGTAATTTTACCCTATAATCTGATATGATCTGTCCTATACTCCTTTTTAGATTATAATCTCTTTGTGGACAGTATCCCTTGACACTTCAGCACAATTCTTGCACACAATAATTATGCAGTCTTTTAATGCCAAGTATTACTTTCTTAAAATAGTTATACATTCTCCATTTTCACATAAGAAATCCTAACTTTTATTTCAGAAACTTGCTATTATTGCAGTATTGATAAATTGCAAAACTGTAAGTAATACATGATAGCTGCCTGGGATGCTATGAGTTGTAACTTGATAGCAAACAATGACAAGAGGACTTGCTTAAAATTTCTTTTTTTTTTTTTCCCTAAATTTTATCTATTTTGTTGTTGTTGAGAATATACACAGCAAAACATACACTAATTCAACACTTTCTATTTGTACAGTTTAGTGACATGGGTTACATTCTTCGAGTTGTGTAACCATTCCCACCCTCTTTTTCTGAGTTGCTCCTTCCCCATTAACATAAACTCACTGCCCCTAAGGTTCCTATCTAATCTTTCCAGTTGCTGTTGTCAACCATATAGATAGTTCTTAAAAGAGCACAGTGCACAAGGCACACATTTTATACTAGTTAAGCTAAACTGTTTTATGGTTTAAAGAAGACTTCAGGGGATATTTTTGGTTTAAGGTTTAAAGGTTACCTCAGGGCAATAGTTTCAGGGGCTCGTCCACCCTCTATAGCTCCAGAAACTCTAGAGTCCGTGAGAATTTGAAATTCTTTGTTTCATTTTCCCGTTTTTAATCAGGATTCTTTTGTGGAGTCTTTGATCAAAATATGTAGTAATGGTAGCTGGCCGCCATCCAGTTCTTGAGGCTTCATGGCAAAGGAGGCAATCGTTCAAAGAGGCAGTTGGCCACACATTCCATATTCTCCTCCTATTCCTGACTCTACTTTTCTCTGTTGCTCCAGGGGAATAGAGATCAATTGTTGAGCCTTGGATGGCTGCCCACAAGCTTTTAAGACCCAAGGCACTACACAATTAACTAGGAGACAGAAGTACTGAAGACATTATCAGGCCAATTAACTGGGACGTCCCATGAAACCATGACCCTAAACCTCCAAACCAAGGAACCAAATCCCATGAGGTGTTTGCTTGTACATAAGCAGCCCCAGCAGTTACTCTGTATTTTTGTCATTGTTATAAATATATCTATCACTGAAATTTCTTATACAAAGTAATAAAGTCAAATAAAAATCCTTAAGTTCTCTTGGGTAGTTGTCATAGTTCTCGAGATATTCTATGACCTAGTCCATTTCTAGGCTATCAGAATATTTATATATGGGGCTTCTAAGGAAGTATTATCATTTCACAAACATTTTGACAAACTGGAATATTCAGAGAGTTAATGATTGTTGCAGTTATATAGAAAAGTTTAAGAGCATGTCTCTTACATTCTGTCCCCTTGATAAACTCTTAGAAATTTTTTAGTTGACTGTCTACTTAGAAAATATAAGAGTCTTTTTTCAAACTGTTGTTCTGCACTACTTGAATCAGAATGAGATATTTGAAAGAGATATAATGTAACTAAGTCTCCTTCAGTGATTTTAAAAGAGTTGTTCCTAAATGCTTTTAGCAACTGCAAGATGGTTGGAATAGCGTGTGTTTCCAAGGTGACCTTTGAAGCAAATATTTATTTGGAACTATATAATCTAAAAAAGCAGACTTTTACCTCAAATCATGTTCTGGTAATTTATTACTATTAATAACCAATCTAAAATTTAGTGACTTAAAACAGCCATTTTATTTTACGCATGATTTCATGGGTCAGGAATTAGGAAAGGGCTTAGCTAGGTGGTTCATCTCTGATCCATATTATGACAGCTGGGGTGGCTGAGCCTGGAAGATCCTTCCAAAATGGCTTCTTCATTCCCATGATGCCCTGGTGTTCTTTGGCCTCTGTCTCCTCTCTCACATAGCGTTTCATCCTTCAGGGCCTTTCCGTGTGTCTTGGGCTTCTCACACATGTTGGTGTAAGGGTAAGTTTACTTATGTGTCACCTTTTTTCTAAGAGGCAGGAAGCTGAAGCCACCAGATCAGTTAAGGGCTATGTCTGGAACAGACACCGCCTTAATTCCAGTCTATTCTTTTGGTCAGTGTAGGCACAGGGGTCCCCTAGATTCAGGGGGGTAGAGAAATAGACTCCACATCTTGATGGGAAAGTGGCAAGGTCACATTGCAGACTAGCACGTGGAATGTGAGGCATTTTTGTGACTGTCTTTGGAAAATGAAATACGCAACAAATGGTGGCTAAAAGCCCTTTGGCGGTCATGATGAGGAAAATTTTTAAGGTGCAGTAAGATTGTATATCTAAAGCTGCAGTGAGCTATTTTGTCTCTCAGAGTGGCAATTTTAAGAGTTCCCAGTGTTGGGGAGGTACAGAGCAACAGTCATCATAATATTCTTGGAACCAAAAGTATGGTTTGTTTGGTAGAGAGCTTTTTTGAAGAACAAAGTAGTAAAATGTCTTGGCATTTGAAAATACATATGCATTCTTTGATTCAGACTCTCTTCTAGATATTCCTCCTAAGGAATAATAGGACAAGTATGCAGTTATATGAACAAGGATATACATCAGAGCATGGTTTACATATAGGAAACATTGTACAAAACAACAACTATTAAGTGGTGAAGGAGGGACTTGAACTCTGGCAATTAAACTAGAATCTTAACTAGCATTTTAACTAGAATCTAAGCCAAACTATGGCCCACTACCTGTTTCTTTGTGGCCCATAAACAGGGCCAGATTCCTGGGTGTGTGATCTGTGTAGTTGTTCACGGTCCCACCCTCAAAAGGGCCTCCTACTTGTTTTAATGCTCTGCCATCACTGTATTCAAATTCTTAATAATTTTTAAACAAGGAATCTCAGGTTTTCTTTTTGCCCTAGTCTGCACAAATTACGCTGGCATTTTTACCTGTGAGCCAACATCTTATCACTGGTAAACAAAAAGTTTTGTTTGCAGTAATCAGTGCTATCAGTAAAAAAGGGTGCCTTGGTGGTGCAGGAGTTAAAGCACTCGACTGCTAACTGAAAGGTTGGTGGTTCAAAACCACCAGTGGCTCCACGGGAGAAAGATGTGGCAATCTGCTTCCATAAAGATTTACAGCCTTGGGTGCTCACTTTGGTAGCACATGCGCTAAAACTGGAATGATATGGAGAAGATCAGCATGGCCTCTGTGCAAGGAGGACGTGAAAATTGGTGAAACATTCCATATTTTTTCAGAGTGCAAAATGATTTGGAACGTAAAGAATTTCTTTGGATTGAGTTCCATGAAAGTTGTCACTGACCTATGTTCCTGAACTATGAACCATAACTATGTGGGCTAAGGAATAGTTTCTCATTGGTAAATAAACAATTAGCAAAAAAAAAAAAGGTTTATAGCCTTGGAAACCCTGTGGGGTCACTATGACGCTATGACTCAGAGTCGAGTTGCTGGCACTGGGTTTGAGTATTTTTGGGGGGACACTATTGGAAACCCTGGTGGTGTAGTGTTTAAGTGCTACGGCTGCTAACCAAGAGGTCGGCAGTTTGAATCCACCAGGTGCTCCTTGGAAACTCTGTTGGGCAGTTGCACTCTGTACTATAGGGTTGCTATGAGTCGGAATTGACTCGACGGCACAGGGTTTTTTCACAGGGTGTCAGTGAAAAAGCAAACATATCAGGAGGAGAGGGAGGTAACACAGTCTTCCCCTTTCCCCACACAGCTTTTTGTTTTAAAAAGCGTTTTAAGGATTGTGCAATGAATACCTATCTTAGCTTACGTGGATTTGCCAATTGTTAATATTTTGGTACATTTACTTTATATCTATATCTATGTCTATAGGTATATATCTCTATGTACATGCACACATACATGTATATATACCCACAGCATGTACATTATTTCCAGAATCATTTGAAAGTTCAGCATGCGTCACCTAAAAACAAAGACGTTCTCCTACATAACCACATTTATAACATTAACAGCAATGGCACATTCAGATTTTCACAATTGTGCCATTATAACAGATACCCCAAATGTCTATTATAACAACTCCTCCCTCCCTCCCCGCCAGATTGAGGATCCAGTCTAGGTTCATTCAGTAGGTTGCTTTTTCATTACCTTTAGCTATGTGTATATTCGTGATTTTTTACTCGGTTATCTCTCACTGGGGTGATTTAACCGTTAAGAAAATTCTGGATTATTATGGAGCTAGAAGAGATCTCAGTCACATCTGACACCTTGATTTGGGAAAGGGCCAAGTCATGCAAGATTTTGTGTCGTGTTAAGGATTTTGGTGCATTGTTATAGTAAAACCAAAAACCAAACCTATTGCCATCGAGTCGATTCTAACTCATAGCGACCCCATAGGACAGAGTAGAAGTGCCCATAGTGTTTCCGAGGCTATAAATCTTTCTAGAAGCAGACTGCGACATCTTTCTCCCAAATGTCATAGAAACAGTGGGAAATTCTCAAAGAGATGCAACATATTCAAATTTGCACAGTACAGGCAGCATTAACTTTTGAGGCAAAATATTCTAGTGTGTCACAATTTGGAACAACTGTAAAAAAGACTTTTTTTTTAGCTGAAGATGGAATATAAGTCATAATTTATTTTTGTATATTACAAGCTACAGTATATATTTTTAGCCTTTTTAATCTTTTTTTATGGCAAGAGTATATTACAGCATGGCTACAGTAAGTAAAATCATAAAGGGATTGGAAATTGTTTTGGCAAATTTTCCTATTGAAAAACCAGAACACGTAGTTTTAGGATTCCATTTCTATTTAGTTGTGTCATTTTCTGTAAAGATAGTGTAACTGAAATAAGGCTTGCTGTGACTGAATTATTTAAAAGAAGAAAGGGGTTGCTTCCCTCATTTGAGCCACTTCTGGCACTAAAATGTTGACTTTGATGATCAAGTGGGGCCTTCAGGGTGAGGAATCTGTAATACAGTCTTGGGGTATTCCTTAAAACAGGGCTTTATGAATGGGTTGAGAATAGTTAAGGGCACACTTGGAATGGGGCACTGCTTTCTCTTTATACCTAAAAATCAGCCCCTTTCTGCATGGCATTCGGTGCATTCCAGGATCACTCTCTTGACTCTTCCTGCTATGACTGTTGCTGCCAGTAAGTTGGCCTTGTCTCATGGCATCCTCATGCGAGGTGGTAGGAAACACTTCCAGTCTTGTCTGTCCCCATGATCGGTTATGGATTAGACTGTTGGGATCCATAGAGTTCTCACTGACTGATTTCTGGAAGTAGGTCACCAAGCCTTTCTTCCTAGTCTGTCTTAGCTCTGGGAGTTCGGCATCATTGCAACATGCACACCTCCGCTGACAGACAGGTGGTGGCTTCACGTGAGGTTCATTACCTGGGAATCGAACCCTTGTCTGCATGAAAGGTGAGAATTCTACCTCTGAACTGCCAGTGCCTTTGCTGAGTTCACCATGGAGCAGGTGATAGTTCTTTTTTTTTTTTTTCTTAAATTGTACTTTAGGTGAAACTTTACATCTCAAGTTAATCTCTCGTATAAAATTTTATACACATATTGTCATGTGACCCTAGTTGCAATCCTTACAATGTGACAGGACACTCCTTTCTATCCCGTGTTTCCCATGTCCATCCTGTCAGTTCCTGTCCCTTCCTGTCTTTTCATCCTGCCTCTGGACAGGAGCTGCCCGTTTGGTCTCGCACATCTACTTGAACTAAGAAGCACACTCTTTACAAGTTTTATAGTCTCATCTAATCTTTGTGTGAAGAGTGGTCCTTTGGAACGGTTTTAGTTCTGGGTTAACAGAGAGTCCAGAGGCCTTGTCTTCCGGGGTCCTCCAGTCTTAGACCATTAAGTCTGGTCTTTTTATGTGAATTTGAATTCTGTTCCACACTTTTCTCCCACTCCGTCAGGGACTGTCTGTTGTGTTTCCTGTCAGGGCGGTCATTGGTTGTAGTGGGGCACCATCTAGCTCTTTGGTCTCAGGCTGATGGAGCCCCTGGTTTATGTGGCCGTTTTGTCTCTTGGGCTAATATTTTCCTTGTGTCTTTGGCGGTCTTCGTTCTTCTTTGCTCCAAGTGGGTTGTGACCAACTGATGCATCTTAGATGGCCGCTCACTAGCTTTTAAGACCTCAGACGCCACTCACCAAAGTGGGATGCAGAACATTTTCTTAATAACCTTTGTTATGCCAGTTGACCTAGATGTCCCCTGAAACTGTAGTCCCCAGGCCCCAGCCCCAGCCACTCTGTCCCTCGAAGTGTTTGGTTGTATTCAGGAAACTTCGTAGCTTTTGGTTTAGTTCATTTGTGCAGACTTCCACTGTATTGTGTGTTGTCCTTCCCTTCACCCAAGATGATTCTTGTCTACAATCTAGTTAGTAAATTTCCCGCACCCTCCCTTCCCATCCTAGTAACGTCAAAGAATGTTTTCTTCTGTGTTTAATCCTTAAAAAAGACATTTTTGAGACAACCTGGGAAAGTCAAACACGAAATGGGTATGAAATATTATTAAAGAATTATTGTTAATATTGTTAGATGTTGTGTGTGAAACCCTGGTGGCGTAGTGGTTAAGAGTTATGGCTACTAACCAGGTGAGCAGTTCGAATCCACCACGTGCTCCTTGGAAACTCTGGGGGGCACTTCTGCTCTGTCCTGTAGGATCTCAATGAGTTGGAATTAACTCGATGTCAATGGGTTTTGTTGTTGTTGTTATATGTAGTAATCAGATTCTGCTAAAAATTCCTTATCAAAAAAAGGGGCAGGACTATATGGAACAAGAATGGCAAAGTGTTGATAATTGTTGAAACTAGGTGGGTACATGGGAATGCATTATACAATTCTTTGTGTTTATCTGTGTTTGAATTGTTTCATAAAAGGTTGAAAAAGACATAAGCACTGACACTTCATTTTTTAAATCTGAAAATGAACTAGAAGGGTAGCTTGTATGTGAAAATTGTTGCAAAGCCAGTTTGTTATGTTTCTGAATTTCTTCAGAATGACCCAGCATATTAAGATATTAAGAAATCATCTTGCTTTTATAGTCCTTATTTACAAGAAGTGTAATCTTTTCAGTATGGCAAAAAGCTAGCTATGACAACACAGAAGTGCATCTTCAGAAATTTTGTATAAAATACGAAACTGTTTAATTCACACCACCACTCAAAATAGCAGAACACTACTGTAGAGGAAGTTTCTTGCTCATCAACCAGCTATTGTGTAAGCCTTGTGAAATCTTCCCTGTGACACCAGCACTGGTGTGTTACTAACACTGCTTTACTCTGATTCCAGCAGATGTAGACAATGGCAGCTCTTTTGATTTGAATCCAGCGGTTGTATTCTAGCCACAGGTGCTGGTGGCAGTCATTGAACTAAAAATATGACAATGTCATTAAGGTAGAATTTGATTCTAGGAAAGAAGGTTAACAGATGACTTAGGTCAAGGCCTTTACACTCTGTTAAGAACTTTTTAGTTTCTTTTTTGTTTAATGTTTATCATTTGAGAAGCCATCCATGTGGTCAGATGGGTAGTTCTTAGCCAGAGATGCATGTGAGAGTCACGCGGGGAGCTTTTTCCATAGCACCTTTGACTGGACTCTGCCCCAGACGTACTGAATCAGAACTTTTGGAAAGAATAGAGCCCAGGCATAGGTGCAAAAGTTTAAGAAGAGCTCGGCTGCTAAGTGAAGGGTTGGTGGTTTGAATCCACCCAGCTCCTTCATGGCGGAGAGACCTGGCGATCTCCTTCTGTAAAGATTACAGCCAAGAAAATCCTGTGGGGCAGTTCTACTCTGTCTCATGGGGTCACTGTAAGTTGAAATTGACCCCATGGCACATAACAGCATAGATACTTTGAAAAGGCTTTCTAGGTTATTTTGACATTAACCTTTGTTTAAAGGCCACTGCTGTAAGAGTCACAGAATTCTTCCTTAATATATGAAAACAAGTAATATAAACACAGTGATTTTTCGGCACCCCTCTCCCCTCTTTTAATGTACCAGTAATAGGCCAGGCACAGTTTCCCACTGACTAGTTGTAACTCTTTTCCTTATTCTTCGGCTGTAGAGCAAGTGAACAATTCAAAATTGCAATGAGTAGCCATTGAAGTGTTTTTAGTAGTTGAGTGTTATGATAACATTTGTATCCAGTTATTGGTAACAAATTTTTTGTGTTACACCTCATACTGATCTCAGTAACCCCCTCCCTGTAGACAGCCTCATCACAGCATGTGGCTAGAGAACCCGTTCCTTGCCCAGCCTGTTGTTACTGAATTGTGCTGATAGTAGTCCTGCTGGGATCTTACTGTCAGTGGCATCACTAAAGAAGTGCAGGGGGCGTGGACCACGCTGGGTGACACTGTCAAAGGGGTGACACCAAAATGACAGTCTATAAAATTTTTGTACAGTGTTTCAGCAGAAATGTATTTTTTTTTAAATATCCCTGTAGTTAGTTACAACAGCAGAAACGTTTTTTGTAAACCCAGCTTATGTGTGCCAATATCCCTACAAGGCTAATTCTCTCTGCTAATTTACTTTTTGAACCTTCTAATGTGTTCCTGTCAGAGCTGTCATTATGGGCCAATTACAATGATGGTTTGAATCACGTGATTTCACCCACACGAGCAATGAGCACACGCTGTTGTTTTTGTTGCTGTCGGTGTTCTCATAGTCACCGATTTTGTCATATTTTCTGGTGTTTTAGCTACAATGTTGTGGTAATTAGCATGGGGGGTGGTAACACCGTGAGTTACTGCACTGAGTGACACCGGCCTCAGCAAAGCTGCTGCTTAATTTTTACTTTCGTACACAAAAGTCCTGAGTATCTTTCCGTTGCCTGTTAAGTGAGCTTGGCCAGGTCCTTCTATTGTGCTCCTTCCTGCCTGCCCTCTGCTCACTAATAAAAATTATCTCACGTTACCTGGATGCTTTAGTGACCACTTCAAGTTTTTTAGGTATTGTAACTTTAATTTGCAATGCCATACTCTCGCACTGTCTTAAAAAAAAAAAAAATTGTGAAGCTTTATTTTTTCTCTTAAAAGTTTTAAAAACTTTATGTTGGAAAATAATACAATACAGACATTTAAAATAAATTCTAAGAGTTACAGCTTAATGGTTATGCTTATAGACGCTTCGTTCTATGCTGACATACATTTTTCTTAACATGAGTGGCATCAGATCATATTCAGTCTTTTGCACTTGGTTTTTTTTTTTTCCCTGAACAATATAATCTGTCCTTCTCTGTCAGTATATATAGACCCACCTTAGTCTTTTAAATGGCTGTGTGATAATTACTTATTGGCTGTATTGTAATTTGATTGATAGTCCTCTGATGAGTTTTTTCTTTTTTAAACATACTCACTAGAGTAGTTTTAGGTTTACAGGAAAACTGTGCAGAAAGTAGAGAGCCCTGATGAATTTTTTAGGTATTTATTTATTTTTTATGTGCTTGCCTTTATACTCTTGGTGTCTTGCTTGCTGCATCTGTAGCATACATACCTAAAAAGCTCCTCACAATTTATGTCAAAGAGGTTATACACTTAAAATTTTAGAAAATATTGCTAAATTTTGTTCCAATAAAAGAAGAATAAAGAGAATATCCTAGTTGAACTTAATATTAGTACTATGTTTCTTTTTCTCTCTGTGTATGTATATCATCTTAAGGAAGTAAGTTCCTATTTTATTTTTAAATAAATAGGTTTTTAAATCAGGAGTGGATGTTTAATTTTGCCAAATGTCTTTTTTATCATCTGAGACAATCATGTTGTTTGTCTCCTTTGACCTATTACAGTAAATTAAATTAGTGAATTTCCTAATATTTAAATATCATTACAGTGCTGTAAGAAATTCCATTTGGCATGATTTTTAAAAAACACAGCTGGGTTTTATTTAAGACTTAGGATTTTGCATTAATATTCATAGGTTATAATAATTTAATCAGCAATCGTTCTGTCTTAGATTTAGCTAATAATGTTACAATGGTTTTACGTAATTAAAAAAAAAGAAAGAAAGAAAAGAAAACCTCCCAGATTCTTTCTTTCTGCTCTGGTTCAATTTGAAAGTTTTTGTTCTTGAAGTCTTTGAAAAAAATTTTTTTTTATTGTGCTTTAAGTGGAGTTTACAGTTCAAGCCAGTTTCTCATACAAAAACCTATACACACATTGTTATGTGACCCTGGTTACTCCCCCTACAATGTGGCAACACATTCCTCCTCTCCACCCCGGATTTGCCATGTCCATTCAAACAGCTCTTGACCCTTCCTGCCCTCTCATCTCGCCTCCAGACAGGAGCTGCCTACATTGTCTCATGTATCTACTTGAGCCAAGAAGTACTTTCCTTACAAGTATCAGTTTATGTCTTACAGTCCAGTCTAATCTTTGTCTGAAGAGTTGGCCTCAGGAATGGTTTCAGTTCTGGGCTAACAGAGATTCCGGGGGCCATGTCTTCCAGGGACCCTCCAGTCTCAGTCCTTTTACTCAGTCATTTTACTAGAGTTTGAGTCCTGCACCCCACTTTTCTCCCACTCTGTCAGGGATTCTCTATTGTGTTCTACGTCAGCGGAGTCATTGGTGGTAGCTGGGCACCATCTAGTTCTTCTGGTCTCAGGCTGATAGAGTCTCTGGTTTATGTGGCCCTTTTGTTTCTTGGGCTAATATTTTCCTTGTGTCTTTGGTATTCTTCATTCTCCTTTGCTCCAGGTGGGTTGGGACCAACTGATGCATCTTAGATGGCCGCTCACTAGCTTTTAAGACCTCAGATGCCACTCACCAAAGAGGGATGCAGAACATTTTCTTAATAAACTTTTGTTATGCCAGTTGACTTAGAAGTCCACTGAAACCATGGTCCCCAGGACCCCCCCCGCCCCCCGCCCGCCGCCGAAGTGTTTGGTTGTATTCAGGAAACTTCTTGAAGTATTTATAAACTCACTTATCATTTTCTGATTCTCAACCTTTGATATTTTATCTTACCAAAAAGTACACATTTCAGTTAGGCTTTCAGATTTACACAATATAAGGTCATGCAAAGAATTGTGGATTTTTCATCTTCTTCACTCTTAATTTTGTAAATTGATGCTTTCTCCTTTTTATCTTGTTACAGTTTATTTTTTATAAAAGTAATGTTTTTATTTACTGCCCTAAACCATTTCTTGAGTTTATATAGTTCTATTTTTTATTGGTAATATGCCGTAACCTTCATTAGTTTCTCTTTCTACTGTTTTTTAGAAAAGCAAAACAAAGTACCTTTAACTTACTGAGTTCTTTACATTCTTTTGTTTATTATTTATTATAGAGTTGTTAAGAGTACAGATCTTCCTCTGAGCTTAGCTTTGCTGGATTTCATTGATTTTGATATAAAATATTTTGTTATCATTGTATGAAATATTGTTAGTATGTAGTTTTGATTTTGTTTTCAACCCAATAAATGTTTAGGAGAGAACTAAAAAAGTTTCTAAGCAATTGGGGCTTTTTTGTTTGCATCTTTTATTTTTGCATCTTTAATTATATTATGATCAGTCAGTGTGATTAGTTCAATTTCTATTTTATGAAATTTATGAATTTCTTTTGTGGCTTAATAAATCAGCTTTTTAAGGTGGCCCAGAATGTTTAAATAGAAGATGTACACTCTGTTTGCGGGGTGTAAATTTTAAATCATACCTTTATGTCCGTTGAATCAACCTTATTAATAATCTTATTTAGTTCCTCTTTATCAGAGGTTGCAACCTGGCAAACATAGTCTTATTTGGCCCATAGACATGTTTTGTTCGCTCTGCATTATGCTGGAAACCCTGGTGGCATAGTGGTTAAGAGCTGTGGCTGCTAATCAAAAGGTTGGTGGTTTGAATCCACCAGGTGCTCCTTGGAAACCCTATGGGGCAGCTGCTTTGTCCTATAGGGTCTCTATGAGTTGGAATCGACTCTATGGCAACAGGTTTGGTTTTTTGGTTTGGCATTGTGTTGACCTGTATATTGTTAAAAAATTATATTAAGAAGTTTGCCAATATTTAAAAATTTGGAGATTTTTAAGAAACATAGGTGGATTTCCAGTTCCTCAGATGTGGTGATTCTGTCTTCCCTGGTACCCAACTCTAGTGTGCTGGCAGTTGGTTGGAGTTGAGCAGAGTCAGCTTCTTTCATATGTGGCACAAACTTTCCATTTCACCCCAGTCCCCGTCATTCCCTTTTTGACTCTGTGGTTGCATATTATTTGCTGTTTACAATTGTGTTAGACATGGTATTGCTTATGTAGTATGTTTATAAGTAAAGGGAATTATTTATTGTCCACATATTTCTTTCAAAAATAGGGAAATTGAAGTTTAAGAAGGAGGAGAATTGTTTCAATAAAAATGGGAGAGAGCTTACTTCTTTGTGATTCTCTTATATACTCACCGCTTTATGTGGTTTTTAGTCTGTGTGCTTCCTGTAAGCATTTGCAACTTCTGCTCTATTTTGATCTCTCAAGAGCCTAGAGAAGACTCCTGTTTCTGGCCAAGATGTTGTTAACAGGGACCAGATTTACTCTCCCACCTGAAATAGCAAAAAACAACCTGGACAAAATACGTGAAACGGTGATTTTCAAGATGCTGAACACCAGCCAGCAAAAAGCAGTTATTCTTGATAGACTGGAAACAAATGAGATAAGCCTCATGATTGCTCGAGGTTACTACCTTGAGAGAATTTTTAGGTCACTAAGATGGGGAACTCATGTGGAACTGGTGGATTTCCTGAGTTGAGGAGATGGAGCTGACAGTCTGGTGAGACCAAAACCCAAAAGCCAAAGCCTATTGCCATTGAGTTGATTCTGACTCATAGCAACCCTATAGGAAAGACTCGAACTGCCTCACTGGGTTTCCAAGGGTATAAATCTTCACGGAAGTAGACTGCCACATCTTTCTTCGATGGAGTGGCTGGTGGGTTCCAACCTCCGACCTCTTAGTTAGCAGCTGAGTGCCTAACCGCTGTGCCATCAGAGCTCCTTTGGGAGACCGAGGCAGTTAGAATTTGTAGGATAGAATACCCGACAGGAGAGAACAGCATAGACAAAATCCCAGAGATCTGCAAAGGGGGCTCCTCAAGTATTCCAAGTACTGATCAATTCATGCATGTGAGAAAATTACCTAAAGTCAGGGAACCCATTGCCATCGAGTCGAATCTGATTTATAGTGACTCTACAGGACAGAGTAGAGCAGTCCATAGGGTTTCCAAGGAGCAACTGGTGGATTTGAATTGCCGACTTTTTGATTAGCCGTACCTTTTAACCACCGTGCCACCAGAGCTCCAAAAGAACCATCCAAAAAGATTAAAGGGAATAGTGCCTGGTATTCATACAGGGCCAGGAATCATGCCTGTTGCCACCAGCCAGACTGAAAAAACTTTTAACTACAGGGTGTTGGGTAGAATACTCAGGAAGATCTTGCCTCAGTAAACCCATCGCCATCAAGTTGATTCAGACTCACAGCAACCTTGTAGGACAGAGTAGAACTGCCCCATAGGGTTTCCAAGGAGCAGCTAGTGGATTCAAACTGCCAACCCTGTGGTTAGTAGCTGTATCACCTAACCATTGGGCAACCAGGGCTCCAAACCACTGGAAAACCAGGGCCCCACTCTTACCTCTATAATGGGAAGTAATTTACCCCAGACTCAGCATTTCTCCATACCCATCTAACAAACCATTAAAACAGGACCCAAAGGGATTGTAGTGCTTCCAAGTGACCGAGCTGCATCTTAGTACAAAGCTTATGAGTCAGAACTGACTCAACAGCAACTAACGACAACAATAGCTAATACGGCTCACTCAACAGAGTTAAAATTCACAATGTCTGGCTTCCATTCAACGTGTATCAGCTTTATGTTAAAAAAGTAGGTAGATAAAAATTAAAAAAAAAAAAAAAAAGAAGAAGTCCTGAATCGGACCTGTCTCGTGAAAAGTATGATATGTGAGATGAAAAATATACTGGATAAGATTAATGGCAGATTAGGCGTTGTATAAGAAAAGATTATGAAGATATAGCAGTAGAAAATATCCAAAATGAAACACAAAAAATAACCAAAAAGCATAGAGCATCAGTGAGCTGTGGGACAACCTCAGTATACATGGACTCTCCAAAGAAGGATGAAAGAAATAATGACCAGAAAAGTTCCATGTTTGCTGAGCACTCACAGATCAAAGAAGCTCAACAGATACCACGGACAAGAAACATGAGAAAAACGACACTGAGGCAAATCATAAGTAAATTGCTCAAAATCGTTACAAAATCATAAAAAGCAGACAGAAATAAAACAGACATGTTGAGTACAAAGACAGAGATAAGGATGACAGCCTGTTTCTTGTTGGGAACAATGGAAGTGAGAAGACAGTAGAACAACATCTTTCAAGTATTGAAAGGAGAAGACTTTAAACCAAGTATTTTATCTCCACCAACAAAAGCTTTCAGAAATGAAGGTGAAATCAAGATGTTTTCAGACGTACAAAAGCTGAAAGAATTCATCATCACTTGACCTGCGTTGAAAGAAGTGTAAAAGGGGAAGAAAATGATGTAAAATGGAAATACGGATATATATAAAATAAAGATATAAGAATTTTTTTCTTCTTGTTTAAATCTCTCTAAAGGATAATTGACTGTTTTTAAAAAATTATAAACATATTGTGAGGTTTATAACATAGCTGTAAGTAAATTATATGACAAGAATAGCATATAAAAAAACAAAAACAAACAAACCCATTGCTGTTGAGTCGATGCTGACTCATAGCGGCCCTATAGGGTAGAGTAGAACTGCCCCATAGAATTTCCAAGGAGCGCCTGGGGGATTCGAACTGCCAACTTTCTGGTTAACAGCCATAGCTCTTAACCACTTCGCCATCAGGGTTTCCGGGAGAGGAGAAATGGAAGTATACTAATATAGGGTTTTTATTCTATATGTGCAATGATATAATTTGAGGATAAAAAAAAGTGATAAATTAAAGATGTATGCTCTAAACCCTAAAGCAGCCGCTAAAATAACAAAACAAAGATTGTTAATAAGACAACAAAAGGAAGTAAAAAGCAGTAATCGAAAGTAATCCAAAACGAAGGCAGGAAGAAGGAAGAAAGAACAGATGGGACAAGAAGAAAACAGATAGCAAGGTGATAGACTTTAACGGTTTTTAATCATCACATTAAATCATTTTGATCTAAAGACTCCAATTAAAAGGAAGAGATTTTCAGATTGAATTAAAAAAGCAAGTTCCAAGTATATGATACCTATAAAGAAACATTTCTATAAAGACACAAATAGATTAAAGGTAACAATGGCAGAAAAAAAAAATGTACCGTGCTAACACTAGTCAAAATATTAGTGTTTAAGTAGATTTCAGAGCAAATAATTTTTACTAGGGTTGACATTTCATAATGCTGAAGTGGTCAGTTAATCTAAAGGATATAACATTACCCAAGGTTTATTCCCTTAACAACTAAGCTTCAAAATATATCAAGCAAGAGCTGATAGAACTGCAAGAAAAAATAGACAAATCTACAATTATAACCAGAGTTTCCAATACTTATCTTTCAATAATTGATAAAGTAGACAAAGAACCAGTGAAACTATAGAAAAGTTGAAAAACACTTTCAATCAACTTGACCTAATTGGATTTGTAGAATACTCCACCCAACAGCAGCAAAATGTACATTTTTTGAAGTAAACCCAGAACATTTATTACAATTGATCACATTCTAAGCCATACAGCAAGTCTCAGCAAAGAATGGTCTCTGACTACAATGGAATTAAATGAGAGATTGTTTGCTGAAAGATACCTGGAAACTATCCAAATATTTGAAAATTAAATAAATCACTTCTAAGTAACCGTTGAGATATAGAAGAGATCAGAAGGGAAATTAGAAAATATTTTCAACTGAATGACAATGAAAACACAACATGTCAGAATTTGTTGTTTGCCACTAAAGCAGTTCTTGGGCAAAATTTATAGTTCGTAAACACTTAGAAAATAAGAAAGGTCTCAAATCAGTGACCTCAGTTTAAGAAACTAGAAAAACAAGAGTGAAGTAAACTTAAAGCAAGCAGAAGGATGGAAATAATGAAGAACAAAGTGGAAATCAGTGAAACAGAAAACAGAATAACAATAATCAGTGAAACCAAAAACTGGTTCTTTGAGAAGATCAATAAAATTGACAAATCTTTAGCCAGACTGACTAGGAGAAAAAGAAGAAATAAATTACTAGTATCAGGAATGAAGTAAAATCAAAAAGCAGGGAATATTCCCCAATCCATTCTATGAGGGCACCTTTACCCTGATGTCAAAGCCAGACAGTGCTTGAGATTAGTGAAATTGTGGAGGCTCTACTTTTCATTTTGTCCTTCCTTCCTGCTATTGGACATGCATTCTTACCTATGGTATGGGATCGTAGCTGTTCCCTAGTTTCATAATAGGTGACATTTCCTGTTTTTCTTTAGGTTAGTAGATTTCAGGGAAGGAAGTAAACATGACATTACTATCCCCTCCCTTTAAACCAAATTCTTCCTGTTGAAACAGTCATCCCACCATTACAGCGTTCACTGACTTCTGTCTTCTTTACACTTCTGTAGAATTTATTTCTTAGTAATAGTTGTTATTTATATTTATTTCAAATTTTAATCTTTTGTTTTATCTAATTTCTTTCAAGTACTGTAATGGAATTTCTTTGATTTCTCTAGTTTTGAATGGAAAAGTTAAAATGGGTTATTTATCACAAAGATGCCTTCCAGCTCAGAAATTCTCGGATTCTCAAAACCCCTTCAAGAGAAGTAGCATAAGTGATATAGTTTAGAGTTTTATAGGTAATGAACAAGTCTTATGTAAAGTGGTTGGGCCAGTGTGACATAGGAACATAATGACAGTAAGTATTAGAACACAGAATAATACATCAACTGTGTTCTGTTGTGTGGATGCTAGAAACTTTATGATTTGCTCTTTCCTAAGAAAAGTCACACGTACCTTCCCTTCCCAATAAGTGATTTGTTACTGCTGCAGCAGGTGATGTAGGACTGGGGATTATATTTATCAGAACTCTTCTTTGTTAGATGTTTTATATTCTTTGTTTTATGTCATGCAGTGGGGCATTGTCAAAGTAATAAATTAATCAGAAACCACCATGGTACCAAGAAATACTTGATATTTCTAAGTGCTTAGTTTTATGCATATTTTTTCTTGTTCCCTTTTGTTTTAACTGCATAGGCTGCGAAAGTATAACTTGAAAAGGAAAAAAAGAGGAGTTTTTGGCGATCAGCAATATTAGAAAGAGGTGAGCCTGTGTTGAGTTAAGAGCTAATCTGTCCCCATGAAGGTTCCTGTGACATAGACTTGACTCTGGAAACTCAAGTGAAAGACATGGAAGAACGCTGTCAACGGTGAAACAGGAAGAAGAACGAAAGGAAGCGGTGCCACCTTTTCACACGGCCTGCGCTGGTGCTAGTCAGCCTTTGCCAGTCTTAATCACAGGGAAGGCATCCGTGGGAAAGACTATCATTAGCTTCATTTGCAGGTTAGCTATTTTGATCATGGTCTCTGGAAGAGTAACCAAATGCCTAAAAGAAAGAAAAGCAACAAAGTCACCCTCTCTCCCCTCAAATTAAACAGTACACCTCAAAAATCATCCCAGATGGTTCCCCACTGAAAAAATTTTCATGATTTTTCTATCATAATTTATTCCAGATTTAGTGAGATTCCTCATAAACAAGAATACATTTTTGTGGCATGACAGTAAGTTTTTCTTTCTATTTTTGTTTTTCTTTTCCCCCTGGGTAAACAAATATTTACCAGTTTGTAAGAGAAATTGAGCATTTCAAAGTTAAGTAGTAAGTCACTTTTTTTGATGGGAAGTTAGGTCAGATGGACTGTGGGTAGAATGGGGTTATTTTCCTTTTACTTCCATCCTTGGTCTTCCTCTCTCAGGTTTATGGCTGCGTACTGTTCAGCTGTGGATTTGGGATGTCTCTGATCTTTCTTGGGAAATTTAGCTTGTTGAATATGGGCAGAGGTGAATGTATTTTATGCTCTTATTTATGTGTGCCTTTTTCAGTTTATTAATACTTTAAGTATAAGGCAGATATAATGGAAATTGATAGAATAATGTAAAAAGTCCTTTAAACATGTTTTCTACATTAAATAAAGTTAGTAACTCTTCTATACACCGATAAGCAGATGGGGAAAAAAATTTATGTGGGAAATCCCACTTAAATTAATAATGATTTGCCATCAAAAGTTATAAAATAAATAGAAATGAAATCAGTATGAAATATATGGGAATTTATAATTATAAAATAATTATAAAACTAACTTGATGGGAAAAAAAGGAAAATATGACTAAAGAATCATACTTGTTACTTGAAGACAACATTGGAAAATAAACTTTCCAAATTTATACATTTAAATTCATTTTTAGTCAGTGTTATGAAGTTTATCTGAAAGAACAAATGTGTTGTAGGGGGAAAAAAATCACAAAATTGAGTAAAGCAAAAAGAAAGTTTTATTTGGCATATATTCAAAAAGACAGAAGTTGAGAAGCGGACAAGCATGCTGCCAGAGCTAATGCCTGCCTGAGTCCAAGGAAATATTACAGAAGAGGGAAGAACAGGAAAACAGACCAGCATGCTGCCACAGCCAAGTCTGCCCGAGGCCAGAGAATATCACAGAGTAGACAGAAGTGGGAAAACGGACAAGCACACTGCCACAGCCGTGTCTGCCCGAGTCCAAGGAAGGTTACAGAGTCATCAGTATATATTAGCATTAGAAATGGGGAAAACCATTGAAAGCTTCACCTTTTCACAGATTGGCTAGAAACTGCCATCCTAAATTTTGAATTGTCTTTCTTAACAATCATTGACAGGTTTCGGTAACAGTCAGGAGGGCCTTCATTGGTCCAACAAATTTCTGTTCACTATATGTTAAAAAAAAAAAAAATTTTTTTTTTAATATGTTAATAGAAAAAGACAAGAATGGAAAATCTTTTGTGTTCTGGCTTATGTAAAAGTTTCCCTAAAAGATATTTTCGAAGATTATTCTATCTATTGTCTTTATCTCAGGGCCCAGTTGATGTGTTCTTGTGAGTCCTTGTGAGCCCAGTGCCAGCTGGGTCACATTCTCTATGCTCAAGGACAGGGAATAATGACCCCAATATTATTTCCTAAATCACATGTGACACTAGCCAAGAAAATTTTGAAAAATAAGAGCAATGAGGAGGACATTCTCTATTTGATTTTAAAATGTATTAGTGAAATACATAGGTTAAAACAGTATGGGATTGGTCCCAGAACAGACAAGTGAAAAGAACAGAATTTTTAAAAATCAAGGAAGAGACCCAAATGTATGTAAGAGTTTAGTGTATGATAAAGATGATATTTCAAATCAATAGGAAACGGATGGCTACTTGATAAGTAATGAAGGACAACTGGCTCACTATTTGGTGACTAACAAGGTGGAACATACACTTTTACAAAATAAATTTTAGATGAGTAATGATTTGGGTATTAAAATTGAAGCTATAAAATATACTAATTAAAAATATGTTTGAGAATTTATGTTATCTTGGGAACAGGAAAGTCTAACCATGACACCAAAGACAAAAGCCTTCGAGAAAATAAATTAGACTATATAAAAATATTAATTCTTCCCCCTGAATAAATAAAAGCTGCAAAAAATACTTGGAGTATTTGAAAGGATTTCAATTCCTGTGTGTTTAGAGAGCTCTTGTTGCAATTTCGTTGATATGAAATGTCCAGAATAGGCCAGTCTTACAGAGACAGAAAAAACAGGAGTGTTTGCCTAGGGTTGTGGGGGGAGGAGGTGAGGTAGGGAGAGGGACTGAGATGATTGCTAATGGGTCTGAGAGTATGGTGATGGTTGAGCAACTCTGTGAATACACGAAAACCCATTGAATTATACACTTTAGATGAGTATGGTATGTAAATTATATCTCAATAAAGTTGTTAAAATTTTTCTGTTGCAAAACCACCACAGAAAATGGGCTAAGATCATAAAAAAGTCAGTAGAATAAAAGAAACGTGGATGGTTAGTAAACCTTCTCTCTCCATTAAATAAATGGGAGTTAAATCCACATTAAGATGCCGTCATTATAAATCTTTTAATTGACAAAGATTAGAAATATTAATACTCAGAATGTAAGAAATGGGTATGCTCACATGGAATTGGTGGAAATGTAAGTTGACTCAGCCTTGATGGGGAGCTGGGAAGATAGGTAATACGTCCCTGTGTAACAAAAACCTTAAATGTTTCTACTTATAAATTCTTGTTTCAGCAGTTCTACTAGAAATTTACCTGAGACTTTTTTCACTTAACAAAGTAATACAAATATTTCCATATTATCACAGTCTCTCAGGATTTTGTAATAACCCCATATAAATACATATTTAGGGGATGATAATCCAAACGAAATCCACTGCCGTCAAGTTTATTTCGATTCATGGCGACCCTACGGGACAGAGTAGAACTGCCCTGTAGGGTTTCAAAGGCTATATGTCCTCATGGAAGCAGACTGCTACATTTTTCTGCCACAGAGGGGGCTGGTGGGTTTGAACTGCTGACCTTTAGGTTAGCAGCCAAGTACTTTAACCACCGCTCCACCAGGGTTCCCCTTAGGGGATGATGCTTCTATATAAAACACTTTTATAAGAATTAATGCTTTTTAAATGGATTTTTGGTTTATCTTTTTGATAGTCGAGAAATTATTAAAAACAACTGAAAATCTTCAAGATGGGTCTTAAGGCAGACTGAACAACCACCTGAGAGCAAGTTAATTGCAAATTGCAAGAAATTGCGGTACCTTGCTTTTTGAAGAAATTTAAACCTGTTAATCAGTTAGGCTAGGTTTTGGAGCTTTAATTGTGAACAAGACACAGTCCCTGCCCTCATGAAGCTTATCTTCTAGTAGGGACTATGGAAAATCAAATAGGTACTTAAATTACAGCAAATTAAGTCCTGGGAACTGTGGGAACAGATAAGAAAGGTTATTGAGCTCCATCTTGCATGGTCAAAGAAGGTTTTCCAGGTTAAGGAATATCTAAGCTGACACGTGAAGGACAAATTGGGTTAGAAATTATCCAGGCAAAGAGGAATTTAAGGGAAGCGTTTCTGGCAGAGAGAATTACGTGTGCAAAGGCCCAGATGTAGGTTCATCTCTTCTTCCACCACCCTCTCCTTGTATGGCACAGTAGAATGGTGGGAGAACCATCAGTTATGTTGGAATCAGTAAATCAGAGAAAAACGACTGGTTAATAACTTCCAGTTTTCACAGTAGAGAGAGCATAAAGCTAGAAAGAAGAAAGGCATCAGACATAAGTGAACTCCCACTGTAATTATAGAAGGAGCCCTGGTGGTGCCGGGGGTAAGCACTCGATTGCTAACCGAAAGGTCGGCAGTTCGAACCCACCAGGTGCTCTGCAGGAGGAAAGATGTGGCAGTCTGCTTCTGTGGAATTACAGCCTTGGACACCCTGTGGGGCAGTTGTGTTCTGTCATATAGGGTCTCTATGAGTCAAAATTGACTCAACGGCAGTGGTTTTTTTTCATAATTATAGTGCAGTTTCACCTGTTTGAATATGCTAACTCCCTGGATAAGAAATGCAGGCTGTCAGAGGAGAAAGGTGAAAATGGAAACAGCTTTCTGAAATAGTACTGATTTTTTTTGGTGAGGAAGAAATAAAAGAATAATTTCATATCTGATCAAGATAAAACATTACTAGTACTTTCCTGTAAATAGTAAATATTTGCCACTGCATATGATAAAAAATAACTATCTTTTAATTGCTCTGCAGAGCAAATTCTGGAAGTGGCTACTATAGTCACACCCCTGTAGGGTGAAAAGCTGGGAGCCCTAGGAACAGAAGATCCTGTCTGTCTCCCCTTCTCCCACTCTGACTTCTCTATGCAGGGTGATGAACTAGGTAATATTTTAATGGTGTTACCTTTTTAATAATTTATTTTTTGCTGTTGAGAATATGCACAGCAGAACATAGCCAGTTCAACAATTATCTACATGTACAGTTCAGTGACGTTGATTACAGTCTTCCAGCTGTGCAGCCATTCTCACCACCTTTTCAGATTTGTTCTTTCTCATTGACATAAACTCACTGCTCCCTAAGTGTCCTGTCTAATCTTTCAAGTCGTTGACAGTTTGATCACGTAGGGACAGTTCTTAAAAGAGCACAATGCTCAAGGTAGACATTCTTTGCTAGTTAAGTTAAGCTATTGTTTGGTTTTAAGAAGACTTCAGAGATATTTCTGCTTTAAGGTTTAAAGATTATCTCAGGGCAATAGTTTTGGGGATTTATCTAGCCCCCATAGCTCCTGAAATCTGGAGTCCATGAAAATTTGAAATTCTCTTCTGCATTTTCCCATTTTGGTCAGAATTTTTCTATAGACTCTTTGGTCAAAATATTCAGTAATGGTAGGTGGATACCATGCACTTCTGCTGGCCTCATGCCAAAGGAGGCAGTTATGGAGGCACTTAGCTGTACATTCCATAGGAGCTAAGATTTACGAGGTTATTGACACCTCAGTATTGACTTGAGGATGCAGTATTCGTTCACCTGGGCCCTACTTGGCTTGCATCTCAACCTTGGGCTGTGGTTTGGTTACGTTCTTGACTAGTCCTGATGGTTTTACTTTGGATGCTGTGTACTGATAGGGGAGAGTTTGAAGAAACAAGTCTATGTTCCTTGAGCTACCTTTTCTAAAAAATTTCCTCTCTGGGAAATGGCTGAATAACATTTACAATTAAAAAAAAAAAAGAAATATGATGGAGTTTGCTCAAAAAGTTGGACGGGTGGATGAAAGCTAAGCCCCTTCCCCCTGCCCCCAATGTTAAACTGAGCATAAAACTTAACAAAAAAACTTACTTATTTTCATCTATATTCATTATCCTTTCCCTTTAAGAAGTACACAGGAGACTTTTGAGAGAGGTGAATGAAATTTGGTATAAAATCTGGTGAGGATTTTATACCAAATTTCTTTAAAGTTCTTTCTTTTTTTTTTTTCTAACTGTTGAAAGCATGAGTGAGGGGTTGGAGGAAACCTTGCTTTGGGAGAGAGACTCAAATCCAAGTTCTGACTTGACTTTGAATACTTATTGCAGAATAGATTTGGAAGTTGTCTTAGTTATCTAGTGCTGCCATAACAGAAATACCACAAGTGGATGGCTTTAACAAAGAGAAGTTATTTTCTCACAGTCTGGTAGGTTACAAGTCCAAATTCAGGGTGTCTGCTCCAGGAGAAGGCTTTCTGTCTCTGTCAGCTCTGGAGGAAGGTCCTAGTCCTCAATCTTCCCTGGTCGAGTAGCTTCTCAGGCGCAGTGACTCCACGTCCAAAGGATTAACTCTGCTTCTGGTGCTCTTTTCTTGGCGGTATGAGGTCCCCCATTTTCTGCTTGCTTCTCTTTCCTTTTATCTCTTAAGAGAGAAAAAGTGGTTAAGGCCACACCCCAGGGAGACTCCTTTTACCTTGGATCAGGGATGTGACCTGAGTGAGGGTGGTGTTAAAATCCCACCCTAATCCTCTTAACATAAAATTACAATCACAAAATGGAGGACAGCCACACAATCCTGGGAATCATGGCCTAACCAAGTTGATACATACATTTTTAATTTTGGGGGGGACATAATTCAATCTATGACAGAAGTAATATTAAAGATGATTCAGTCCTTTCTCGCCTTTTTTTTTTCTTTTAAATAATATTGTGTTTTCAGTGAAAGTTTACACAGCAGATTTGGGTCCCATTCAACAATTTCTACACAAATTGTTCAGTGAAATTGGTTACTTTTTTCACAGTGCGTGAACATTCTCATTAGTTCAGCTCTCGTTGTTCTGTTTCCAGTAATCTAGTTTCCGTACCCCCTTAAGTTCTTATCTTTATTTTAAAGTAATTGTTGGCCCTTTGGTCTCATACAGATGATTTTTTAAAGGAGAACAGTACTCACGGGTGATATTCTGTATTTTGCGAGCCAATCTTTTATTTAGCTAAAAGGTAACCTCAGGAGGTAGTTCTGGTTCAAGGTTTAAAGAGTATCCCAGGGCAATAGTCTTGGGAAGTCCTCTAGTCATAACCAGTCTAGTAATTATGGATTTTTTGAAGAAAGTGAGGTTCTGTTTCACATTTTTATGCCATTCTGTCAGGATTCATCTGTTGTGGCCTTGATCAAAACAATTGGTACTGGTAACCTGGCACCATCGAGTTCTTCTGGCCTCAGGGTAGATGAGGCCATGGTTCGTGTAGACAGTCCTGTAGACTCGTTTCTTCTTTGAGTCTTGGGTTTACTTTCTTTTTTGCTTCAGATGAGTAGAGACCAATCGCTGTATCTTAGATGGCCACTCACAAGCTTTTAAGACCCCAGACAGTACTCACCAGGCTAGGATGTAGAACAGAAACTTTGTGAACTGTATTATGCCATTTGACTGAGTTGTACCACAAGACGATGGTCCTAAGCCTTCAAACCCAGAAAACCAATTCTGTAAGGCATTTGATTATGTCTAAGAGCTATCTGTATCTGTGTCCACTATGTGCTTAATTATATATATGAGTGTATATGCATGCACACACATACATGCATATACATATACCTGTATATAACACACAGAAACCCCGGTGGCGTAGTGGTCAAGAACTATTGCTTCTAACCAAAAGGTCAGCAGTCTGAATTCACCAGGCGCTCCTTGGAAACCCTATAGGGCAGTTCTGCTCTGTCCTGTAGGGTTGCTGTGAGTCGAAATCAACTTGATGGCAGTGGGGTTTTTTTTGTTGTTATTATATATACACACATACATGTACATATACACATGTACACATGCATACATACATCTATACCTGGACTTACATTTTTTTGGTTATTGTTGCAAAATTATATATGCTGTAGTGATTATCAAAAGGTCCTTTTTTTCTTATGCACATCTTAGTAACATCATTTACCTAGGTCATGCTGTGCATACTTCACCCACATTCATTGTTGCATTTCTCATCACCAAAAATACCAAGCGTCTACTATCTAGAGAGTGACTGCCCCCACCCTCTCATCCCTGGTAATCACCAGTGAACGCTGGTCTCTATATATGCCTGTTCTTGTCTTTTTATAAAAGTGAGATCATACAGGATTTTTCCTTTTGTGATTGACTTATTTCATTCAACCACGTTATGTTTCGAAGACTTACCATTCTTTATGGCTGCATAGTATTCCATTGTATGTATGTACCATATTTTGCTTATCATTCATCTGTTGATGAGCGCTTAGATTGTTTTCATCTTTTTGCTATTGTGAATAATGCTGCTGTGAACATAGGTGTGCATATGTCTGTTTCTGTCGCTTCTATTTGATCTCTAGGGTATATTCCTAGAAGTGGGATTGGCGGATCATAAGATAGTTCTATTTCTAGTTTTTTGAGGAAGTGCCATAGTCTTTTCTGTAGTGGTTGTACCATTTTACAATTCCACCAGCAGTGGGTAAGGGCTCCAATCTCCTCACATTCTAGCCAATATTTGTTGTTTTCTGTTTTTATTTTTTATTTTAAATCAGGGCCATTTTAGCAGGGGTGAGATGGTATCTCCTTGTAGTTTTGATTTGCATAACGATCATGAACATCTTTTCATGTGTTTGTTGGCCACTTGAATATCCTCTTCATTGAAGTGTCTGTTCATGCCCTTTGCCTATTTTTTAATTGGGTTGTTACTGTTTTTGTTGCTGAGTTGCTGAAGTTTTCTATATATCTTAGAGATTAGACTTTTATTAGATAAAATGTCATTCACAAAGATTTTTTCCCAGTCTGAGGGTTGTCTTTTTGTTGTTTTGATAATGTTTTTTGATGAGCATAAGTATTTAATTTTTATGAGGTCTCAGTTATCTATCTACTGCTGTTTGTGCATTTTTAGTTGTGTTTAATAATCTGTTTCTGAAAAAAATTAGGTCCCATAATTTTGTCCATGTGTTTTCTTTGAAGAACTTTATAGTTTTAGCTTTAACATTTAGGTCTTTGATTGTTCCTTGCCTTTAAGATGAGCAGTGATTTTCTCAGGGACTCATATTGGTTGATAGAGAGTTGGACTAAAGTTTTGGTTTCTACTTCTGGTCTCTGTTTTTCCCGTGTTCATATTCACATTACAGGACTGAGTTTCTCATGGATCTTGTCAGGTTTTCCTAGTGAACCAATCTAAGCAAATAGGAGCAGTGACAACATTTTTAAGATACTGTTTGGAGGAGAGAGATCTTTTAATTCCACTGACAGTTCTGAAAAATAAAAGCACAGACTTGCTCTTTTTTTTTTAAACACTTTTTAAAATTCTACTTTAGATGAAGCTTAACAGAGCAAATCAGTTTCTCATTAAACAATTAATACACATATTGTTTTGTGACATTGGTTGCCAACCCCATGACGTGTCAGCACTCTCCCCTTCTTGACCAACTGGGTTCCCTGATACCAGCTTTCCTGTCCCATCCTGCCTTCTCATCCTTGCCCTTGGGCTGGTGTGCCCATTTAGCCTCATTTTGTTTTATGGGCTTGTCTAATCTTTGGCTGAAGGGTGAGTCTCGGGAGTGACTTCAGTACTGAGTTAAAAGGATATCTGGAGGCCATCCTCTTTAGGGGTTTCTCCAGTCTCTTTCAGAACAGTAAGTCTGGTCTTTTTTTTGTGAGTTAGAATTTTGTTTTACATTTGTCTTCAGCTCTGCTCAAGACCCTCTATTATAATCCCTGTCAGAGCGGTCGGTAGTGGTAGCCGGGCAGCATCTAATTGTGTGGGACTCAGTCTGGTGGAGGCTGTGGTAGTTGTGGCCCATTAGTCCTTCGAACTAATCTTTCCCTTGTGTCTCTCGTTGTCCTCCTTCTCCCTTGCTTCAGATGGGGCGGGACCAGTGGAGTATCTTAGATGGCCATTCACAGATTTTTAAGATTCCAGACGCTACTCACCAAAGAAGGATGTAAAACATTTTCTTTATAAACTATATGCTATGCCAGTAGAGCTAGATGTCCCTTGAGACCCTGGTTCCCAGTCGTGAGCCCAATACTTCGGTCTCTCAGGGAGTTTGGATGTGTCTATGAAGCTTCCATGACCTTGCCTGGGTCAAGTTGTGCTGACTTCCCCAGTATTGTGTACTGTCTTAACCTTCACCAAAGTTATCATTTATCTATTGTGTAGTTAGTGTTTTTCCCTCCCCAAAACCCATCAAAGATTATTTCTTTCTGTGCGTAAACCTTTTCATGAATTTTTACAATAGCGGTCTCATGCATTATTTGTCCTTCTGTGATTGACTTATTTCACTTAGCATAATGCCCTCCAGATTCATCCATGTTGTGAGATGTTTCACAGATTCATCATTGTTCTTTATTGTTGTGTATGTATGTATGTGTGTGTGTGTACCATAGTTTGTTTATCCATTTATCTGTTGATGAGCATTTAGGTTGTTTTCATCTTTTTGCTATTGTGAATAACTCTGCAAGGAACATGGGTGTGCGTATGTCTATTCATGTGATGGCTCTTGTTTCTCTAGGATACATTCCTAGGATTGCTGGATCATACCATATTTCTATTTCTAGAGTCTTAAGGAAGTGCCATATTGTTTTCCAAAATGGTTGTACCATTTTACATTCCCACTAGCAGTGCATAAGACTTCTAGTCTCCCTGCAGCCTCTGCAACATTTGTTATTTTCTGTTTTTTGGTTTCCTGCCAGTATGTTGGGGTGAGATGGTATCTCATTGTAGTTTAGATTTGCATTTCTCTAATGGCTAATGATTGTGAGCACTTCCTCCTGTGTCTGTAGCTGCCTGAATGTCTTATTTGGTGAAGTGTCCTTTGCCTGTTTAAAGGCACAGGCTCTTAAAAGGGTAGCATATGATTTTGTAATAACTTATTTTTTATGCAATAAACTCTCCTTAGTACCGATTGTAGTGTTGGCTCTCCTCTGCTTTTGGATCTTAGAAGAGTAGGATAGAACCCACCTTGATAACCCCAGAAAACCACATGGATTTTCAGATATTTTATAATATTGTCCTGTGGCCTAGACTGAAGTTACAAGAAATTATGAAGTTAGGAGAAGACTCCAATGTGTGTTTGACATGTTTTTTGGAGGAGGAGAGAATTTTGAAGCATTTTCCCTTGTAGGAAACTGGACTTGCTGTTTATTTGCTGATCATAGACCTGTTGTCACTTTTTTGTGCTCCTTTTTCAAACCATTTCAAATTCTTGTTGGAAGTATGTTAATATCTGAACCCTCTTACTGCTTTCTTTCCTCTTGGTCCCATAAAATGAAAACAAAAAGAAATTGTGTGTTTTCTTTAACAATGTAATTACAGCTGATATTCACTGAGTACTTCCTGAGTGTCAGGCACTTTGTTGAGCTTTTTACATGTATTTTAAAATTTAATCATTATGTATCTCTGTGGGAGAGAATGCTGTTATCTGAATTTTATAGATGAAACACAAAAAATAAGTAAAGTAGGAATTCAAACATAGGCAGTCGTTTAACCATGCAATTCTATTGCCTCTCAACATAAAAGTGTTACAGATCCCAATATAAAGGGCCTAGGACTTACTGAACAAGATCAGAGGTGGCCATTCACATTATAAAATGATTTAATGGGGGAGTTTCTTTTAAAAAGCTGGGTTACAGGGTATGTGCTCTCTGGTCAGAAACCTAGAGTGAGCCCTCTCATTTGGTGTGGAACATTTCTCTTACCCTTCTTGATGCCACTTAATGAGCCACAAGTCTTCCCATGGTTTAGTGGGTTATCCCTGTTCTAGCCATTGTTCTTTTTTGCAAAGAATAGCCCAGCACTGCTTTGGTGGGTAAAGGAGTTGAGCTGAAAGAGGAAGTTGGCTGGTGTGTTGAGGTGTAAGAATTTGTTTAAATGCCTGAAGGATAAGAATCAGGATCAGCACAAAGGTGGTTCCTATGAGATGGACAGACAGACTGCCGCTGTCCAACTTCTGTACACCTTCTACCTTATTGACTGTCTCGTTATCCAACATTTTGCATTTATGACAATATTAAAAAACCTACTGACTATTTTGTGCATGTATAAGGTATGCCTGGCAGTAACAAACACCAAGGTGCAAGGCAAGAGTAATACTGGCTTTGATGGTTAAGGTTATGTTTGCTTGGCTGGGCCATGGTTTTCAGTGGTTTGGCAGTTACGTAATGATGTAATTTGGCAGCTATGTAATGATGTAGTTGACGTAGTGGTTAAGCGCCATGGCTGCTAACCAAAAGGCCGGCAGTTCGAATCCACCAGGCACTCCTTGGAAACTCTATGGGGCAGTTCTACTCTGTCCTATACAGTCACTATGAATCGGAATCAACTTGATGGCAACGGGTTTTTTAATCATCCTCTATTTTTGTATAACACCGATTTTGCATAATGACCTGAGCTTTGGAATTTCTAACCATATTTATAAGTGAAGAGAGGGTGTACCATTTCTGACACCAGCCATCTACTTCTCTGCTGGGTTTGATAATTCATTGTGATGGCTACACAGAACTCAAAGACTGTATTCATACTTATGTGGTTAATTAGGGAACTCAGGATCAGGGTTGGGAGGCAAGTAGGTAAGATTTGGAAGGCTCGGCCAAAGTGGAAAGCACATCCCTCCCTTCTTCAATGTAGTATAGCTCTCTCAGCTCCCCTTCTCTTGGCCGTAGAAGCAGACAGACCCTTCTCTAGGCTGTGCAAACAGACAGGCCCTTCTCTCGGCCATGCGTGCCCCCTCTTGGCCCCCTCAGGGCAGACGCCCTCTCAGTCCCCTCAGGACAGACCTCCTCTTGGCCTTAGAGTTACAGCTCTCAGTATAGTTGGGCATCTGCTGCTTCCAAAAGCAGGCCAGCTCAGCCCTCACACTGCCTCTGGCCTCTCCGCTGCTAACTGGCCCAGCTCATAGCCAGTATAGCAGCTTGCTCAGCTCTCTCAGCTGCTTTCCTAGCCGTAGCTTTCTGCCCTCACTGCTGACTCTGCTGCAGGGCCCCTCTGGATCTGTCACTGCCTTCAGGGTTACAGCCCTTGACCTGTATTACAGCTCCTTTAGGAGGTTCCTCACTTCCTGTCTTTCTTGTTACTTCTCTCTTCTTGCCTCTGTGGGGTTGACTGCTTATTTAAGCAAACTCCTTGTCAGTTTTAAGGCATGACCCTCGCAGTAGGACCACTGATCAATCCCTGCAAATCACTCCATTCTATTAGGTGGTTTTATGTACCACTGTTTGTGTAACAAATTGACCAGTCCCTGAAAGATGCATAAAATAGACCAATCACAGGGTAGACTGCAGCTCAGGTCCAGACAAAAAGCACCATCATGTTGTTTACAGTTTACCAGGACATGTCAATCAACTGGGACAAAAGTAACAAATGTTTTGGGATAGAAAACAACTTGGGAGCACCCCCCCCCCCACCCAAGTTGCTTCTCCAAAGAACTAGGACAAAGTCAGTCCTCAGGGCTTAGGGAGAAAACCTCTCAAGCTGTTTATTCAAGGAACTAAGGGAAAAGGCCACCTAAAGGAACTCATTTCACTACACTTGGGCATGGTAGAGACCGTGATGAACATGTACAGGTAAATGGTTATTCATTTTATATGCAAATGTTAGGAATACATCTGTTTTATAAAACAAGAAGTCCAGATGTCAGTTTCAAAATCTGCACACTCTATTTTGACTAATTTATTTTAGTTTGATCATCCTTTAGGAGATTGTTAGGACTTAGAGCCTCAAATCCATCTTGAAGCTTTGGAGGGTATTTGCATGCTTAGTAACGATCTTGAATATCTGGTTGTTGCATATAAGGTTACATCACTGTGTGACCTGGTCTTGGTAATTCCCGTTTAAGGATATTGACAAAGAAGAAGTGGAGGTAGTTTTTCTTTTTTTAAGATTCTAAACGGATTGAAAAAATATTCTTTATTGCACTTCGTTTTTCATTTAAATAGTATTTTTATCAAGAAAATATAATGCTCAAATGACACATCCTATTTAGTTATTTTTATGGGTAATCTTTAAAAAAAAAAACAGTAGTGTCAAAAGTTTGCTGCTACGCTAGGAATATGCAATTATCTGGGTGTGGAGAGTTCTATTTTTGTGCTTCTCATAGAGCTTTGCTCAATTCACAGGCCAGAGTGATCGCTATGTGATTAGAAGTGGCTCAGTGTTAGCTTTTTCCGCTGGGTGTTTTTTCTATTCTAATTTAGTGTTTTGAATTAAATATTTTCTGAGTGAAACTTCTATTTCCCTGAGTTCTCAGTTAATTCAGCTGCTTCAGGTACAGCCAGCCAGAGCTAACCCCTAAAAATTATTTTCTTGAATGAAAATTCTTTCTCGTGTATGAAGTACATACATGTTCTTTTATTTGATATTCATTATAAGGGAACAGCATACCCTTTTTCGGTAAAAGGCCAAATGATAAATACTTTAGACTTTGTGGCCCATACTGTCTCCGTTCCAGCTGAACTCTGCTGTTGTAGCATGAAAGCTGTGATAGACAGTATATAAATGAATAAGCTTGGCTGTGTTTTTCAATAAAACTTTTTTTATGGACAATGAAATTTCAGTTTAATACAATTTCCATGTGTCATGAAATATTACTCTTTTTTTTTTTTCAGCCATTTAAAAATATAAAAACCATTTTAACTCATGGGATGTACAAAAACAGGTGACACACCAGTCTAGGCTGATGAGCTATAGTTTACTGACTCCATGAACCTATGAGATTTTATACAAATAATCTTATAGTTGTAGAAATCACTATTTGGACAGTCTAAATTACTTTTTCAAAGTTTTATAGTGAATAATAATTGTATCTAGTTCTGATTGCCAATGTGTCAGTCTGTCTGACTCTTTTGAATAAATCTATACTTTTTGTTACTTTTGTCTTTCTAAAAAGTCCTCTTAACTGACATTTTATTGAGGTAGGCATTAAATAAAGATTGTTGGATAAGGGCAGCGTGCATAGTGCCAAGGATATAAAGACTAATAAGATAGAAATCCTTGCCCACAAAGAGTTTATAATCTAGGGAGAGACACAGAAAAATAAAATCATGTTAATCCCTTATACATTTTCAAAATCCCCAAAGCTTAAAAACATTTTTTCATAATTTGTTTTATTTTTGTTGTTGAAAATATACACAGCAGAACACACACCAGTTCAACAATCTCTACACATACAATTCGGTGACATTGGTTACATTCAAGTTGTGCAACCATTTTCACCGTCCTTTTCTGAATTGTCCCTCCCCCGTTAACATAAACTGACTGCCCCCTAAGTGTCTTATCTGGTCTTTCAAGTTGCTGTTGTTAGTTTGATTCCATATAGATAGATCTTAAAAGAGCACAGTGCACAAGGCAGACTTTCTTTACTAGTTAAGCTGAACTATTGTTTGCTTTTAAGAAGACTGCAGGGAATATTTTTGGTTTAAGGGTTAAAGATATCTCAGGACAGTAGTTTCAGGGGTTCATCCAGCTTCCATGGCTCCAGAAAGCCTGGATCCTGTAAGAATTTGAAATTCTGTTCTGCATTTTCCCCCTTTTGATCAGGATTCTTTTATAGAAACTTTGATCAAAATGTTCAGTAATGGTAGCCAGGCACCATCCCATTCTTCTGGTCTCATGGTAGAGGAGGCAGTTGTTCATGGAGGCAATTAACCACATGTTCCATTTCCTCCTTCTATTCCTGACTCTTTTTCCTCTGTTGCTCCAGGTGAATAGAGACCAGTGGTACCTTGGATGGCTGCTTGCAAGCTTTTTAAAACACCAGGCACTGCACAGTGAACTAGGAGGTAGAACAGAGCACTGACCACATTATTAGGCCAATTAACTGGGATGTCCAATGATACATGACCCTAAACCTCCAAACCAAGGAACTAAATCTTTTTTCTTTTATTTCGAAGGAGCTGGTATGCCGTGGGAGTGTGCACTCCCGCAAAGTGGGGTGGTGTGTGTTTTACTTAATACAAAAGAGTTGGCTGGCGTTGGAGAAGGGGAAACTAATATTTACTGAAAGCCTTTTTGTTCTTGTCATCCATGCAAGATATTTTGGTTTTTTGTTTTTTGATTACTTTTATTGTTTACCAAAACCCTGCGATATGTTGATATCATAATTCCCTACAGATAAGGAGAAGTGAGGCTCACAGATGTTAAGAAATTCAAATAGCAAGTTGTATAGCCGGTATAGTAACCGGGTTTATAACTTTCTATTTGGCTTAGATTTAGAAAGAATAATGGGATGTAGCACTCATTTATCAAGTGATGACTTTATTCCAGGCATTTAGATATATAATATACCAAATAATTTTTGTAAAAATTAGGTGTTTTGTTCATTTATCAGAGGGAGATGAATCTCAGAATGTTAAATTCTACGTTTAATAAGATTTAAGTTGGGATTAGTAGCCTTTCTGCCTCCGTGGCCCCTGTTTGATCCTTGGATTTCTTTTACCTGGGGCTTTTTAAGTTTTTTAGCACAACGTACAGCAATAATCACATTTTGAATCCTGATTTAGCAAGTGTGCGCGTACATGCTACAGACGTGTGCACATGCACACATGAAACATGTTTCATGAAACATCATTTACCCTTATTTCTGATAATGCTCTCAAAATTTCTGTTCTTTTTCATAAAAAAGAAACATTTGTCCTGACTTGCTAAAATGATTAAATGAACCTCTAACGAGTTGTGACCTACAGTTTGACAAACATTACCTTATAGCAGGCAAGCTGTACAGATTCAGTTTACACACTATGGAGTGCTTTTGTAAGAGGCAGCCTACCTGCTCATCGGGTTCCAACTCCTAGGGACCCTGTGTAACAGAGCAGAGCTGTCCTGTAGGCTTTCCTAGGCTGTGATCTTCACGTGAGCAGATTGCCGGGTCTTTTCTCCCGCGGAGCTGCTGTGTAGTTTGAAACCGCCAGCCTTTGGTTAGTAGCCGTGCGCTTAACCACTGCGCCACACACAGCTCCTTATTTAGTTTCTAGCCTTTGCTAAATTTTCTGTGTTAAAATTGGGTTGTTAGGAGAAGTGAGACTAGAATATATTGGTTTTAGGTACTGATTTTTATAAAATAAATTGGAAACAAAATGGTGCGTTACGCAAAAGGAACCTCTTTCTCAGCTGTTTTTCGTGAACGCCCCTGTTTTTGGTTGCCGGTTGCTTTACTGTCTTGCTGCGTGATGCTTTGTTGTGTAGACATCTGATGCTTTATAAGGCTCAACTTGTAACATTTCTTCTTTTTTTTTTTTTTTTAAATACGTGCTATTTAGCTCTAATTAGTGTTATTAACTTGAATAGCATGAATGTGTAAACCAGCCTAATGCGTTCTCTCTTTGCCCTACATAAGAATTCTGTTGTCTTCCATGATTATGAAATATTCATTCTCCATCCTGAGGTAATTATTACTTTCTATGAAGTGTAATTTTTGAGCATTCAGATATTATTTTTTTAGCAAGAGTTGTTTTTGAAGTGTAAAGTATATATTTAAGCACATGTAATAAGTTATGTTTGATTTTTCTAGGGCTGCACTGGAAGAAGTAGAAGGAGATGTGGCAGAATTGGAACTGAAACTTGATAAGGTAAATTTACATTTGTAACTTTTGGAAACAGTAATTCTTTCTTTCCATAAATAATGACTAGTGTCTATTATACTAGATCCTTCGCATTACTTTTTTTTATTACAATATTTTATTGTGTTTTTGGTTTAAGTTTACATAGCAAATTAGGTTCCATTTACAAGTTCTGTACGGCAACATTGGCTACATTTTTTACAGTGTGTCTGCGTTCTCATTATTTCTGCTCTGGTGGTTCTATCCTCATTAATCTAGCTTCCTTGCAGCCCCTGATCCCTTACCTTCTCGTCTTTGCTTTAGGGTAAATGTTGACTATTTACTTGCGGGTGATATTCTTTGTTTTATGAGCCAACCTGATATTTTCCTGAAAGGTGACTTCGAGGTGTGGTTTCAGTACAAAGTTTAAGGAGTGTCTGAGGCCTCTTTCCTTTCCATATGAAGTTGGCGATTTGTTTTGTCCTTTCAGTAAAGTATGTTGTTGGGATTTGGATCGGGATTGCATTATGTGCGTATGATGGAATGTTCTTCCATTTATGTAGGTCTCTTTTATCCTATTACTTCTTTTATCCCTTTGAGGATAAATGCTATTATTATCCCAAATTTACTTATGAGGAGACTGATGCTGGAGACATTCATTAAGTAGCTTGTCCAAAATCTTATCTCTGTGCCAAAGCAAGAATTTGAATTCATGTCTGACTCCAAAGCTCACTAGACATCCTTTACGTTATCCCTTCCCCGTCAAAAAGATAGTGTCTGTCTTTTTGTTGTTTGTTTATTATTACCATTATTTATTGTGTGATAAATGCAAGTAATGAAGCATTTGCCGTTTCAACATTCAGTGACATTAATTATGTTTATGATATTGTTCAACCCTCACTATTATCCATGTCCAAATTTGTCTATCACCCTTAGCAGAAGCTCAGTGTCCACTAATGAGTTCCCCTTTCCTTCCCTCCTGCCTGCCTCTGGTAACCAGTAATACTTTGGTCTGTGTATGCTTGCCTGTTCTAGCTATTTCATACGTATGTATGTTTTTTGATGCTTACGGGATTTCATTCATAACCTGACCATTCTTGTTTATAAATTTGTATGTGTACAGGTTCTAATATAAATATGCGTTAAAATACTGATTCTAATTTTTTTTTTAGCTAATGACAGAAATACTTACGATATATTTAATAACTGATATTAAGTGGTTATATTTTTTCTGAGTGTAAATGTACATTGATTTCCACCTTCTATATTAACGATCGATAAGCTTTCTGCATCTGTGGACTGCCTGCCGTGTATCATGCATCATGCTGGGTGTTAGAGACAGCAGAGTAAGTAAGACATGACTTCGGGTCCCAGGAACCATTGTTCAGTGAAATTTCTCTCTTAAAAATTCTGGAGTCAGATGCATATATTTGAAATACCTTTTCTGAAGTTAATTTCTTATTAATATAATTATTTTTGTAAATGGTATTGCCGAATAAAGCAGTGCTTCTCAAACCTTACTGTGCATAGAAATCACCTGGGGATTTGGTGGAAATACAGGTTCTGATTCAGTAGGTCTGAGGTACCTGGGATTCTGTGTTTCTAAGCAGATTCTAGGTCATGCCAGTGTTGTTGGTGCATGGACCACACACCTTGAGTAGCAAGGATGTCAAATGTATTACTTAGGCTGAAAGTTTTCAACTGTTTTGAAATCATGGAACATACATATATATAGACACACACACACACACATATGTAATACAGAAGCTTTATAAAGCAGTAGTATTATATGTATAAAATAAATGAATAAATAGAACTTTAGAAAATATTTATTAATAAGTTATTTTTGTGTAGTGCTTGGTTCCCTGGGTGGCGCAAATGGTTAAGCGCCTCACTACTAACTGAAAGGTTGGTGGTTTGAACTCAGAGGTGCCTCAGGAGAAAGGCCTGGCAGTCTGCTTCTGAAAGGTCACAGCCATGAAAACCCCATGGAGTACAGTTTCACTCTGCGTGGGGTCACCATAAGTTGGAATCAACTCAAGAATTTTTTTTATAGTATATATTTTTTTATTTTTGTAATAATTCTGTAAGCTAGGTAGGACAAGTGGTGTTATTTCCATTTTATAAATGAGGCTACCAAAGCCCAAAAAAATGAAGTGGACTTGTCTCAAATCACAGTTCGAAGAGACAGAACCAAGGTTAGAACCCATATGTTCGACTCTTAGTCCAGTGCTCTTACATACCACTGTACTGCAGGGTCCATTTTTGGGGAGCACATGCCATTTGGAGATTTTCTGGGGAACCTTAACAAATTTCCAGGCAAGTGTTTTTTAAAAATTAAAATTTTAATAATGCATAGGGCTGTTATTTTCAAATGGCTTTCTTTGTTTTCTACTTAAAAATTGTTTTTTCTTAAACATTAAATATTTAGTTTTGATTTTCTGGTAGCCTTGTGAGAGAATTTATAGATGGGCAAGACTTTTTAAAAAGAATCAAAGAGTAGTATAATAAGGATATCCTCTTCAGAGCCCTGGTGGTGCAGTGGTTAGCGCTCAGCTGCTAACCAAAAGGTTGGCAATTTGAACCTACCAGCTGCTCTGCAGGAGAAAGATGTGGTATTTTGCTGTCTTAAAGATTACAGCCTTGGAAGCCCTATGGGGCAGTTCTGCTCTGTGCTATAGGGTTGCTATGAGTAAGAATTGACTTGAAGGCAGTGGGGTTATCCTCCTTAGATAGAACTGCATCTAAATCATGTGAAACACTTTGAAGGGGGCAAAAAAAACCCTCAAATTTTAAAGTACCTAAACACCCAGAATCCACTGGCAGCATTTTAGTTAATGATAATGCTTTTACGAGTGGCTGTTGTTCTTTATATGATTTGGTTGAGGGTGAGGGAGACTGGCTGAATCTTAAGACTGGAAGAATAAAATCTTAAACAAGGTATGAAAACATTGGCATTCAGTGCTAAGAACTCTAAGCCCTTCTAAAGAGTCATTCTTAGGTCTACTGAGGGCATCATGGAAACTTGTCATCTTTTAAAATGTCACCTCCCCCCAAATGGAAATTCCAAACTTAATCTCACTCCTTTATAAAACATACTCCCTCCCAAATTCTTTTTTTTTTTTTTTTTTGTTTCTCCCACATTCTTAAGCTATTGTATATCACTTCTACATTAGAATTATGGGGAGTTAGCACAGACAGACTGAGAGAAACAGGAAATGGCTGTTATTGAAGGCGGTGGCATTGAAGGACAAGAAGGGGTGGTGGTGCCCAAGACCAGTTTTAGTGATTTCCTAACTTTCTGCAGGGCAAGTTCTACCTGTACTATCATTGTAAATCATGCCAGAGACAGGTTAAACTAGCCTGGTGACTTAGGTTACATGTATTTTGTTTATGATGTGTGCCACCAGTAGTTACGTTCTTTCTGGTGGTATTGCTCTGCTGGGTTCAATTATTTAGCCGCCCTGGCAGGTGTTCTGCATTGTGGCAGCATCATAGAGTATCATAGCTGCCATCTAGATATAATTTCTTAATCTATTGCATCTTCTCACTGAAAGCTTGCTCCCCTCTTTGTTAAGCAGAAATCCTTTAAATCTCAGCTGAACCAAACTTCAGTTCTTTTTTTTTTTACACTGCATTGCTTCTTGTACGTGCTTCCATTTAAACTGTTAAAATACTATTGTAGTTTTTGGTTTGTAACATACTGTAGTAGTTAAGAGCACAACTCTTAGAGCAAGGATACCTGGGTTTGAATGGGGTTCTACCATTTACTGGCTGTGTGACCTTGGGCAAGTTCCTTAACCTTTTTGTTCCTCAGTTTTTTCATCTGCAAAATGGGGAAAATAAGAATATCTATCTATGTCCTAGGGTTATTATGAGAATAAGATGAAATAATACACGTAAAGTGCTTAGCACAGTTCTTGGCACATGTAAGTCCCAGATGTTAATGGTGGTGATGATGATAGCTCTTCAACAGACTGTTAGCTCCTTGAAGGCAGAGACTGTTTTTAAAGGAAAAACAAAACCCCAAAACTCTTTTGTTGTGCACTGCTGTGTACCAAGTCCTGTGTTTTACTTGCATGATGTCTAGTCCCTACAACAATGTTGCAAATTTGTGTTATCCCCAATTTGCACATGAAAAAATGAGACTTAAAGAAATGTTACTTATTCAAGGATAGCCAAAAACTAAGTTGTTTCGTTTTCCCATTATTTGACAAAATGCCTAGGACATAGTTATTATCACTTAGAAAAAATTTGCTCAGTGTATGAGGCTACTACTTGATAATTTTAATCAACTTTGCATTTACTCTTACTCTTAGGAAAAAATCTTCTCACTTTGTGGCTTATGTTATTCAGTTATATCTTGTTCATTGTGGTCATCTAGTAAGGATTTTGACAGCTGACAAAGTTTCCCTTTTTCCCCAAGTCAGACCTTCATCCTGGATAGCTTACATGTGGTTCAGTAATATGACAAGTTGATTTTCTCTTTAACTCTTGTGATACCAAAAAATACTCATTGCCATTGAGTTGATTCCAGCTCACAGTGACCCTTGATAGTCACCTCTATTGTACTTCTGGTACCTGCTTTCATGGCCATATTCTACGCCTCGTCACGCAGAGTTCTAATCTCTGAAATCTGCAATGTTGAGATTTTACTTTCTGATTTGCCTCTGCAGTTCTTCCAGTTCTCATTCTCACTCCTTCTGCTTCTATTCTTCAAGCTTACCCAGACCTCTAGTCTTTCAGTCTGTCCACTTCTGATATTTCAGATTTCTTCTTAATTCACTTTCCTTTCAGCCTGCTTTTTCACACTTTCACCAACAGCGTATGACAGTGCCTCTTTCCCCACACCTGTACTCCACAACAGCTTGCTCTCAGACTCTCTGATCTTTGCTGTTCTGTTAAAAAAAAGCAGTCATTTGCATTTCTTTTATTATGAATGAAATTGAACAACTTTTCATGGGTTTAAGAGACATTTGTATTTCCTTTTCTGGAAATTATCTGTACAAGCCCTTTGCCGAATTTTCTGAACTTAAAAAGTGATTTATATACAGCCTTTCTTATAGTAGGGAAATTAGCCTTGTGCGACTTATTGCTCATATTGTTTTCCCATATTGTCATTAGTCTTTAAAGTTTTTTTTTCTTGTAGAAATGTTTTATTTTTATGTACCTGAATTTATTAATTTTTTTCGTTGCTGATTTTTGAGTTTTACATCTTCTTAGAAAGGCCTTTCCCACTTTGAGATTATGAAACATGTAACTTCCTGTTTTCTCAGGATACCTCTTGATTTTATTTTTTATGTTTAGATCTTTACTCTATCTGAAATTAATTCGAGGGTTTGGAATCCAATTTAGTTTCTTCTTTTTTTAAAATCTCTCTCTCTAGGTGGCTATTTAGTTGTCTCTGTTATTTACTAGATAATCTCTTTCCCTCCCCTGCTTGCTAGAATATTACTTTTATTAAATATTACATACTGGTATCTGTTTCTTGACTTCTCAGTTCTGTACCATTGATCATTTGTCTCTTCACATCTATTACCAGACTTTAATTTCTGTACCTTCATATTTTAATATCATATTTTAGAAACCCTGGTGGCGTAGTGGTTAAGTGCTATGGCTGCTAACCAAAGGGTCGACAGTTCAAATCTGCCAGAAGCTCCTTGGAAACTGTGGGGCAGTTCTACTCTGTCCTATCAGGTCGCTATGAGTCGGAATCAACTCAACGGCACTGGGTTTGGTTTTTATAGGGATACTACTCTTTTTCAATTTTTTTTTCTTTTTGTGCATGCTGGTTACTACATATGAACTTATAGAATTAGTTCTTCTAGTTATTAGAATTTTTTTTTTTTTGGGTAACTGACAAATTATTTAAAAGACTGGACTTTGCCAGCATTTCTCATAGTGGGTTTTATGGAATGCTGGTCCTGTGAGATGTTTCTTCTAAAGAGAATTCCACAATTACGTATTTTTGAGAAATGCTGAATATAATACCTTCTCTCTTGGATTCATAGTGCGTATTAATATGTCAGAAATTCTTAAAGGTTCAACAACTTAAAAAAACCTGTTTAACGTCAAAAAACTTAGAGTTTCCCAGACTTAACTTGATCACAGAATCTTTATTTGGTGCAGAATATTCCTGCAGGATGGTCAGTAGCATATGTGTTGGGAAACAATGACCTCTGATCGTGTCTTCTTCTTTATCTACTGTGCATAACTCACCGTAATCTGGCTGCTGCACCCTTTTCCCCCACAACCAGTTTTTCTTAAAACTCTCCTTGCCAGGATTACTGGTGACTCTTGGTCATGAAATCCATTAGGCACTTTTTTCATCTCTTTAAAACTTGACCTTTATGGATTTTCATCCTATCTGTCATTTTTGGCACTTTGTTCTTTATTGACTTTGGTGAAATCATTTTCTTGGTTTTCCTCCTACTTTTACCTGTTCCTCTTTAGTCTTATTTGGGGAATCTTTTTTTTTTTTTAACTGTACTTTAGGTGAAGGTTTGCAGAACAAACTACCTTCTCAGTAAATAGTACACGTATTGTTTTGTGACTTTGGTTACCAACCCCACGATATGTCAACACTGTCCCATCCTCGACCTTGGGTTCCCCGTTACCAGCTTTCCTGTTCCTTCCTTCCTTCTAGTCCTTGCCTCTGGGCTGGTGTGCCCCTTTTGTTTTCTTTTGTTTTATGGGTCTGTCTAATCTTTGGCTAAAGGGTGAACCTGGGGAGTGACTTCATTACTGAGCTAAAGGGGTGCCTGGGGGCCGTACTCGTGGGATTTCTTCAGTCGCTGTCAGGCCGGTAAGTCTGGTCTTTTTTTGTGAGTTAGAATTTTGTTCTACATTTTTCTCCAGCTCTGTCCAGGACCCTCTATTGTGAACCCTGTCAGAGCAGTCATGGTGGTAGCTGGGCACCATCTATTTGTACTGGACTCAGTCTGGTGAAGGCTGTAGTAGTTGTCCAAAGTAGTCCTTAAGACTAATCTTTCCCTTTTGTCTTCTTCCTTGCTCCAGAATGGATGAGACCAGTGGAGTATCTTAGATGGCTGCTCACAAGCTTTTAAGACCCCAGATGCTACTCACCAAAGTAGAATGTAGACTGTTTTCTTTATAAACTATGTTATGCCAATTGCACTAGATGTTCCCTGAGACCATAGTCGCCACAGCTGGGGAGTCTTCTTATATGCTCAACCTTTGCTTTCTTTCTAGAATATATCACCAACACTGTGTATTTGCTGATGTCTCCACCACTATCTGCAGCCCACTCCTCTGTTCTAAGCTTCAAACATCTGTTTTCTGTTGTGTTTGATAGACTTTCCACTTGGCTTGTCTCATTTTTTTTTTTTGTCTCATAGGCCCATATAGCTCAGGCCCAACGTGGTTAAAACAGGAGTCTCAGCTCTGCTAGCCAGTGTGGTGTCTTTGTGCAAACTAGCATCCTGTAGCAGATGCAGCCTGTGTCAGGGCTCCTGCAGAGCTTGGCAAGCAGAGTGCAGGCTGGATTTCAGCACCTACCCTCCCCCTTGGCAGAGCAGTCTGCTTAGCTGTGCTGGAGTCCTCCACAGCAGTTCTTGCATTGGTTGCTCCGCTTCTCTCCCTGCTTGCTGATTTAATTCAGGCTACCTCCTTGTCTTTACTCGTTCTATTTTCTTGTCTTTATTTTTCCCCTTTAAGGTTACCAGTCTAAAGTGAAACTCTGATCAACTCACCCAATTAATGTCTTTAATTGCTTCCCATTTCCTTTCACATAAAATTCAAACACCTTAGCATTACATAAAACCCGTTGCCATTGAGTTGATTCCAACTCATAGCAACCCTATAGGACAGAGTAGAACTGCCCCCTAGGGTTTCCAAGGAGCAGGTGGTGGATTCCAACCGCCAACCTTTTGGTTAGCACCCAAATGCTTAACCACTGTGACACTGGGGCCGGAGCATTACATACAAGGTTTTTTGCTTTTTTTTTTCCCCCTGCAAATCTGGCCCTTGTATATGTTTCCAGCATTATGCTTTTTAATGCCCCCACAATTTCACACTCTGATAAGCACTTAGTGCCTGAGGTTTGCCCTGTTTCTAGGGCATTAGCACATCATCTTCCTAGAGTAGTAGCTTCCAGCTACCCTTATCTGATTGGCCAGTTCCTGTTGGTCTTCAGGTCTTATCTCAATTGTTGCCTTTTCCAGGAATCCTCCCCTGATTCCCAGTAAGCCTGTTTAGGTGTTCTTCTCTGTTCCCTTACACATGATTTGTCCTGGTAGGTTTGTTTGTGCTGTATAGAATTTATCTGCTTGTGTCCTGGCTAGAACAAGAGCTCCTTGAGAGCAGAGATTAGACCCTAGAGCAACGGCTTTAAATTATACTCTGAGATCCTTGGGGGTTTTCTGGAGATTCTCTGGCCTCTTTGTCCTCTTTTTGGTGTCTTTCTCCCCACCCCTCTGCATGACCTTCCCTCCTTTGTTTAGAATAGCTGGGTTTTATATTATATGTATGTATGTATATATATGTGTGTGTGTGTGTATATATATATATATATATATATTTGACTTTCACCCAACACTTTGTTTGAAGAAGATGTTCCATGTCTAAAAGGAAGGAAGGAAAGAAGAGAAAAAGAAAGACAGTAAAAAAGAAGAAGGGAAGAAAGAGAGAAAGAGGAAGGCACTGTAAAGGCTGAGCACAGTGCCTTGGAGAGATTTGTTTTTGGACTCAGTTCAGACATTGGCTTTGGAAGACTGACATTGAAGTGACCAGCGTGACCAGTGCACTGCACTGGTTTATTTCCCTTTCCACCAACATATCAGATGGTTTAAAAAATTCCTTTCATCATACTGCTTGGCCTGTCTGAAGTACCATTTTCTTCCTTCTAGGATGTGCTTAATAAATATTTAGAGGGTTTATTTATGGATTGAATGAATTGACAAAGTGATTTGTTTGTTTTTTGTTATGAGACAGCCTCTGGGTTCTCGTCTGTGAACCTTGGTCTAGTTTGCCTATGAATTTGCTTCATAAGCCCAAGGAAAAAACAACTTTTATTTAGTCTATTTTGAGTTTATTAATGAACCATACTTTATCTTGGCTATGTTAACTCATGTGGCTTCTGTCAACACATGTCATTTGTAAAATTGCATTCAACCTGATATAATTTTTTTTTTTTCAGCTTGTGAAGCTGTGTATCGCGATGATTGACACCGGAAAAGCCTTTTGTGTTGCAAATAAACAGTTCATGAATGGGATTAGAGACCTGGCACAGTATTCTAGTAATGATGCTGTAGTTGAGGTTAGTATTATTAAAATTATAGCTTAAAATGGTAATTACAACAAGACATTAAAGTATTACCTTACTAATTCACTTTTTAACATAGTGACGTAAAAAATTAGAAGTAGAAAAGATATTTCTTGACGCTACCTTGTATAACCCTTTCTTTTTATTGTACTTTAGATGAAGGTTTACAGAACAAACTAGCTTCTCATTAAACAGTACACATATTGTTTTATGACATTGGTTAACAACCCCACAATGTGTCAACACTCTCCCTTCTCAACTTTGGGTTCCCTATTACCAGCTTTCCTGTCCCCTCCTGCCTTCTAGTCCTTGCCCCTTGGGCTGTTGTGGCCCCCTACTCTCGTTTTGTTTTATGGGCCTGTCCGATCTTTGGCTGAAGGGTGAACCTCAGGAGTGACTTCATTACTGAGCCAAAAGGGTGTCCGGGGGCCATATCCTCAGGGTTTCTTCAGTCTCTGTCAGGCCAGTAAGTCTGGTCTTTTTTGTGAGCTAGAATTTTGTTCTACATTTTTCTCCAGCTCTGTCCAGGACCCTCTATTTTGATCCCTGTCAGATTAGTCAGTCATGGTAGCTGGGCACCATCTAGTTGTACTGGACTTAGTCTGGTGGAGGCCGTGGTAGTTGTGGTCCATTAGTCCTTTGGACTAATCTTTCCCTTGTGTCTTTAGTTTTCTTCATTCTCTCTTGCTCCCGAAGGCGTGAGACTAGTGGAGTATCTTAGACGGGCGCTTTCCCTGGTAACCGCCAAAGAGGGTTTCTTCTATGCATAAACCTTTTCCTGAGTTCTCACCATAGTGGTCTCCTACAGTATTTGTCCTTTTGTGCCTGACTTACTTCGCTCAGCATAATACCGTCCGTGTTCACCCACGTCGTGAGGTGCCGCGCAGGTCCGTTGTCCTTCACCCTTGGGTAGTACTCCCTTGTGAATAGAATCCTACCTTTTAATGTTGTTAGAAGCTGATGGTTGATTTGCACTGTGAATACGTAGCATCACTCTCTGAAACCAGGTTTCTGTCACTTCATTCGTTTTGCTAAGCTTACTTGCTGCTAGGTGAGTTGAAGCACCTTCCAGAGGACGGGAGCAGGGAGAGTGGGATCCTGTCTACTAGCTGCTTCTTGGGGCAGGTAGAGAGCATTAACCTAAGAATTGTATTTAACTCTGTGGGGTCGTATAGGAACGTTCTGGTTAGCCAGTTATGCCGGGTTAGCTTAAATCCTTTTCTCTACTGCGTTCTGTTATGATTTTTCTTTAGTGTGGAATAAGAACTGGTGAAGAAATGGATGAGGATTGAGAACTATTTAATCATAGCTGCCTAAATGGGCACAGTCCTGATACACTCCAACAATTTACCTTTACGTTTATATATGCCATTCTTCTTTATTAGCATAATACTGTTGATAGGACAATACTAATTCTTTGACTTTTCTGGGGTTTTGTATATTAGAACATGTAAAGACTTGACCTCTCTACAGAGCATGCCCATGAGGTAGTGAGATTGTCATTGGAAATAAATGTTATTATTTACAGTGTAACTTGATCTTTCTGTCAGAAATGCTGAAGTAACATTGTTGTGGCCAATTTTAGTAGCTCCTAATGACTTCTTTTGGTTTCTTTCTCGTAGACAAGTTTGACCAAGTTTTCTGACAGTCTTCAGGAAATGATAAATTTTCACACAGTAAGTGTCAGTAAGTAGGTGTTGTTATGACCATGTTACAGTGTTTTGTGTAATGACTTAACTTGGAATTCACTGGTTTTGGTTAACGTAAGTTGGAATTCACTGATTGGGGTGAATCTAAAATGTGCACACACACCGTGTGTGTGTGTGTGTGTGTGCACGCATTGGAGAGGGGGAAATTGAAAGAGAAGTATATACTTTCCAGTTCTGATATAGTGACCTAAATAATAAAGTGCACACTCATAAAAGTTAATTTT